>NC_140969.1:48070784-48118284 GCF_056783735.1 Eptatretus burgeri
ATACACACACACATACAAAGAGGGCTGACCCTCAGATAACGCGTTCTGATGACGTGTTTTCAATACAGCGCAGATTTAATTCAACAGCGACAATAACAACCATGCTTCGTCATTCTGAGCCAATCGTTCACTCGCAGCAGACACTTTTGCCGTGCCACGTCATTCTGAGCGAGTCGTTCGTGCTCTGTCATCCTGTGCAAGTTGTCCGCGCTTCGTTATTCAGAGCAAGTCATTTGTGCTCCGTCTTTCTGAGTGAGTCATCGAAGAAGAAGAATGATCACATGATGAAGTCAAGAAAGTCTCATTCATTGGAGGTGAAATTAAAAGTTTTTGCCATGGTTTGATATGGGTGAGCACACCATTGATATTTCGAGTGAATTGGGACTTTGTGATTCTACAGTGAGAACCATTTGTGACAATCGTGATAAAATCCGTAAGGGAGCTCAGATAACAACGAATCTCTGTTACCAGAACTGCAAGATCTCGGCCTGATATTGAGAAAATGGCGAAGATGCTGACCACGTGGAAAGAACATCAGAACCAGCAGAACATGCCCTTGTCTGGAATGGACATTTAAGAGAAGGCGAGGAGCTTGTATGATGATCGAACCAAATATATCAGTGATCCAGTGCCTTTTGCTGCCAGTCATGAGTGCTTCAAGAGTGAGTTTGAGTGTTGAGTTTGAGTGCTTCAAGAGTTTGAGTTTGAGTGTTGAGTGCTTCAAGAGTTTGAGTTTGAGTGTTGAGTTTGAGTGCTTCAAGTCGCCATGCATTCCACAATCTCAAGTTGACTCGGGAAGCTGCTGCTGCAGATCATGCTGCTGTTGAACGATTTCCAACTGTCTTCAAATCAGTGATTGTGGATGGAGGTTACACACAAAGCCAGGTGTTTAACCTCGAAACTGGACTTCATTGGAAAAGCATGCCCAGCCACACGTTCATCTCCATCAACTCGAGCCTGAAGCAGTGATTGAGTGTAGAAGTTGCATGGCAGCTGAAGTCAGCGAAGCAAGGCAACAGATTATTGACACAAGACATTTCATTTTTGATTAATAATTTTTTTTTTCTAAAAACATGTTTTCACTTTATCATTGTGGTGTATTTTGTTAAGATCGGTGACAAAACATTTAAATTAAATCTATTTTTAGCTCGCCTGTTCGAAGAACAGAGCTATAGTGATACCCCAAGCATGAGCGTCAGCGTCAGCCTGAGCGTGAAAATGTTAAAGTTTTTGGTGCAAGTTATTTCCTTTCTAATGTTTTTATCGACCACACTATTTTTTACTGATTACAATATACAAATACATATATTGCTTTAAAATTATTTGGATCAGACTTCACTGCAATGCTTTATAAAAAATATTATTAGACTAGTCTTTTAAAAACGATAAATGTATAAACAGGTGAGCATTGGGTGGTTTTGACACCAACTCTCTGGTTAATTCAAACCGTAACACAACAAAATGCGACAAAAGTCGAGGGGTGTGAATACCTTCTGAAGGGTCTCAGAGCTGTCCTCGGGCAACCATTTGAAGCAACCAACGTGCCTGTACATAACCGCATTTGTGAGCATTCCTGCCCAACCACTTCCTTCACAGTTTTGGCTTCCTTCATATCTCAACTCCATGCAACCGATTCCAACAACTATAATGACTGTGAATAGCAGGCCAAACTTGATAGATGTTGAGGACCAAACTTAATACGAGAAGAACGATGCAACACTGTAACTTAACTTACTCATTCATAAAGGATTTACACATTTTAAAGTGAAATTAACGAAATTTTCTGTGGAACAATGCCCTGGTTATGCTAATTTGGCGGTGACACGTACATGTATGTTTTATGTTTTACCAGCATCACATATAAAGTTTGTAAATGTATATACAGTACATACCAGCCGCCCATTTTCGCAAACTGCTTCGGCAGCACCAACGCTGTGTCAAGTGTATGGTACATCAAAATAGAATACAATATTGTGTGTGCGCAATCATAGCAATATTCTTATTACCTTATGGTTTACCCATCGGGATGGATGGAAAGGCACCTGTGATTCAAGTGTGATACGCAAGTTAACATTGTGTGAATCCATGTTTACATAAAGGTAACATGATAACCTGTCAGCATCACAAGTACTATATGTACATCATGTCGTCGCAGGCTGTTTGAATTTTTAGATGCGACGATCAACTTGCACTTTGACCGATGGCTGGGACCGAGAGGTGAGGACGTGGTAAAGTTTCAGTGCTTGTGTTTGATTTGGCACCTGCCCGAGATTATATTTCTGCAGCAAGTTGGCATTTTATTGCACAACCATGAACAGCACATTTAACGGTTATGAAGATGTACGTACCATCGATTGTTCAACAGTTTGGTAGTTTGTAGTTGTTCCAATTTTATCCTGGATAAATGGGAGAAAATGCAAGATTTAAGTGAGTTCAGCTAAGATTAATAGAATAGAATTGAGAGAGCCGCAGCAGCGCATCCTTCCCATAAAAGTCAGGCAGTACCCGTTCAGTTCAAGTTCCCGATAATTTTTGTGCCTCACATTGTCCATAAACAATTGTTTTACACTATCTCCAGCACAGGCAGGGTTTGTGCAACTTAGATTGAGATAAAGTAGGTGAACATGCATTTTTACCACCGCCACCAAAGGTGGACGGAGATATTGTTTTTGCTCCTGTCTGTTTGTATATGAGCAGGATAGCTCAAAAAGTTGTGGACAGATTCAGACGACATTTGGTGAACAGATTGGTTGTGTGACAAGGATGAATTGATAAGATTGTGATGACAAAACTTGGTGGATGAGTTGAGAAGGCGACAAGAACAAGCCGATTCGATTTTGGTTCATATCGGGATCCAGATCTGACCTATCAGTGGGATACAAAACATAAACTGTTCATCCTGGTGGAGGTATGTTCTCTACGGAGTGCTAATTTAGTTTTCTGCTGCCTTTGTCTCAGATTCTCGTGTGCAAGGATGGTTTCTCCTGGACTCGTACTTGCCAACCTTCTCTCTCACCATCATGTACCTTATCACTGTGTATTTGGGGCCACGTGCGATGCGATCTCGTGCTGCCTACAACCTGCGAGGACCGATGATGGCATACAATATGAGTGTCACGTTTCTGTCATTGTACATGTTCTATAAGGTGGAGTACCTGGCATGGACTCATGACCATTGTATTAAATTTAATTTCACTATATTCACTGTTTTTAAGTGTTCAGATGCTGTAACAAGAGAAAATCATGCAAGAAAAGCATAACCAAGTAGGTCAAGGAGTCTTTTGATTTATAATTGATCCCTCTAAGAATACAACCTCAAACCCTGTTCGCTTTACCTATAACTGCCTGACACTGTGCTGTCTGCTTATCCCACCCCTCCCTCCTCCACCAGTATACATTACCACCCCCAGATCCTTCCCGTTTCATATGCTCCATAGCTGCCCCTTGCATTATGTAATCCATATTTTTGTAATTCTTATCAGGCCGGCTTACAGGTATGTCCACTCACAAGCTGTCTAGCCTGGGTTTGAATTCTGACCAGGCTATAAACTGTCACAGGCAACAGTGTTTCACAGGCAAGGCGATTCATAAAAGTGTGCCATCCCTCAGATGGACGTTAAATGGGAATCCCATCTGCTGGCATGAGTTGGTGTATGTTAAAGACCCCCCCCCCCCACAATGTCATCAGAAAGAGTAGGCAAGCTATCTCTGGCACCATGGCCAAATTCCAAATTCCTTCCGACTATAACCCTTGCTCCGGATTCCAAATCCCTACCGAGTATAACCTTTGCTCCGGAAGCTGCTTTGGCGGTACGAGTGAGATGCGAAGTCACCTTTTAACTGTCTATATATACTGGGTTCAAATTTCAGCCCAGCTATAAACTGTCACCCTCCTGTTTAGCAGGTAGGGTGATGCATCAGTATGGGCACTGTCCCTTGGATGGACGTTAAACTGGGTGTCATGTCTGCTAACAAAAGTTGGTGGATGATAAAGATCACGTGGTGTGCTTCACGAAGATTTATCAGACACCCACCTTAAGCCAAACATCAGACCTGGCCAGTGCAAGTTTAGGAAACTACATTTACCAATGGTTTTCCAAATCTATGAGAGCATCTAGTTTCCTGAATCTGATCACCCACCCCCCACCACCTTTCCCCCCTCCCTTTGCTATCTACCTTCCACTTTACCTTCAAGCTTTGTGTCATCTGAAAGTTTGGAAAGCCTACTCTTAACCTTACGATCCAAATCATTGATAATAATTATGAAAAATAATCGTCTGAGTACTGATCTTTTCGGTAACTCACCACTTATAACCTCCCAGCCAAACAACCTCCCACACCAAGCCATTCTTTGCTTCCGATCACGAAACTAGTTTACTTGCTCTGCCAGCCATCCCACAAACCCTCACCTTAGTTAATAGCCTCCTATGTGTGTGGTACCTTATGAAATACCTTCTGAAAGTCCAGATAAACTTCATCCACTGTACTTCTCTTACCCACCAAATTAGAAACTGCATCACAGATAGAACTCCAATAAATTTCAACATGACCTACCTTGAGTAAATGCATTCTGGCTGCCTATTTTAACTGATCTGGAATTTACATTCCAGATAAGGTAGTCATCGCAGACCGTCTATCCATCCTTCCCCTTTTTCGACTTCTCCGGCCAAACCACTGGGCCGATCCAGCTGAAATTTGGAAACAACCAAACAACTTGCTACTGGAAACAGGAATTGCAAAGTCCGTTCCGGTAACATGACGAAGTAGGTCAAAATGGCCGACTTAGTTAATTTCTTCAAAAATCTTCATCAGACCCACAATTCAGAATGCAGCCAAATTTAGGTAACAATATTAGGATGGGGTCCTGATGTTAAATTGCGGAGGCCATGCCGATAACGTGACTGGAAGTGTGTCAAAATGGCGGTTACGCAAATTCCTTCCAAAATCTTCTCAACCCATCAGTCAGAATGCCACCAAATCTGGGTTGCAACATTAGGCTCAGGTAGGGATGTTAATTATTTTGTGGAAGTCATGTGGATCACCTGACCAAAATGTCAAAATGGCAGACTTAATCAACTTTTAGGAAAATCACATCAATTCCTTTAAAAATCTTCTTCTCCAGATCCACAAATCAGAATGCCATCAAATTTGGGTTACCACATTAGACCAGGGGCCAGATAAGCTACAGGTCCTGGTTTTTTTTTTTGCTTTACACGAGCTAGCCTCATGGAAGAGCAAGGTAAAAACTTGACAATAAGGCAGTGAGACAGACATCAAGGGAAGAACAAACAGGAAAAGAGGAGAGGGAGGAGGGGAGGAAACACTTTTTTTTAACTCAACCATTTTACATGATTGTTTCAGTGAATGGAGGTAATAAATATCACGGGTAAGAATTGGGGATGACAAGATGTGGTGGTGCACTGCTTGCTTGGAGTACAAGAAGAAAGAATGAGACAGAACAGCCTTGAAGTTAGTTCCATAGACAGGACAAGTGAGGAATAGCAGTCAGTCAGCCTGGATTTTGGAAGTTTAACCAGAAGAGGGTTAGAAGGGCTAGAAGAACGGTTACATCTTGGAGTTGCTGAGGAGAGTCGGAGGACAGAGAGAGAGAGCAGAGTGAGAAATGTTTGAGACGAGAAGTTAGAAAAGAGACCACTGACGTGCCTGCAATGTGATAGCCACAGACCATATGCTTCGGCTTCATCACAGGAGATTCCAATAATTTTGAGAGCTTTAGATTGCACAGAATCCAGGAGAGTGATGCTGGGGTGCCAACCCACAGGGGAGAGCAGTGCTCCATTGAACTACAGACAATTGCTTTGTGGACTGTGAGTAGCTCTGATTTTGATCGATAGAGGATGCTAGATTGCGGCTGGCTTTAGATGCCAACTTTGCTCTGTGGTGTCACAGGAAAGGTCACAAGTTCAAGTGAGGCCCCTAGAAGTTCAAGAGGCTGAACCTCTTCCAGTGAATGACCAAGGAAATAGATAGGTGGACTTGTTCAATGATCCACCAGGCACAATAGGGTTAGACTATGAAATTTGCTGAATTCAAAGGATGTGTTCTATTTATCAGACCAGAGTCTAATAAATTCCAGATCAGCAGAAAGAAAGGTAAAGAGAGCTGCTGCTGTCTGCCTAGCAAAGTGACGAGGTACTGCAGGACACAATGTGGAGTCAGGTGCAAAAAGGAAGACGGTGTTTTTCAGAGCATCAGAGGGGTCATTTCTACAGATGAAGAACAAGACTGGGGAGGTCATTAAACCATTTAAGTAAATTTAAACTTTAATTAGTTGAAGGTCCCCTGACATGCAAAATAAACTTATTATTTATAAATTAACTTGACCTTCTGAGTGAAGAAATCGCCCATGTTCTTTTTTTTTTTTAACTAAAAAATGGGATAATTAGAGCAATATTTCGATCATTTCTGGAGCTGTTCACAACTTGCTATCTCCCGCCCCTAAAAAAAATGGACTTCAGCGAATCGCAGCGTGACGTCACATACAGTAACTCGCACAGAGTGGATTGACTCAAGAGTCGAGATGTCGCGCCTGATACAGTACGTACAAATGAATTTTGCACGTTAGTGCAATCTCTGTGATCGTCTTAATTCCAGTGATTGTTTCGCGAAAGTTTTAAAAAGTTTTAGCCGTACTTTCGAAAATGCCTGCAAGATGTATCGTAGCAGGATGCAGCAATACAAGCAAAGACGGTGTAAGCCTTCATGTATTCCCAAAAAACTCCTCTAGGACATATATAAATGAAATTTATGTACTTTGGCATGTCAGGGGACCTTTCAATGTTTTATTACATCTCAAGCATGTAATAAATGAATAGTTCAGTTGGTTACCTGCTTAGAGGCCAGAAAGGGGGCAAACAAGTAAATGAATAGAATGTCTTGCTTCACAGTATCATTAAACATTATTCGACATGAAACCCGACTCCCATATTATCACAGTATCTGTACTCGTTCCCGACAGACCGCTATTATTTTATGAATTTTGACTTTTAACAACCATTGTTATTGCAGCTCTCACTTAGAAACGGTACTTTTGATGGGTGGAGTTGATAGCAGGGTGGTCACAATAACTGATGACTGTTGCATTTGTTCACAGCTCTGTGTTTCAGCATGGGAGGGAAACTACAATTTGAAATGTCAGAACATGAATAGTGGGGGAGATGGTGATCTCAAGGTAAGTTTGACATCCTTGATCAATTTAATATCGCATGAATTATGAATTAGTGGCCTTGTCTTCAGAAAATGTGCAGGGGCACTCCGATACCTTTATTTTATTGCCATGGCCGTTTGTGCATCACTAACTTCACAACTTGCAATTGCTCGATGGTCATACTTTTTCAAAAAAAAAAAAAAACTTTGCTTTGGTAACTAGGTAGCATGGAGAGCTCTGAAACAATGGATGCACAAAATCAACTGAATTATGTAAATTAGATTGTTGGTTTGAGTTGGCACGTACAGGTACACATCTTGATAGTTTTATCTTTTATGTACACTCACTCAGCTATACTTCTTTAATTGTCTGTACATTGTCAGATTGGTGCATATGACTGTGTTTACTCCCTCCCACTCCTTTTATAAGATATTGTAAAGGATCTGGAAACCATATGCATTCAACACGCAGATGTCCCAAAAGTCAGTTATGTCGTTAAGTATGTGTGCAGTCAGATCCCCTTTCTTTTGTCTAGTGGGAGAATCAAAGGCGTGTTGCGATTTCTTTTAGTTACGTTATTACATCTAACAAGCCATCCAACAACCATCCCATCTGCATGACCCCTCGGCCCATCACGATCCACCACCAACCAGCTGCCTTCTTGCACCCTGACGTGCCAAGGCAAGATCTCACAGTTCCGGTTTCTCGGCTCCAACAAACGTTGTAACTCTTTAACGACAACCTTTGCAACATTGATACTGTTGCTCGTCAAGTATGAACCCACATGGAAGAGTGGCTGGGGTTCCCGGCAGGGGCCGTTGCAGCGTTGATACTGTTATTCGTCGAGTGTGGGCCCGCGTGGAGGAGTGGCTGGGTTTTCCCGGCAGGGGCCAAAGCCCTGCCCCGGAAAGGTGGCTCGTAGGACCTGTTCAATCAGAGGTGGACAGCGATGTGTGTTCACCAAGTCCCTCCCTGCTGAGGGAGGTTAAAAAAATCCCCGAGCACTCTCTGAGAGGAGAGTTTTGGTGGGTTTTTGCTGTCACGAAAGGGTTACGAAGGCTGTTATGAAGGGGTGGTAACAGTGGTTGTTACGAGGGCTGTCATGAGGGTTGAGTAGAAGGTCGTCGAGGCGGCGAACGTGTCTCTGCTGGCCCTCTACAAGGAAGGAAAGAGCGACCCCGACCCCCCCCCCTCCGTGAACTCCGGCCATTCACCACCCAAGCTCTGCCACAGATCGCGAGTCCCATACGTGCGACTGAGGAACAAACCAGCGACCATTGTCAGGTTCCGCAGCATGGAGTAGCCCCTTTCTCCGACGGCCAGGTACCCATCCGAACTCTGACCCCCAGCTTGTCTCTCTCCTCGGCTGCGAGGGTCCAATAAATAACTCTGGGTTTCTTTTCATTTGTGTGTGTGTCTGCGTGTGGGCCCGTCTAAGTAGAACTGAATAAGTGTTTTTGGATCATTGTAAATATTCCTTGCTTGCATATTCGCGTTAAGTCTTCTCTGTGTCTTTTTATTGTAAATAAATCACAGAAATGTTCCCAGTCTGTTTCCGTCCCTTCTTGCATTGGTCCAGCATGTTTCGGATCTAAGTTTAGGCGGGGTTTTATCCCCAGTAGTCGGACAATTATTTCCGGGACGTCCTGGGCAGGCCCGCTCGACTGCATCTGAGCCGGAAAGGTGGGTGGTCGAGTGGTAGTCGGTTGGTGTAATTTTACTGCTGCCGGTAGAGTGAATCCAGTTCGGCCAGGTGTTCCGAGGACGTGGATCCCCGGTAGCAGAGACCGCATGGTTACTTAGGTACATTGGATCGAGACAAAATAACCCTATGCCACGCGGTCGAGATATTGGCGTTCTACGGTCGGTGAAACGACTCACCGAGTTATCCGAGCGACGGCCGATAATTCCGGGGAGTCTGGGGGAGATGATGTAACCTCTCCCAAACTAGTGGTCGTTCTCGCCACTGACCCCCGGCCCACAACAATATCAACTCTGTCTGGGCTGACAGGATTGCTGAGAGGTATGCACACTCACCTCAAAGCTGTCTAGCCTGGGTTTGAATCCCAACCAAGCTATGAACTATTAACCCAGCTATAAAGGCAGGGTGATTCATAAATGTATGTGCTGTCCCTCGGATGGATGTTAAATGGGTGGCCCGTGTGTTTGCATTTGTGGGTGGACATAAAAGATCTCATGATGTTCTTCGCAAAGAGTAGGTGAGCTATCGCCGGCACCATGAACAAATTACAAATTCCTGCCCTAACTTACGGAGGACACCGATTCAGAGCCACAGCTACGCCCTCAGCCAAATATGCTACCTTGCAGCCTTATGTTGCATATGAAAGAAGAGGACCTCTATACAACACGAGTGTATCGGGGTCTCTGTCTATATGAATTATTGCAACCTAAAGAAAAGTCTAAACTGTATTCACATTCAGTTGCTCACAGCCAGTTGCTCATTACATGCTCAGCACAAGTAATGTTTGTTTAAAAATATATTATGCTTTCTATAAATCACCTGTAAGAGCATGGAGGGGAATTGGTGAAAGGGGTGAAAAGTTTTTGCTTTTTCTCTTGAACTTAACAACAAGATCAAAGTTGCATATGGGTACCAAAATAAAAGTAATGGGTACCAACGACGTCACAATCATATCGCCTCTTTTCTCACCGCACTCAATGGGGGCATTTCCTCAGGAGGAATTTCCTGCTCCCCATAGACACAAACTTTTGGGGATTGTCCAGGCAGCAGGCTCTATCCTTTTAAAATACTGAGTGTCAAATGAGGAAGCGGCACATACCATTTTTAAAGTCTTTGTTACGAATCAGTCGGGGTTTGAACCGTCAACCACACAGACTCGGAGCGGATGCTTTTAACCATTAATACAGGTATTGTGTTTGCGTGAAAAGAGACACGATCTTGTTAAAATTTATGCAATATCCATGATGGGGCACAAATTTGTGTCACCGTAGGAGTTAAAGGGTGATTGGTGTACATGTATGATGAAGCAAGGTTGCATTTCTTCCACTCATTTATGCAGGTGGCCCAGGTTTTATGGTTGTATTACTTTTCCAAAGCGATAGAGTTGCTCGATACCATGTTCTTCATTCTACGGAAAAAGAACCACCAGATCACTTTCCTGCACGTGTACCACCATGCCAGCATGCCGAATATCTGGTGGCTCGTCTTGAATTGGATTCCTGCTGGTCACAGTAAGTGAAAGATGGCTAACTAACTTGGCATAACTCTTGAGGTAAGAGATACAAGGTGGAATTTTGTGTAAATCCTATGCTTGTGACTAATGTCGAGTCCAATAAGTAAAGTGAGATGTTTCCCCAAGGAAAGTAAAGGCAGAGAGATTTAAAAAAAAAAAAAACTATTTCACCCATTGTATGAAATGGAGTTGATTTCTGATCCCAACTTGAATGAGCACTATGGGGATGAAACTCAATTGGTTGAAAGAATCGAGCCATAACTGCAGTAAGATTTGATTTGACAAGATGGCGGATTATTTTGTACGACTAAACTTGAGGTTTTTAGAAGTAGCAAGGCAGCAATTTGTGTTCTACAGTATTCAAATATGTAATTAAATTGGGATGAATAAAGAAATAAATAAATATATTTAAAGCTTTTTAAGGCTCTCGGGGGGGGGGGGGGATTTCTCACAACTTTACCGCCATTGATGAAGTCTTTTACACCACCTTATTTAACATGTTAAATTAGTTCTTCCTGCCTGTTTATATGCCCTTTATGACATCCCTAAAAACAGGAATTTTCTTGTTTAGAATGGTATTCCATTTTTTTTGACTGGCAGACAGACTCCTCTGTGCGCATGTGCACTCGGGTTGAGATTCCATACAATTTGCTAAATTCAGAGCCAAATACTGATAAACTGCAGGTTTGTGTTCTGATTCATGTTCTCGTGTTCAAAATATAAAATTCAATTGAAACTAAACTCGATCATACACTGATATCTGTAGACAAACAGACAGAGTGAACCAATTGCTTAACACCGTTATTCACTTCACACGTGGGGTAAAAATGGTTAGAGTTGACTGTCGTGAAGGGTGACAAGGTGCTGATGTTTCACACTTTTCCCTTATTACGTTGGTTCTACTTGGTCTACTTTTCATCTGGGTGGAAATGTACCTTCTTCAAAGCTTTTCTGGAAAAATTTTGCAAGTGGGCTAACAAGTACGGCAACTCATTTCTTCAAGGCGTGTGCAAATCTGGACCTGTCGAAAGATCTGTGGAATGGTGAAAGGACCATTACTTGGTGAATATGTATCTAATTCTCTAAAAGTTTCTACCTGGTTTCTAAAATTTCTTCCAGTGGAGACTGTGGAGGAAAAATGAATAGACTTCGCAATGGAGAGAACAGCAGTCAGGATTAATAAAGATGTGAAAATACAAGTCAAGAGGAGGCTGGTGAATGTTCTGGTATTTCTAGTTGCAATGTACAGATGTGAGCCATGAACAGTGAAAACGAAAAAGGAAGAAGATTGACAGTTTTTAAATGCATGGTTGGCGATGAATGTTAAAAATTCCACATACTACAAGACCAACAAACAAGTCAGTACTCGAAATAAACAATACCACGATGTACATTAGAAGTGCTGATGCAAAAAACAGAAACTGTCATACTTTAGACACTATGCGTAGAGAAAATGAAAGTTTGGAGAAATCAACCATGATGGGTGTGATTGAGAGAAGAAGAGAAAGAGGTAGACTTAGTATGTGCTGGATGGATGGGGTAAAGGATGCAACCAGGCTGTCTCTCTGCCAGGGCTTCCGGAAGCAGTGCGGGATAGGGATGATTGGAGAAATCTGATCATGAATATAATCAGATGTCGGACAAGACTTGACAAATGGATAACGAGGTGTGTGCTTTATTAAAGGTGCATTTATTTGAGAAGGCCGATGTTTGCCCTGACTTTTACCTTTTTCTATGCTGCTGTATAGGAGGTCCATTGAATCTCAAACATGGGTATGTCAGCAGCTCTACTCTTTCCTTGAACTTCATTCAGTTTACCACCACCACCTGAGTATGTTAGCAGCTCTACTCTTTCCTTGAACTTCATTCAGTTTACAGTTTTCACAAGTACAAGGAGTAATTTTTGCCAATTAAATTACTGCAAATGAATACACTCGAGTTTCCTTACAAGGGATTTCAACACAGGTGGCCCATCAAGCCTGTGCAATTGTTGCCAATCTATGGTTGTTTGTCTGTGCTCTATCCTTTTTAAATGGTGATTGTCAAACAAGAAAGCAACACCTGTATTATTTTTAGTCTTTGGTACAACTCGGCAGGGTTGGGCTTGAACCGCCGACTTCCAAAACTCAGAGCCGATGCTATAACCATTACACTACAGAGTACTGATTCCAATCAAACTATTTTTCCCTAATCCCTTTCCCAACAGCATTCTTTGGTGCTTCAATTAACTGCTTTATCCATGTGCTGATGTACTTGTACTACTGCTTGTCCACAATACCTCGTGCACAGCCATACCTATGGTGGAAGAAGTATATCACACAGGCACAACTGGTAAGAATAACCCTATACCTTTTCATTAATATGAGAGTTTCAATATAGACCAGAGGCCACAATGGAGAAGGGGAAGGCTTTGATTTTGTGTTTAGTGTGCAAAAGTGTGCTGAGCCGAACCTATGTTATTGGGATACCATATGCTGTCTTTTGTCTATTGACTCGTCATTGCAATTTATTTCATTTATGCAATATACTGCATAAATATATTTGAAGTATATTTATGTCTCCAAATGTCATCCTCCATGAGCTTTGGATAATATTGGTTGGTAGGGTTGGGGGGGGGGGGGGAAGTTGAGATAGCTATTCAAAAGAAAAAAGAAAAATTACCCCCGTGTGGGGGTGACGGTCATCTCTACAATACCACAAGTTCTCAATGTTCAGTTCAGGTAACCGCGAAACAGTCCAAACTAACTGTTTAGATTGAAATAGTTCAGATATACACTAGCATAATACTACTAATGACATCATTAATAAATAATGTATTGTTCATTTAGTACCTGGATTAACACATCAGAATCACCAGTAAGTGCAATATGTGGTTTTCAGGTCCGTCCAATCTCTGGGGACATTTCACTTCCGGTTGTAGAAAAAAAAACGAAAAAATAGGCTTAGCTCTCGGAGATTATGATAATCCTGCAGATTATGATAATCCTGTAGATTATTCTTCACTGATTATAATGCAACTTTCAGAATGAAAATTGGTCAAGTATTTATAGAGATATTGAGGTTTGAAAAATAGTTAGAGCGAGCAAATTCATTAATTATTAATTCCACAGAAGTTTTGTGACATTGCACAAAGTAACATGTCAGGTATGAAAAAACATTTTGTATGCCAGATTCATTAATTATTAATTCATTAATTATGGAATGTACTCATTGATATATTAATCAGAAAGCCCGAAGCATGTAGCATAATTTATCACTTATCCCCTCATCCAGGATCCGTGGCCTCGCCCCACAGCCTGCAGCCCTATGTCCACCGGTGATTATATTAGATATCGGCACGATCGAGAGGAGCCTGCGAATCATCCCTGCTGATGCACTGAATTGATGCAATCGTTCGGCCAGAATATTCGTTGTCAATATATGTTGCAGAATATGTTGCGTGATTAAATCACCAATACAGTCACTCAAATTTATACCGCCGACATACTTCTTAACAATCACCTTCGCCCAGAAAGCACAGTCAATCTGAAGCACGCTGGCCACTGCCCAGATGCCATGACCAGACTACTGTGCAGTTCTACTGCGCAGTTTGGTTAAAGACGACTTGGCATTTTGGCGCGCGCACGAAATTATATTTTGAAAATAAATGCCGACATTTACATTTCGGGTTTTGAAACTTTTGCACCTTTGGCGGAAAATGTATAAATATAAAAGGATAAAAATGTGTTTTATATTTATATTTCATTTCTCCTTCGTTCCTTCTTTGCGAATCGCATCGGCGTTTTTGGCCATCTTCCAGATCACGTGACGATCAAACGGGAAGGAAATTCAAAAATCTGTCCGGTTAGATACAAGATAATATTTTTTACTATCATAAACAATAAACAGTTGCCGAATATCTTGTAGAATGGCAGACGCGATAGATTTTGAAAATGGTGATTTTTATAACTTACGTGACCTCGTCGCTGACCTTGAACCCGGACAAAAGTTATATCGTTGTGCAACACTCATCGACCTCTACCCACATACTAAGTTTCATCAAGATCGGAAAGAAAAATTGTTGACGGACGTACGGACGGACGTACGGGCGTACGGACATTTGGTCCAGCTTTATTAGGTCATCTCGGTAGAAATGACCTGAAAAGGCAACTCGGTAAACAATTTGCTGCCTCCTTGGCAATGCATCACCTGACTGAAGGAAAACATGCAATAATCCCAAATCCATACAATCTGACTGGTATTCCTAGATTCCTACTGGTACATCTCCCTCTGGTCCAAAATGCAAGCCAGGTTGTAGCTCAAGTGTTGTTGTTTTTTTCCCAACAGTTTTTAAGGCTCCCTGAAGAGCCAGTATGCAACAAAACAATACAAGGAAAGTTGGAAGGTGATCTACTTTTACACTACTCAAGAGTATTATTTTGAGTATTTGGATAAGGAATATGGGATTCGAACATGATATCCCAGAATTATAAGCAATTTGCTCAAATGGGAACTCCAAACACACATTCAAACAAGCAATTGATCATCAGTCGAGAAAATGATGCCAAAGCAGCGCAGAAATGTTTGATCAATTGACATCTGGCGCTGGGGTTTATTTCAACTCCCGACAAAGTGGCCAGTTGCATCATGATGTAATGTACCGAGACCAGCTGAAGGAAATGATGCACTTGTGTTCAATCACCAACTTATTGCTTTTGCCTCAATCATCAACTTCCAAATTTTTTTCAGGCAAGAAACAGTGCAAACTCCAACCAAACTTTGTTTCGCTTCGGTAGAAGTCCAAATCAGGATGATCCGGCAGGTTGCTGGTTCAGAATCAGAAAGTGAGAGAGGCTGACAAGTCGAGACAAATCTGGCCCAGACATGTTCACTCGTGTCGGTGAAGATGAGGCATAAACAAGATGCAACCCTCACGCAGTACAATCGGCAGACTGTTGACATTCCTTATTGCAATGGGAAGCCTGCAAGCGCCCCGGTGGTCAAGACAAAACACGACCGGCACATGTGACACATTCATTGCTCCTGTGTGCGCAGGTTACAACACTCTGAGCCTTGCCAGACATCCAACAGATGCATATTCCTATTGGCATGCTTAAGGCATGGGAGTTAGCCGTCACACTGTTGCAGCCAATTTTAGAATACGAGTGGAATTATCCTCCAATCTAATGTCTCAAAACTTTCTTACAACTTGCTTTGACATGCTTATAGCTTATACTCAATTTGTTTGCCATTTGTATGAGCACTGCTTGCAAATGCTCTCGACCAATGACCCACCACATTGGCGGTGGGAAATTGAAGCTCGTGCGGAGACTTACCAATTAGGAAATCACAAGAAATTGCTTCTACAATAGTACACAATACAGATCGTAAAAGTGTCAATGCAAAAAAACTTGAATAGTTTCTTCAGTGATTTTACTTTGGGTTTGCAAGATGTCGTTATTCAGCTGTTGACTGTTTACACACTTTAAGCAAAGCCTTTTATCTTGTTTGTCATACTCTGCTATCACTTTGGAGAATGACAGGCTCACATTTCCTTCCTCAGATCCAGTTTGCATTGACCATTCTACACACAATCAGTGCGATCATTTGGCCATGTGGTTTCTCCATCCCATGGCTCATGTTTCTCGTGTTTTATATGATGTCCTTAACAGCTCTTTTCCTCAATTTCTACATGAAGGTAAGTCATCATTTATGGACAGGTGTATTTTTATGAACATTAACAGGCTTATCTACATGCAATGCTCGTATACACGAAAGTATATCTGGATGTTAAATACACCAATGATATTCCCTGTGCAATGTTGAGCAAGTTTGTCTGTCATTAGTTAGTGGAGGTGGCAGAGTCACTACTGATGTTCTGATGAGTTCAAGTGTGGGTAATTTGTATATCGTGTGGGTGGGGCCAATGTGGTTGGGCAGTTGGAACAAAACATTGCAGTACCAACTCAGGAAGCAGCACAACATGATGCAGCTGGGTGAGGTAAAGCCAATCATGCGGTAAGCCTCGATACATTCAAACTAGGTTGGAGTTGTGTCTAGATTATTGGATGAGATGGGTGGTGGTGGTTGATGGTCATGGCAGAAAGTGAGTGGACCAGGAATAGTCATTGTTGGGGCATTCAGAGAGACGGGATTAATATAGTTAGCTTCAATTATTTTAACTAGAAGCACCCGCTCCCTACAGGAGCCGTCAAGGGGGTCATGTTATTATATTTATGCCTTTTTTACTCCAAGGGGCCCCAGGATGACACACCCAAAAAATGGTTGCAATCAGTTCAGCCGTTTTTGCAGTACCTGGGAACAGACGGACGGACAGACGGTGAATTATAGTAAGATAGCTCAACCTATTTCCTAATTCACTGAGTTACACTTACCTCCTGCTAGCATCTAAGGATCATGGAGCATCTAATACAGATAATTTGATTCTCCAAAACAACCCTCACTCTGCAGGTATACTTCCAACACATGGTGATAATTTGAATTGTATCTGTACTCTTGTTTGACACTTTTAGACTTACACAGCGAAAACAAAAAGCAAGAGAAGCGGAAAAGACATCAATGCAAGCAGTACAAGGAATGGGGGCAATTACGAAGATCAAAAACTTGTGAGAAGAAATGTCTGACAAAAAAAAGAAGAAAAAAAAAAGGAGATGATGTGATACCATGGTGTCTCCAGGAAACTGGAGTGAAGAGTTTGCCTTAAACCATCGAATTTAAGAGAAAGCAAGCCACAGAGATCGAGTTCTTTCAAATATCACACTTTTATGTAGGTTACATGTTAATAAAGCAACAAGTTAACTGATGAGTTGCAATGTCTTCCAATGATGAGAGCATCTATCTTCATTCCACATTTCCTCTTCTTATCCTCTCTCTATCTTGTTGCAGAGTCGAAATTTATTATTATTTTATTTCATATGCAGCTTGGAGCTACTGTTTGCATCATTGCTGGAGCGTAGCTGTGCCACTGATGCAGTGCTCCCTGTTCCCAGTAATCTGGTACTCATTTTGCCCAACTCAGAAGGATGACGGGCTGAGTTAAGCCACTTGGTATTATTTAACAGAATGACAGAGGCTCATCAAACTCAAGACCCGAAGATCTTAAACCAGCCACCTTAACCATTAAGCCAACACCAGGCTGGGATAGAAAATACAATGTGTGGAGAAAGGTTTTACCCAGCCACAGATTTTACTACTCCCCAATTCCGATCTCCCAATAGCCAAATCAAATCACCGACAGTAACAGGTCAAACATTACACTGGGCTGCATTTGAAATATTTTTTCAGAGGTCTAGGTTTTCTCAACGGTTCCTATATGTTTTTTGCATGCTGAATTCAGAAATGTATCTAATTTCACTCAATCAGGTCAAGTTTTTTTCAAGGGAAAAAAATAATCAAAATTTGTTTTTTTAATTAGCATTTTAAAAATTCAAAATCAGACTTATATTGACAGAAAATGTACAAACTATACATATAATGACACACGAGTACCGTTAATGTGGAAGAAAGTGCCTGCTCAATTACTTTCATTTCAATTTCAGAAATATATAGATAAATCGTTATTTCTGGCAACACCCAACTTCAGTCGCTCCAGCAGTCGCTGTTTTCCTTCGTCTTTTTAATGTTGAATTTCACATTAACGGTACTTGTGCATCATTTTATATATAGTTTGTACATTTTCTATCAATGTAAGTCTGATTTTGAATTTAAAAAACAAAAATTTTAATTTTTTTTTCTTTAAAATTGAGATAGCATAAAAACTTGACCTGATTGGGCGAAATGAGATACATTTCTAAATTCAGCATGCAAAAAACATGTATGAACCGTTGAGAAAACCTAGACCTCTGAAATGACGCAGACCAGTGTTATTGACAAAAAAATACCAGGTATAAAATGAAATGATCCCATCTTGTATATTATTTCCGAGTTTGTGGTTTCGTGTCGCACTATCTTCGACTTTGTTCTGCGCTCGAGTAATGTGACATTCGGCTTACATTATCTCAAAGACCATATGAGGTGCACGGCACAAAAAAAGTAAATAAAATGGTTCTAAAACAGTGAAATCGTATTCCACTTACTGCATTAAAGTAAAATTACGACTGATACTCTGCATCAGTTGCTTTCTCAAACACACCCACCCCAATATGTCGCGCAGAGCGCGGGTTATGCTAGTTTAATTAATTATAAACAAACTAGTTCGCAGATATCGGGATATGACGTCTTGAGAAATGGTGTTTCCTGTTTGGAATGATTGGAATGAATGGAATGTTTGGAAGTATAAATCCACTTCAAATTTCAAGTCAATCAGATGAAATTTAAGGATTTTAGAAATCTCACCAAAGATGTTGACCGTTGGCCTATATTGACTTTTTCACCTTAAAAGCAATAGGCTTCTTATTATGACAAACTCTACCATGTGGTGAAGTTTCATGAAGATCGGTTGAAAATTGTAACCTGTCGGCGATAAACAGACAGACAGAGACTGAATAACAAAATCGACTAACCAATATACTTTAAAAAATCTTCGATTTTGCAAGTAATAAAACACACCCATGTCCGAAGGAAGCGGTTCAGTTTGGCATTTTAATATGAAATAGGCAAAACCAATAAACGAATGAAACCCATTACATTTACCCTTGAGAACCAAATAGAATTACCCTATACAACACTTCGGTTAGAACCCTCTAAAATTACCCTTCAGAATGCCCTTGAATTACCCTTCAGAACACGCTTGGACTTACCCTTCAGAACACCATTGAATTCCCATTCAGAACACCCTTGAATTACCCTTCAGAACACCCTTGAATTACCCTTCAGAACACCCTTGAATTACCCTTCAGAAACACCCTTGAATTACCCTTCAGAAACACCCTTGAATTACCCTTCAGAAACACCCTTGAATTACCCTTCAGAAACACTCTTGAATTACACTTTACCAGCCTTCAGAATTACCCTTTAAAATCTCCCTTCAGAACACTTTATAACCCATTAGAATTACCCTTTAGAACCCATTAGAATAACCCTTTAGAATTACCCTGAAGAAGAATCCATTAGAATTACCCTTTAGGACACTTTATAACCCATTAGAATTGTCCTTGAGGACACTTTATAACCCATTAAAAATACCCTTTAAAACCCATTAAATTACCAATTGGAACACATCAGAATTACCCTTTAGAACACTTTATAACCCATTAGAATTACCCTTTAGAACACTTTGTAATCATTAGAATTACCCTTTAGAACACTTTATAACCCATTAGAATTACCCTTCAGGACACTTTATAACCCATTAAAATTACCCTTTATAACCCATTAGAATTACCCTTTAGAATTACCCTTTATAACCCATTAGAATTACCCTTTAGAATTACCCTTTAGAACACTTTGTAATCATTAGAATTACCCTTTAGAACACTTTATAACCCATTAGAATTACCCTTCAGGACACTTTATAACCCATTAAAAATACCCTTTAAAACCCATTAAATTACCAATTGGAACACATCAGAATTACCCTTTAGAATACTTTATAACCCATTAGAATTACCCTTTAGAACACTTTGTAATCATTAGAATTACCCTTTAGAATACTTTATAACCCATTAGAATTACCCTTCAGGACACTTTATAACCCATTAAAATTACCCTTTAAAACCCATTAAAATACCAATTGGAACACATCAGAATTACCCTTTAGAACACTTTATAACCCATTAGAATTATCCTTTAGGACACTTTACAACCCATTAGAATTATCCTTGAGAACACTTTATAACCCATTAGACTTACCCTTTATAACTACCCTTTATCATTAAACACAGTGTTTTAGAAAGGTTCCTTTTCTTCATTTTTGACGGATGGATGGATGGACAGACGGACGGATGGACAGAGCCAAATACTGAAATGGCTTCACTGCTTAAAAATTCTCATTCCTCTCTGTGCATGTGCGATGGAGACAAATTCAGAGCCAAAATACTGTTAAACAGCAGGTTTGTTTTCCGATTCATGTTCCGATTAGTGTTCGAAATATAACATTCAAATTAAATTGATTTGCTCCACGATCAAAAACCGACATTGATAGATGGACAGACGTGAACCAATTGCTTAACCCTGCTTTTCGCTTCACATGTGCGGAGTAACAATATGTTGAAGTTACCAGTCAATGGACAATTAATGTTGAGCAGTACTTGAGGAAAATTAGTCTTCAACAGCACCAACAACACAATTCTCGAATGTTAGCACGAGCCGATGTTGAGGGAAAGAATCCACAAAACATCCACAGCAGCAGAACACAAACCAAAGGAAGTCCACAAGACACAACCCCCACTCCACAGCCTGTGATAATGCTTTGGGGGGAACCGCCGGTATAAAGGCACTGACTAAGCATCCCGCATATGAGAGACAGAATAATGGTGTTGCACCACCACAAGGCAAGCTTCACAACGGAAAGTACAAACGTGAAAGAGTGATTGCAGCTGGATACCACCACATTATTCCTCTGGGGTGCAGCCCTGCTTCTTGCAACAACTTACATCCACTCTCGTGTCTTCCGGTTTCATGAGGCTTTACAATAGACTGCACGAGACTCCCTTCTCCTCACGGCTGAATGAGATCTCATTTCAGGCGAAGACAAAAACGGGTCCGTTTGGTGAAATGCGAACCATCAACAGAGCATTTACCATCATTTCACCATACTTGTTTCACTCACACATCTGTAGTCCTCGATCCATCGGCACCATCTGCTGTCACCAAGTCCTTGGTCTGCTGTCACCAACAGCACCATCTGCTGTCACCATCATCCCAGTTGAGGTTCAACACCCAGGCCTGTTCTCTGTTTCAATGTCCCTCCTCCTTCTCAGTGGAAAAGTATTCCTCCAGTAATCCAGGTCATGTGAACTCACTCATGTGGCTACCAATACCAAATGAGTCAGCCTATCAACATAAGCCTAATAACAAACTATTTCATATACACTTCCTCTTCATGCCCTCCTCCATGTCTCCTGCTCACCTCCTCCTGCTCATCCTCATATTTTAGCAATTCATCACATGTATTTTTTATATCTTGTCATCAGGTTCATGGTTTCAAGCAAAAATAAGTAAAGAAAATTACCCCCGTGTGGGGGTGACGGTCATCTCTATAATACCACAGGTTCTCAATGTTCAGTTGAGGTAACCGCGAAACAGTCCCAACTAACTGTTTAGATTCAAATAGTTCACAGAGATACACTAGGATAATACTACTAATGACATAATTAATAAATATGTATTGTTCATTTAGTATCCGGATGAACACATCAGAATCACCAGTAAGTGCAATACGTCGTTTTCCGGTCCGTCCACTCCCTGGGGACATTTCACTTCCGGTTGTAGAAAAAAAAAAAAAACGAAAAAATAGGCTTAGCTCTCGGAGATTATGATAATCCTGTAGATTATTCTTCACTGATTACACTGAACAACAAAAATTTTTTACTGGAGATGTGTAAAGTGATTTAGACTAATTTGGGTACGCTGATTTCAAAAATCATAACCGTTTTGCTGTATCACGTCAGGATTTTCAGTTAAAGAAATATTCCCATTGCCTAGAAGTCAGAATTTCAATGAAATTTACAAAAATTCATTTATTCATTTATTTCATCATGAATGCTTCAAAATTATAGAAATTACAGAAAAACTCCACTAGAATGTAATTAAAAATGCTTTAGGCATTTGGCTTTGCGTTTGTGCTGCTCTGTGTCAGTTTCACGATGCAGGAACCAGCAGAAATCGCCCATCATGTTCGGGTTGTGCCGCCCTTGGTAACGCGTCTCCATGAGTGAAATCTCTTGGTGGAATCGCTCGCCGTGCTCGTCCGAGACTACTCCCAAGTTGTCAGGGAAGAAGTTCAGGTGCTGGTGTAGGAAATGGATTTTCAGGGACATCCTGGAGCCAAGTTTCCTGAAGGACTCCAGCAGCTGCTGCACTATTTCTTCATAGTTGTCCGCGCGCTCATTCCCCAAGAAGTTGTCCGTCACAGCTTTGAAGCTCCTCCACGCTGCCAGCTCTTTGGGGTTTAGAGTTGTCGGAAAAGTTTCGTCCTTCATAATCTGTCGGATTTGCGGTCCAACAAAGACACCAGCCTTGATCTTGGCCTCCAACAAGGTGTTACCAAACTTTTCCTTGAGGTATAAAAACCCACGCCCATTCAGATCCATTGCCCGTACAAAACTTTTCATCAAGCCGAGCTTTATGTGGAGTAGTGGAAGGAAAACCTTGGCTGGGTCGACAAGGGCAACATGCTTCACGTTGTGTCGACCAGGTACATGCTCTTTTCGCTCTTCCCAATCTTTCTTCGTCCAGTGATTCTTGTCGTCTCTGCTATCCCAGAGACAAAGGAAGCACATGTATTTCGTGTAGCCTGACTGCAGCCCTAACAACAGCGCCACCACTTTCAAGTCTCCGCAGATGTGCCAGTTGAAGTCATTGTACTTGATGGAATCAAGCAGCTGCCGCATAGTCTCATAGGTCTCTGTCATGCCGAACGCGTGAGCCAGTGGGACTGATGGTTTCTCATTGCCATTGTGGAGCAAAACAGCCTTCAAGCTGTTCTTCCCCGAGTCGATGAAGAGGCGCCAGTCTGCAGGATCGTGATCGCACCCAAGTTCTTTCAACAGACCGTTGATGTCACTGCAGAATGTCATCGTGTCTTCCATCTCAAAGAACTCAGCCATGTCTCTGTGACGTGCTCTGAACAAGGATATCTTGGTGTTAGGTTCAAGTAGATTCCACTGCTGCAGCCTTGATCCAAGCAGCTCTGCCTTCGCCTTTGACAGCGAGAGATCTCTTACAAGATCATTTAAGTCTCCCTGGTTCAGAAGGTGTGATTCTTGAGTGTCGGGTTCAAAAGGTTCATCATCACCATCCTCTTCACCACTGCTTACAGCTATGTTCTGATCAGCTGGAGGTGTTGGAACGGGGTTCTCGTCATCACGAGGCACAGGTTTACGAGCAGAGACGCAGTCAGCGTACTTGATGTGACCTTTATTCTTCTTGTTGAAGCCGGCGATGCTTGTGCAGCAGAAATAACAATCATCATGATGATTCTGCGGCTCACGCCATATCATGGGCACCGCAAATGGCATGCTCGCGCGCTTGCCCACCAACCACTGAGTCAAGGTTGTGTGACAGCTTGTGCAGCAGATGTGTGGTGCCCAGCTCTGTTCTTGGTCCCCCACCTTACACCCGAAGTAGTGAAAGTAGGCGGCCTTCATTTTCACTGCTGTAGATATACTTCGCTGTTGATCTTTTTTGGTATACCGACCACAGACATAACAGAAGTTGTCAGGATGATTGGTACAGGAACGCCTACTCATCTTTATCTGAAAGAAAGAAATATAACACAAGTTAACAACAATTGTACGAAATAGACATGTTAAAGACATATGTAAATTTCATTGAAATCCTGACTTCTAGGCAATGGGAATATTTCTGTTCCTGAAAATCCTGACGTGATACAGCAAAACGGTTATGATTTTTGAAATCAGCGTACCCAAATTAGTCTTAATCACTTTACACATCTCCAGTAAAAAAAAAATTTTGAAATTTGTTGTTCAGTGTTATAATTCAACTTTCAGAATGAAAATTGGTCAAGTATATATAGAGATATTGAGGTTTGAAAAATCGTTAGAGCGAGCAAATTCATTAATTATTAATTGCACAGAAGTTTCGTGACACTGCACAAAGTAACATGTCAGGTATGAAAAAACATTTTGTATGCCAGATTCATTAATTATTAATTTATTAATTATGGAATGTACTCATTGATATATTAATCAGAAAGCCCGAAGCATGTAGCATAATTTATCACTTATCCCCTCATCCGGGATCCGTGGATTCGCCCCACAACCTGCAGCCCTATGTCCGCCGGTGATCATGTTAGATATCGGCACGATCGAGAGGAGCCTGCGAATCATCCCTGCTGATGCATTGAATTGATGCAATCGTTCGGCCAGAATATTCGTTGTCAAGATGTTGCGTGATTAAATCACCAATACAGTCACTCAAATTTATACCGCCGACATACTTCTTAACAATCACCTTCGCCCCAGAAACCACAGTCAATCTGAACCACGCTGGCCACTGCTCAGACGCCATGACCAGACTACTGCGCAGTTCGACTGCGCAGTTTGGTTAAAGATGACTCGGCATTTTGGCGCGCGCGCACGAAATTATATTTTGAAAATACATGCCGACATTTACATTTCGGGTTTTGAAACTTTTGCACCTTCGGCGGAAAATGTATAAATATAAAAGGCTAAAAATGTGTTTTATATTTATATTTCATTTCTCCTTCGTTCCTTCTTTGCGAATCGCATCGGCGTTTTTGGCCATCTTCTAGATCACGTGACGATCAAACAGGAAGGAAATTCAAAAATCTGTCCGGTTAGATACAAGATAATATTTTTTACTATCATAAACAATAAACAGTTGCCGAATATCTTGTAGAATGGCAGACGCGATAGATTTTGAAAATGGTGATTTTTATAACTTACGTGTCCTCGTCGCTGACCTTGAACCCGGACAAAAGTTATATCGTTGTGCAACACTCATCGACCTCTACCTACATACTATGTTTCATCAAGATCGGAAAGAAAAATTGTTGACGGACGTACGGACATTTGGTCCGGCTTTATTCGGTCATCTCGGTAGAGATGACCTAAAAAACTAAATAAAAAGAGCAATCTGAGATTGCACACCCTCACCAGGACAATTTTTGTGTTGGTTGTGTGCTTTTGCATTGTGTGGTATGTGTGCTGGTGTGTCATGCAATTAATAATAGACCAAATTAATATATTCCAAAATGTAATAAGTCCTTAATTACTAGAGATACTCACGTTCCAATGGTATGTAATAAATAGGCATACGCTCAGTGTGGACAGACACACAAACAAATGGACCCAAATACAATACCATCTCCTCTTGCAAGGGTAGTTATGAAAAAAAATCACGTGCCTTGTTTATCTTCTACAAGATTAAAGAATGACCTGTTGCACTAATATCAAAGCATCAATGACAACAGAGATTGCAAGTTCAGTGCCAAGGCATTTAATATCAATCAATTGCAAAGATAAAGGTTTAAGCAAAAAGAACACAAACCTATTTTAAGGTATTCAACAAAATACGTGGCACATAATACATATATTTGGGAGTTGTATGTACAAAATAATGACGTATAAACAAAATAATTGGATCCGAGTGCAAAATGGCTGGGCAAAGTTGAATCAAACTTGTTCAAAAGTAATTCACCGCACGAGCAACTTGCAAACCTTGTTGAATTTTCATTGTTTCGTGTTTTTGCTGCCAAAAACAAACAACCAATCAAACAAAAAACGTCCACACAAGTTTCAAATTATAGTTGGTTTGTACACCATTTCATTCCCGTTGATTAATTTTAAAAACACACAAAAGACATTAAAAAAAAAAGAAACTGAAAATTCTTCTTACCATCTCCGAAAGCAATTTGCTCTCTTTGGCTTCGAGATCCGTCTTTAAAGTTTTTACCTAATGGGATTTAAAAAAATATACATATATATATATATATATATATATATATATATACATATATATACATATATACACACACACACACACACACACACACACACACACACACACACACACACACACACACACACACACACACACACACACACACACGCACACGCACACGCACACGCACACACGGTTTTTAGCACTCCCATGTTGCTTTGAATTAAAGCACGAGATATCACAAGAACATTTGGAGAAAGAATGACAATGCAATTAGCCCTAACAATTTGTTTCAAGTTTCTGCAGAAATTGAGTTCGTCGAGTTATTGCTCCCGATTTACATGCCTGTGGTACAATTGTAGACTTGCAAGATATTTGTTTCTGTTCTGGGTTGTAAATTTTAACTTTTATCCAATATTGTATATTAATACAATACGATTTTTGAAGTAAAATTGATAGCTTTTCTTTTTTTCCAACATTCAAACGGAATACAACAAAATTTGTTCCAGCTTCTTTTTTTTAGGCCCTGGAAGCAAAAATTAAGTCGTTTTTATTTACTTAGCCCTGACAGCACATAGCCGTAAGGTTATCTTAAAACACAAGATGGTACATACCTTGTCCTCATAGGCGAAGGTTTCTTTTGCAATGCTGTTGTCCATGTTCACCACTTGTTTCAGCATTTTCAATCTTGGGAAGGGGAAGAGGAAGGGAAATCTTTTTCACAAGTTGCTGGGACACCCATTCGAGTTGATCATATCAATATCACATTGAACCCAGAAAGCATATTATGGAGAACAAAGTAACAACTGAAGAAAATGAACCATACATTCAAATGATGGAGTTCCTGTTAACTTCTGATGTGCGGATGAAAACAAATGTTTTTACTTCTGCATCTTTTAAAGACAACATGCATAATGGCAACAACCAACCTCTCTTCTTGCTTGGAAGTGAAGGCTGAAAATACTCTCATCTGCTCCTTCCAAAATTTCTGGGGAGAAAAGTTACTTTGTTAACACAGGGAACGTGGACCATGTGTACGAAATTGTTTTTGAAGAACTGAACAGCTATTCACTAAAGGTGTGTTGGGTGCATAAATCACTGAACATGCGTTTTGTGATCATACATCGTTGGAGGCAATCAAAAGCACAGCTTCGAAGACGAAGAAGACGAAGAATCCTTCCGCATCACTATCCTTAATATGGGACTGCACATTACCTGTGCACTGGATTTTAATTAATCTTCTTGGAGAGAGGGAACCACATGCATGTGCAAAAGAAAGTTAGGTTGTAAAGGATCTGCATTGCACGCGTTTCATTAGTCCACATTCTGGAGAGTTAATAGACATACGTAGGGCTGTGGTCTAACAAAAGTGCGGAATGTGTGCAACGACAGTTATCAATACTTTTTTAGGCATTGCTTACTGATATATTTTGAAATTAGTTGCTGTGGAGACAAAGCTAGGGTAATTCTTCAATATGGTAGCATGTGGTTAGCCTAAGCAGTGCAATACCTTTCTTTATCAATTTGTTACCAGGAACATTAAATTCAACGAAAGATAAAGTGAAACTCAAAAATTAAAAAATTTGCAAACAGAAATCATATTGCCTTGATAAATAACAGACCATCTGAGCTCCACGTTTTGGAAAGAGCCTGTATGTACAGATACTAGATTAAAAGCTACAACGTAGCCACAGTGGAGCATGGCATGATGACTTAAAAGGTATGCACTCTCACCTTTGAGTCATCTATCCTGATTTTGAGTCTCCACCCAACTCTCTCTCTCTATCGAGTGCAGCCTATGGCTGCTGGTTGCATCATTGGTTGGGACGCAACTATGCCGCTGATGCAGTGTCCCCCTTACCAGTGCACTGGTACTCATTTTGCTGACCTCGTAAGGATGACAGGCTGAGTCAACCTCCTGGTGTATTAATTCAGCGGCCAATAGGGTTTGAACTCAGGACCCAAGTATCCCAAGCCGCCACCCGAACCACTAGGCCAACACCAGGCTTACCACCCAACTATAAACTGTCAACCTTGTGGTTCGCACACAGGGCACTACATCAGCGTGCACACGGTCCATCTGGACGATTGGTCGGACGAACAGTCTGCCCGCACTGGGCAAGTTAAAGATCATATTGTGTCTTAATGAAAGGGAAGGTGAGTTATTACCAGTATCAAGGCCAAATTCCAAATTCCTGCAGAACGGATGGCACGTTGGCCCCGATGGCACAGAACACGATGGCCGAGCACGCAAGTTCCAGAAAGACTTAGGCCAGAAGGTCGGCACCACAAGTGTGTGGGAATAATTAGGACCATTAAAGAAGAACAACAACAGAGCCATAGAGGCCAAACGGTGAGAACACTGGACTGACATCCCATAGGTTTCATTCAAATGTATCTGAAAGCAGCAAAATGAGAGAGTTAAACTATAATCTTATGGAACCCAAACTAGTCCCAAGGGAAGTACCATGTTGCTATTGAATTGTTGGTAAAATCTAGGTTGTTCATTTTTAACCTTAATGAGAGGAAGTAATCCACTTGCCCCACCTTTTTTTCGTCCTATTCATCTGGAGTAATCCTTGACCATCTTGTCGCTTTTAGCATCTCTATATATCAGCAATTTCAACTCCCAGTGGCCCAAAATTAAATGGAATTAGTTTTATACCTGCATCAGTACCAAACCACAATGACACAGATTCGTAAAACAACAAAGAAATCTCACCACTGAATCTTCCTCGAGCTGTTTCAACATCTGACAATCCTTATCAGCACTGTGCAGCTCACGCAGAATCACCTTCTGCATGTCTTGGAGTTTCTCACGCCTACATGGTCATGGCCAAATGATCCACACAATCAAAAACAAAGCACAACAAATATAAAAATGTGCTCCCACATAAAAATAAAATTAGAAAAAAAAACTTCAAAAGTTTATTGGCCTTTTATGGTGTTTCCATCTGAACACAGCTTGTGAGGCTGAATTTCCAGTTTCAAATCGCATATACTGTTCATTTGTACGTTTTTATTTTGAACCGGCTGCCTGCACTGGGGATGTTAAAAATCCCATTGTATCTTCATGAAAGGGTAGGGTAGAAAATGAAATAATGAAATGAAATGGTAGATGAAATGAAGATAATGAAATGAAAGGGTAAATAGTGAAATTATCACCAGCATTATGGCCAAATTCCAAATCGAGCCAGTCGAACAGACTCGGTGGTGTAATAGCGAGAGTCATGGGCTTCGATTCCGGGGGGGGGGGGGAACATGTCCCTCCCACTTTTTTTATTACCATGGTGGACAGAGTATATTCTGTCCCCACCCCCCCCACATTTCGAGTCCCATGCCTATTTGAAAAATGCAAAAAATCAAGCAATTGGTACGCAGCATTAAGCCTCCGTTGCTATTCTTGTCATTATACCATGCATCCCCATGCTGTAGATATACCTCATGTACTGTGCATGTACTGTACGGTGCATATAGGGGTTGACGGTAGTGTACATGATGTACACTACCGTCGCCCCCTATATGCACCGTCTCTTCCACACACGGTGCTGGCTGGCCGCTCACACCCACTGACGGCAGCTGTCGCTCACACTCATACAGTGTACATGGCTGGAAACGAAACTAGGAATTTCCAGTAGGTACCTACGTTGAGCATATGCGTTCGTCTCAGCGATGTGTCACAACCTGCGTCACTACAGAATGGGGCACAGGTCATTAGACGCCTTACATGGAGAAGCAAAATACCAAGATGCCTGGGCACACCTTTGGAGAAGGGTCCAGTTACCTGTCCCCCCACATTTTGGCTTGGATCGACGCCCTTGGCTAGAGCACTACTCTGAGTCTGGGAGGTCGGCAGTTCAAACACCGTCTGAATCATTCCAAAGACTTTAAAAATGGTATGCACTACCTCATTGCTTGACATTCAGCATTTAAAAGGTTAAGAGCATGGACATGAGCAGGTTGGAATCTATGGGGAGGAGGAAATTCCTCCTTAGGAAATGCCCTGCTGAGTGCCATTGTTGTGGCATTTCTGGTACCCAGAGTGCCCCAGGAAATGATGGCACTTCCACTAAGCTCAGTGGCTGTGTTTGTCTTGTCAAACAGTCTTATGTTGTGTCTCGTGTATCCGTTTGTATGCCAATGTGTGTGTGGGAGGCAGCTCCACTATGAGCCGAAGATAGTTTAAAAAAAAAAAATTGATCCTCAGCTCACAGAGGAGCTGGTACAGAAATCACATGCAGGACAAGGACATTTTAGGCAACAGAGAACAAAGCATAAACATATGGTATTTTGACCTGAGTTCCCAGCATTGTACACAAAATGTCCTTGTCCTGTGTGCAATACAATATAAACACACACACACACACACACACACACACACACACACACACACACACACACACACACACACACACACACACACACACACACACACACACACACACACACACACACACACACTTCTGAATGAGCATTATGTGATTGTGAAAAATTAATGATAACGAGAACAGCACTCAGTAGAGCACACAACTCCACCAGGCTGAACAGTTTACGTTTTGTATCCGACTGATAGGTCGGATCTGTATCCAGGCCTTAACGAAAATCGAATCGATTCGTCCTCGTCACCAACCCAACCTGTACTCCAACTTTTGTCCCAATCAGTCCTTAACTTATTGAAATATCATGCTATTCATCTTTTTTGGCATTATCTCTCAATGGTGAAGAACACTTTAAATATTCTCGTATCCGGATCTTCACTAAAATCAAACCAGTTCGTCCTCGACACACATCCAACCTGTCCACCAAGTTTCATCCGAATCCGTCCATAACTTTTTGAGATATCCTGCTCACAGACAAACAAACAGGAAGATAGACAGACAGACCAACAGGGGTGAAACATAACCTACATCCACCTTTGGGTGGCAGAGGTAATAAAGCCACCATGGATTCAAACCACAAACTTCAGGCTGTTCATACCGTTGCTCCTTCAGTTGTTCCCACAGTCGCGTCATTTGCTTCTCGGTACTACGTAGGGAATGTTTGGTGAATCCCTCGATTTTGTTATACTTAGCCTGTACAAAAAAAACAAAAAACAAAAGGTAAATCCATTTTTATTTTCTAACTGGCACCTGACAAAAAGTACCACCACAAACAGGGGACTCGAACCCAATTTAACCATCTCTTTTGCATATATGCGAATAAAGCAATTTAACGGAGATAAATCTGAAAGGATTTTAGGAAAATGATAATCATTGGATGAAAAAAGTTTGCAATGGCGACGTCATAGCAGGAAAAAGTGAAAACAAAATGAAGCACGTGAGCCTACCGAGATGTTTCTTTATACATTTAAGAGGGATGCATGTCAAATGAGGAAGCAGAAAGCACAACCAACCATCAAATCCATTGTTGGGAAGTCTGACAGTTCAACTTGAATTTTATTAACTCTTCGACCCTTTTCAGGGCATGAGAATAAAGAAACCATCACAACACAAGTATTTACAGATGAAGAGATAAAATGTATTTTTGAGCACCACTCAGCATACAAAATTTTTCTATGACAGCAAAGAAACCAACATGTTATTAGAGCCTGGATAATACGTTACCAATAAAAACTTCGCCACATTAACAAGCTGAACATTACCCACATTTAATATTGCATTAATTTTATACACCAAGGGAATTTCACAATGACATTTCATAAACTTACAAGCTTCAGTGAACACTGAACAAACAAGAAGATAGTGAAATTCGTCGTCAGTAGCATTGGCCTCGCATAATGTACATAACTGTTAAAAAGTATATCTTTCGAATAGCGACCATGAGAAACAGGAATATTATGGTTGCCACAGTGAAATGTACACTTAAACTTTGAGGACTGGAGAGAGTTGCAGTAAATAAGTTCAGGTGAGGTATGGGAGCAGGCGCCGGAGCAGCGCGTCGCTGCGTCCACTTTCCGCCGGTACTCCAGGAGCCTTCAGTCGGTACTCCAGGGGCCTCCGTCTGGCAATCCCTCAGGCAGATGACTGGCCTATCCCCATCTCCGTGAGATGTTGGTCAATCTGCTGCAACCACGAGGCACGTGGTCGGCGCATTGGCCGCCTCCACTCACGAGGCTACCTTGCTGAGAGAATCTGGTGATCAGGATCAGCGTCAGGAAAACGAGCCACATGTCCATACAGTCACAGCTGATGCTCACGGACTATGCAGGTAACACATCTCATTTGAGTCTCTCTCAGCAACCGCTCGTTGGACACAAAGTCTGACCAGCGAGAGCCAAGGATTCTCTGAAGAGACTGAGAACCAAGGGAATTAAGTCTCCATCTCAGATCCCTGGTCAGAGTCCAAGTATCACATCCACAGAGAAAGACTGTAAGCACCAAGGACCTGAAGACTCAGACTTTCGTCCGACCCGCACAGGTACCGGCAGCGCCACACCCCATGATCCAGTGAATCCATGACTCCCCAGTCCTGACCCAGACATCTGTTCACTTCTGGCTCACAGCCAGCAGAGACATGAATATCACTGCCAAGGTAAGTGAATCTCTCTGTGACCTCAACTTCCTTGCCACAAACAGGTACAGACAGGATAGCAGTATCCAAGATGTCATTGAAAGCCTGGACCTTAGTTTTGACCCAGGAAACCCGTAATCCCAATGGCTCTGACTCCTCATTCAGTACTTCGAGGGCCCCCAAAAGGATATCCAAAGTCTCTGCAAAGATGACTGCAAAGTCGGAGATCGACATTCCCAAACGATGCACCGCAACGTGACGTCTCCGACATCCTCCTGAGAATCCAGTCCATACAAGGGCTGAAAAGTGTGGGGGCCAGTACACACCCCTGACAGACTCCAGGAACAACTGGAAATAAGTCTGAGATGGTACCACCACATCTAACAGCACTCTCAATCCCAGTGTATCGTTCAGACATCAGATCGATCAGTTTTGGTGGCAGCCCACAAAGACCAAGCATCCTACAGAGGGCATCCCGATTCACTGAATCCAACACTTTACAGAGATCAACATAAGCTGCAAGCAGCCCCTGCCGAAACTCTCATCTGCGCTTGGTGAGGACCCGAAGAGCAAGGATACAGTGAATCATTGATTTCTTTGGTGTAAAGCCTGACTGCTCTGGATACTGGTGTTCAAGCAGATGGTGGCGAACCCTATCAAGAATTATCCGAGCAAAGACCTTGCCCAGCACTGAGAGCAGCATAACCCCCTCGTTAGTTGTTGCAGTCTTGGCGATCACCCTTCCCTTTCCAGAGAGGGACAACAAGACCCTCTTCCAGTCAGTTGGGATGATGCCTGTGTTCCAGGCAGAGGACAGAACTGCATGCAATGACACGAGTACAGTATTTCCACCAGCCTTGCGATGTTCGCAATGGATGCCACAAATTCCAGGAGCTTTACCCCATTTCAAGAGCTTCAACGCAGCCTGTGTTTCCACAAACGAAGGTGGATCACATTTGATTGGAGGGTCAGCAATAGGAATAGTAACTCTCCTGACATCCAACTCGACAGCTGGTGGATCAGCCTGGTACATCCACTCAAAGTAACCTACCCAGCCAGCATTTACTTCGGACTCCTCTGTCAAGAGCCCACCAACCTCCGCTCTAACTGCAGTACACCGAGGGATGGGCTTTGAGGAACGCAATGCATGAATTCCCCTGTAAGCAGGACGAGAATCACCTGACCACAGGTAATGCTCTACCCCCTCACAGATTTCTTGCACATAGGCCTCCTTCTCCACCCTTATTGTATGTACAGTTTTACGCCTCAGCTCTCTGAACAGCTCAGCTCTGCCATTCAGCCTGGTCCTGCGACTCTGGTCAATGGTATCCAGTTTCCCTTGAGACAAAATTATTCTTCGCCCTACGGTGAGTTCCAAGATATCCACCGGCAACATCAAAGACGGCGGTCTTGAAGGCACTCCACAACTCTTCAGGATCCCCCAAAGCACCCAAACTCTCCAAGTCTTCACTCAGCCTGTTCACAAACTCCTCAGCTACCCTCTCATCCTTGAGCTTGCCAACATCCAGCCAAGGCTGGGATGGTTCCATTCTCTTGGATTGAAGCTGCAACTTCAGAGTTGCTACAACAAGCATGTGGTCAGTATTGAGGAACTGAGCATGCCGGTCGACCCTGCAGTTCTGGATTATCCTCCGGCGACCATCAACGAGCACATGGCCAATCTCCTTTACCACAACACCAGTGTTGGAATACCAAGTCCAGCAATGAGCTTGTGGGTGCTGAAACAATGAACCAGCCACCCTAAGTCCATGACCTCTTGCAAAGTCAAAGAATTTAGTGCTATTCTGGTTCACAGTTCCAGACCCATGGGGACCAACACATGTCTCATAACCATCCATATCAGTGCCAGTTGATGCAATGAAATCCCCCAAGACTAGAAGAGTATCTCACATGGGGCACTGATCAACCTCAGACTCGAGTGCGGCATATCTCCTTTACAGTGACATCACTCGCCTCAGTCAGAGCATATACAAAGACCAGAGAAATGACACCCAAGTGGTGACGAATCCTCAGTCTCATACGCTCGTTGACGGGTGTTTCCTCAATTATCATGGACACAGCTACAGCAACTCCTTGGGCATGCTAACCATCAGAGTGACCAGACCAATAGTCGGTGTAACCACTGACCATGGTCTCACCATGATCCAGTCTGCGAACCTCAGAGAGTGCTGCAATACCGATGTTCAAATACTGGAGCTCAGATGATAGCAGAAACAGGTGATCATGCTTTCTTCAAGATAGGACATTCCAGGCACCCAGCCGAAGGGACCGCCTCAGGTTAAACCGAGGAAACCGACGTCGGGTGGATGACACCTCAGCACCACCCTGACACACTACCGCAATCCGATCTAGGAAGCTTGTGCCATGCGTTTCCTCCTATCAGAGAATAGGGGTCCCGAAAGCTTTTTTCCAATTCTGTCATCTGGTGAGCTGCCCTGCAAAGGGCAGCTGCACAGGAGGTACTCCCATAGACTGAGTTTTCAGTTTTCTTTGTGTTTTTTGTGGCTTGAGGTGTTTGACAGTGGCCAGAGTGCAAATCCTGCCACCAACCTCGTAGAAAATGGTAACCCAACTGCAAGAGGATGTCCATAAATGCAGTTGGGAACCAGATATGGAGGGCTGTTAGCTCACAAGGAGCTCCTCCGCCCTTTGACAGGTTTTGTTTTTAATCCTGCTGGGTGTCCATATCCATACACCCTCCTCACCAGGAAACTTGGTGAGGGAGACTGTTTAGTCGCCAACAACCCCACCATGAAACAGGTTAGTACAGGTTTGCATTGTACCTGAAACAGGTTTGCATCACAGATCTAATATGACCTGACCTGAAGGTTCGAAGTAAAACTTGTTCTTAAACTAGAAAGGCACTCGGTGGAGTGCATACCTCCACCACGCAATGCCTGATGTAGTAGAACATATTGGGATAAATACATTTTTGAAATATCATGCAATACCACCTGTGGTTTTTGGCCCCATCTCTCTCTGGTGAAGAATCGCTTAACAATAAATAAATAAATAAATAACTCTTGTCCGGACCTGGATTCGGATCTTCACCAAAATCGAAGCAATATGCCTTTGTCACACACCCATGTCCAAAAAGCTTTGTCCGACTCCGTCCACAACTTTTTGAGATCGTCCTATCTATCGATTTAGCCCTACGTCTGGGTAACTTAACTGGGTAAGTCTCACATGGGGTAACTTCCTGTATCCCCAAGTACCATACAGTTAGCAATCCTTTTGATGTGTAATATTTAAGAAATTTATGATGAAACATTTCAATATGAGTGGTATTGTAACAACCCCAAACCTCACAACCACATAATAAAATGGGCATCACCATTCATTTGAAAAGCTCACACTGAATATCAAGAGGAAGATTCAGTCTGCGTGCTTTCTGAAAAAAAGGAAAACTGTGCTCTTTTCGCTTGAGGTATTTGTTTTGAAATGGCCTTGGTAAAAGATCCATTGCAGTTAAAAGTACAGCCGAGGTATACATAATCACTCAACTTCAATTTTGTCATTGCCAAACATCAAATTTGGAAAATTTCGGACTTTACCTCTTGAAAAAAATGACAACTTTTTGTTTTGGATATATTTACGGTCAAATACCAAAGCTCACAATAATCCCTTACTGCATTTAGCGCAAACTGGAATTCCTCGGGAGATTATTTTTGGAGACCGAGGCTATACTTTTAACTACAATGTATCAGCCATCACAATTGTGTCATCAGCATAAAGTAACACGTAGCAGCCTGAGAAAAACTTCTACATCACTATTGTTCAGGAAATTGCTGATATACACAATAAAATCGAAACCATTGTCATGACGACTGATAAAGTATTCAAAGCTGTTTAAATAAATGGCAAAGAGAAGAGGGGATAAGTTTTTCCCCTGGCATACACCAACATTACATGAAAATAAGTTAGATCAACATTACCTTTTTTAACACACGACTTAGCATTCAAGTGTAATCAAATGGAAGACCAAGAAGGAACATGAAGAATGCTTTAAGCCATCGCAGTATAGCCAAGTGAGCCTTACAGAAATTTTCTTCAAGAATTCACTCCTCTTGAGACAGCCAGATAACAAAAGAGAAATAGAGAGTAAAAGAGATAAACAAGAATAAAGAGTAGAATTGCAATGAATAAAGAGAATTGTGAAAGAAAATTAGAAAGAAGTGTGAAAGGAGCCAAGTTACAGACAACATTGATACACTTAACATTTAACCTTGTTGAAATCAGTTTCTGCCACAGAGATGATCGATTGAACAAGCCAAATGCTTTTTGTCGTCAACAAAGGCACAGTACAACCTCTTTTAGTGGAAAAAAAATACAAACAAACTATGGAATGTAGAGCAAATATATGGTCTTGGTCGCAAGGGCACGAAACCCTTCTCTAAACCAAACCTGCTCATCGCCTAAGATACCACATCCTTCTATGTACAGGTAGTGGACAAAAAATAAATGGAAACATCAATGTAGAGTCACTTAATAGGGCATTGCGTCACCACATGTAGCCAGTATAGCCTGTATGTGCCGTAGCATAGTGAACTCCACCAACATCTGGAATTCTGCAAGAGATGTGGCACCATTTTTCCATGAGAAACTCAATCAACCCACATCTGTTTGATGGAGGAAGAAAACGCCGTCTCGGGCATCATTTCAGAATATTCCATAAATGCTCGATTTGCTTCAGATATGATGAATGAGAAGGCCCTCACATATCCATAACATGAGTCATGCTGATTAAACCATTGGGTGAACACATGTGCTCTGTGGACGGGGGCATTGTCATCCTGAAAGATACCCCTCCTGGCTGAAAAGACATGCTGCAACATAGGGTGAAGATGATCACTCAGTACCATAAAGTAGTGATTGGCATTGACCGTGCCTTCTAAGGGAATGACTGCACCCAAACCATGCCAAGAAAATGCACGTTCACATTACACAACCACCAAACCCTTCACTAGGGTGAACCAAGTACTCAGGGATGTAGAGTTATTTAGGTTGGTGCCACATGTGCATTGTCCGTTTGTCGAGAACATGGTGAAGGAGGATTCATCTGACCATATCACATTTCTCTACTGCTTGGTAGTCCATTGCCTGTGTGCTTTGCACCACTGGACTCAAAAACATGCATTGCCAGGTGTGATGAGCAGGATGTGCATTGCAACTTGACAATGGTATCCCGCTCCAGGGAGTTCTTGGCGAACCGTTTTTTATGAAACTGGCTGCTCATGCCCCAGGTTGAAATTTTCAGTGAATTGATCTGCAGTTGCTCGCCTGCTTTGCCTTGCATTCAAATTAATGTATGGATATCACAATCCTGGAGTATGTGCTTCCACCCACTGTTGCCCTTTGCTGATGACATCTTTCCCTCGGGGTTCCATGCCCGAGCTGAAACATCAGCAAGTTGAGCTGTCACTGAAGCTCCTGTCAAACGCGCACCAATAATCCCTCTTTGAAGGTCACCGAGGTCTCCTCTCACAGCCATGCTAGCCATATTTAGTTATAGGCCAACAAGCCTGTGCAGCATTTTTATCCATGACCCTAAGCGTGCTGGGATGTTATTTGCTTAATTAACACATGGGCCACCTTTTGTGGAAGCCATTGCTTTCAATATACTTGGTGTCCCTCATTTACCCAGGTATTTCCATTTTGTTCCACTTCCTGTAGGTTGATAGTCTAGCATTTCTTGCTGTAGTAAACAGCTTGCCTAAACAGCTCAAAAGAGTTATGCCATGGTAATTTTCTGCAAAATCAATAGATCTTTTATCTTTATACAATGGTATTGGGTGGTCACTAGAGTACCCTTATTTTCACTTTTTCTGTCTGTATGTATGTTTGTTTGTATGTAATGGACAGCTCTGGAGGCCAGAGGAGTCAACCGATTTTGATGAAACTTGACAGGTAGATACCAGGATCTAGTTCTATGCTTTTGAGCACCGTTGCTATATGGACACCACCGTTGCCTAGCAATGGGACTTTGAAAATTTTGAAAAATCCCAAAAATTTTTTTTCGAAAATCAAAAATCGGCTTCCAGGCTTTTATGCGCACTATAATCAACCTCTGACAAAAATTTTCAGCCCGATCCGTCAAAAACTGTATGACAAGTATGCAATTATGTCATGACCACCCATGTCGCCTACCGGCTTATTATTATTATTATTATTATTATTATTATACAATGGACCAGTCAATGGGAACTATTCCTGCGTTCAATACCAAATTAAATAACCTGTGAGTTGGATTACAGTAACTGGGCAATTAAAAAAAAAACATTGTTAATAATGCTATCGATGGCGCAAGACTTGTTATTTTTGAATTTGGGTATTAAAGACTAAAGCTCTTCAGCACAAAAGCCACCATTAACCATTCATTCACAGAATGATCAAAGGTCCTTGTATCAAAATCATCATTCGTATACCCATTACCATACAACTTCTGACTGAGTTTCTTAAAATATAAAACAAAATTATCCAAATAAATGTTGCCAAAATTCACTTTTTATGAGCATGCTCTTCAGTACTTCCCAATAAGATTTTGGATCATTTTGCATCATTTCTCTCATATTTTTATTCTGGTCTTTGTCAAAGGTCTTAGATTTAGCAGAGATTAAATTTGTGTCGTCTCGAATAGTTTTTCATTTCAGTTTTAGCTGTGAAAATTTGATATTTTGAGTTTATTTTTTATTTTGAGAGATTGAAACCTTTTTTCATGACGATTTTGGTCAAACCATGGCTTGTTACCACCAATACGTCCAGTCCTGCAGGGGTTATATGGCTTACCAGTTTGTTTATTTGATGTAGATTTATCCTTGATCAAACGCAGCAACTTTGCAGGATTCAGATAAATATCATACAAGTGATTTGTGAGTTAATCAAGCTTACCTTGATCTCGTGAATCGTATTGGATATTATCAAGCATCTCTGATAAATACATAAGATTTGGCATTAAAAGAACGATGATCCATATACTCCTCAGCATGTCCAGGAAGCCATTTATCCCAACCTATAAAATTAACACAAAACAAATCATTCATATCGACAGCAGTAGCCTCATGAGACAAATGACAAATAGAGCTACCAGTACCATTTTTGATGGTTACTTCTATAGTAACAGAACAGCTATGAACAGACAAACATGGGTCATTACAACCAACTTGGAAATCTACAATTCTGGACGTAAGAAACAGTGACACCAATATGTAATCAACCGTACTTTCGCCATGAGGTTTATGACAGGAGTAATTACCTTCACCAAAGTCAGCACCAAACCTACCATTAACAAGGTTCAAATCGAGACTTGCATAGTTCAATCATTTCATAGCCAATGTTGGTGATCACAGTGTCCAGATTAAATCTTTCATTCAGGATCCCAAGCTGTTCAATATTTTGTTTACTATTGAATTACATACAGTAGTCCATTCCAGCAACAACAGCAACAGACTCTTCAATATCAATAAAGTCATTTAAAAGACCGGTTATTGAACTGGTCACCAATAAATATTAAGGGTATGTCAGAATTACTACCGACGATTACAATGTCTTCTATAATACGATCAAAATAAGATTGTGATAGAACACAGAACCCTCAAGTGGAATATCTACAGCACCAATAATTAATTCAAGGCCAAAAGACACCTTGTTCACCTTCAGCCATAAAACGTTTTCAGAGCTGGTGTCTGGAATATGGTCAAAGGGAATATCTTTTACTAGGACCATGCACTCCACCAAACGTATTCTTCTTAGACTTCTTCTCCATCAACACTGGGCATAAGTTTGGAGGTAAATTCTCTTCAAATGAGTCGGTTTTAGTTTCAGACAAACAAATAAAAATCCTTCATATAAACATCAAGGACAACATGCTTAGCTTTACTAGCTCCATCACATATGTTGAGATCAACAAACTTGATGGATGTAAACAGATTAGAAGCAGAGCAATGATCGGAATCAATTTTCTTTTTAACATGGGCACAAGAGCTACATACGTCAATACTGCCACGAGTAACACGACTGGCATTTAGTATGTAAAATGGGTCAGGTCTGGCCAATACATCCAAGTAAACAGACTTTACTCTCTGGCCATCCAACGCTGAAAAGGTCATCTGGAGAACTGATAACTCTTTTTATCTCCTTTCCACTGACAGAGTGTGGACAGTAAATAACTGGAGCGGTCTTCAACTGGCACGATGCATGGTGACATTCACTAAGCTGTAATGTGTTTCTTGAATATTTAAAGTTGACAAATGGGGAGGGAGGGAGGAAGGGTGATAGATTTGAGGAGATGGATGAAATATGGTTCAGAAGGGGGGTGGGGTGTGGTTAGTGAAGGTTGGGGGGCAGGAGAACGATGAAGAGGCAGGTGTTACTGGTCATGCATCTGCAAAAGGACAAGAACTGTAACGTAGTGATTCACAAGCGTGCAACTGAGAGTTCCTGGTTCATTGTGCTTTATATGCAATGGCATCAACATTCAGAACTGACAATATTGATTCTTTCATCAGCAATGTGTAAAATGCAAACAAAAAATTCCTTTTGTCAGAGTATGTCTGAGTCGGCACCTCGTCTTTCTCTTTTGAGAGCCTCATCTCAAATTGGCAGTGCATGACTTGCATCAGTCTCATTCTCAAGTCAGCACAATCAGGTTAGGAGTGAAATGACCGTATATCACAGCTTGGTCTCACTCCCGGAATGCAGCAGTCAGTGGAATTCATGTTGCAACGATGCAAGCCCGCTAATGGAGATGAAACAAACTTACCTGTATCGATCACAAGGTTTGACAACGTTGCCTTATTAGGACCCTTTTTGAACTTTGAAAAGGAAGAGTAGGAAATTTTAAAAAACAACTATATATATATGTATATGCATATATATATATATATATATATATATATATATATATATATATATATATATATATATATAAATATATATATAAATATATATATACATATATATATGCATATATATATATATATATATATATATATATATAAAGCTCCACTTTGCTTCTAGCTCATTTCACATTGGTTGAAAGTACAATTCCAACAATTTGCATTGCACCGTACCTGTACCAGTTTAACCATATGTGCAGCAAAGGCTTGATAAGAGTTTGCAACACTGTCGTTCAGGTCTCCCACATCAGACTCCAGTTCTGAATCATCCTCTCTTGTACTCTCGGAAGCAAGATCTACAACCACACAAAATGAATGATCATACGTGCCTTTTATAAACCACCTACACAATGAAGGTTGGAGTACAAACAATCACAGTGTTGTAATGCACTCACCTGCCAGGTTATTTTGGAACTTTTCAGAAGCCGTTTTGAATCTTTTGGACAAATTGACACACTTGACTTGGTTTGGAGAGGTTGTGTTGTGTGCCTGAACTGTACTCTTATTCAATTCACATGCTGCTTTTCTGGTCACCATTGCTGACAATCAGTGAAGGAAATAATAAAAATAATTGGCATCGATTTAAAAAAATGAAAAATGTAAAAATAAAACATAATAAACATGCAGGTTGAGCAAACAACGCATTTTACTATGTCGTGATCTTGCTGTCGATCTTGTCTTCTTACACTTGTTTGAGCTCGAATCAGTCCCGTCAATAAGCTGTAGATTGGCAGAAAGGTTCAGAAGGAAAAACACACACAATAAACTTCAAATCATTAACTAGACATTGCTGAGACTTTTTTTTTTTAATGCTTAGATCAAAATGCAGTTGTGAGAACAATGCAGTTTCTGATCAATCCACTCACTTGTCGACTCAACAAGTTTAAATTCCTGTCTCTCTACATTTCAAACATGGATGTACAGGAACTTTTGCAAACTCTACTTCCAGAGGCCAAGGGACACTATACTGACAAATATACAAAAATATATATACAAAAATATATATACAAAAATATATATTTTTGACACTATACAAAAAATGATAAAGTTCGCATATCTTGCATTCCCCTTCTACCACAATCACCTGTCCTTCAGATTTTGTTTTACATTTGAAAGTAATTCACCTGACTATTCTGATAAAGGGCAATTCCATGGTAAGGGACATTCAATTTGCTTTCACACTTTGACAAACAATTGTTCTCCAAATTTTGAAAAAAGCAGTTCGTAATTTGGACATGAAGAAAAAAAAAGTACATAAACAAATTTTTACAAATATGATACAATGTTTGCATCGTTCAAGAAAAGGTACAACACAGGCTTTTATTACCTCTGCCACTGAAGGAGGGTGGAGGTCGTTTTCACCCCTGTCAGTTTGTTTGTTCGTCTGTGAGCAGGATGTACCAAAAAGTTGGACAGATTCGGACGATTTGGTGGACAGATTGTGTGTGTGACAAGGCCGAATTTGTTAGATTTTGGTGAAGACCTGGATGCGAATCAGGATCCGATAATTTTTTAAAGTGATTCTTCACCTCATCATTGAGTAGTAGGGCTGAAAATGATAATGCAACAATATCTCAAAAAGTTATCGATGGATTCGGACGAAACTTGGTAGACTGGTTGAGTGTGTGTGCCAACGGCGATGAGATTCGACTTTGCTGAAGTGCCGGATCTGGATACTAGAATTTAAAAAGTGATTCTTCACCATTGAAAGATAGGGACAAAAACGATATATAGCACGATATTTCAAAAAGTTATGGACGGATTATGACAAAACTTGGTGAATGAGTTTGGTAGGTGACAAGAACAAGCCGATTCGATTTTGGTTTAAGTCCGGATCCATATCAGGCCCATCAGAGATACACAAAACAAACTGTGCAGCCTGGCGGAGGTATGGGCTCAGAGTGCCGTTCTGGTGTTACAATTGTTTATGATCATCGTTTGTGTTACGTGTAAAAGAAATCACCATACCATGGAGCCAGACTGTGGCGTGGAAGGCAGGGTCTGATAAAATACTGCACTTTCGTCATCCAAGACCGTTACACCAACCGAGCGAGAGAGAGGTGAAGCAGTTTCGCTCGCACCAACCAGGCTGCTCCTTCTTGTGCTGGGGCTCAGTTGAGGTTCAAACGAAGGATTAAATGAAAAGGACCCAGTGATATCAGCTTCACCTGGACATCGAGGTTAAGTTAATTACATTACAAATCAAATGCTGCATCAACTGCAAATCAGCAATTTGAACACAAGTACACCCCAAATTGAGACACAGTTGTTCATTTTCCTTACGTCTCATGTTCTTGATGGATTTGGGTGAGGAAGAGAAAACAGAAACATCATTTGTCACTGATGTGCACGTCTTTGAAACATCATGATGTAGTTTGTTTTTCAAGTTGTTCATCACCTGTGGCATCACAGAATAAGAAAAAAATAAAAAAGAGACCAAGTTCACGAAGAAAAACGAACTAAAATAATATTAATAATGCATTGTCCCAAGTGGGACAGATTCTCATCTCCCTATGGAGGGTGGTCATATTCGGGCTGTATCAAGTGATAATGGGAGTCCTGGGGTTATAAACGTCCTCAGGGTCTTAAGGAATCTAAAGGGGTCCAAGGTGTCAAAAGGGTCTTAAAAGGACTAAAAACGAATGAAAAGGAAAGCCCCCTCTCTGCTCCCTTGCCCCAACACCCAACTCTCTGCCCTTCCCCTCTCCTTTCTTCAAAGCAAGAGGGCATTAATGACATCAAGAGGTTAAATGTTAATCAAGTGATTGAATTAAATAATGTTTAAGATCAAATTGAATAGTCGAGTTCCCACAATAGGGTCCCGTGACCGTTTTTCCGGGACCAAGGTTTGAAGGTTGATTTTAGTCAATTTGAGGGTGTTGATTAAAATGAGCTGGGGTGAACCTCGTGAAAAAAATTTTTTTATGTTCCTTTTTCCTTTTTTATGCCTTTTTTATGTTCCTTTTTCATACGTTGTCACTGTAAGTAAGAATACTTGTAAGTAATACGTTGTCACTGTAAGTAAGTAAGAATACTTACTGGGAAAGCGTCAATCTGGCATGCATGCCAGATTGTTTTTGTAAATGATGCCTATGGTGTGGAAAATTCCATCAAAGACAGTGAGCATGAGCGTCGTAAATCCACGACAGCATAGAGAGATGGGTCCAGAAATGTGTACATGAAAACATCAGATAGGTTTCCTGCCACAAAGAACTTCCAGGTGCTGTTCAGCAATCAGGGAAGCAAACAAAGGCTGCAAAAGTTTCTAAAAGATGAGTTCACCAAGCTTGTAAAGAATCATAGAGAAATTGACTTTGTGTACTCCATCAGGCAAAATTGTTGGAACATCTCTTCCGGAGAAAGGATGGAAGAATTTGAATGTAGTCACATTGAGGTGGACACAATGCTGTTCTTCATCGATTCGCAAATCCGAAAAGCAGGAAAAATGGAGCAGTCGTGATTGATGCTGAGGACACAGATGTAGTGATTCTTTCTGCAAATGTTGCACATCAACTGGAGGGCACCCTTGCTATCAAACGGAAAGACAAAATCATCAGCTGCAGAGACCTTTGCTCTGATGATGCAGCTGAAATATTAATCCCATTACACATCTATAGTGAATCTGATACAACATCTGGCTTCTATGGACATGGGAAAAACACAGTTTATGAAAAAGGAACAGGAACTCAGGAGGCACGCAATCTTTTGAAACATGTTGGCAAAACACTTCCAGTGACACAAGAGGTGCTTCAGCAAATGGCCACATTCACTATTAGACACATCTATAATGACACAATCAGTAAAACGTTAGGTGAAGTCAGAGCACGGAAGTGGGGTCAGATGTAAAACAAGTCCACGTCCCACATCCCACCAGATCCAGATTCTCACAATCTGCATGTGACGCGAGTTAACTACCAAGTTTACACTCAACTAAACTATGACAAGCCGGATGCACCCCCAAATCCCACCAACCATGGATGGACAATGAAAGACGGTAGATGTGTGTCAGTGAGGTATACCCATGATGCACTCCCAAGAAGTTTACATGACTTGGTTGAACAAGAACAGACATTGGTGCACGATGATGAGGCTGAAAGTAATGATGAAGTTTGTGACTGGAGCCAGCGACTCAGATAGTGACTGAAGGATTACATGTATGTGTTTCAATGGAGATTTCATTTCATTTAATTTACTACTGCAAAAACATTGCCACAATCAAAATATAAGAGATGTTAATATTATTTTATTATGACTGTCTTAGATAAAAGACAGTTTGGACAGTACATCAAACTTCGGTCAATGCAAATTACAAGAATACTTACCGGGAAAGCGTCAATTGCCGGGAATTAAGATAATTGATGTTTTATTTCATTTTTCCATTGAAACGCTGTTGCTCTACAGACAAAATGAAGGAATGTTGATATTCTTTCATCATATTACTGTTCTAGATAAAGTACAGGAGGGACATACAAAAGAATGGTATAACCTACCTCAACAGTGCAAAAGTTGAGAAATTGATCTGATGTACACATCATGTTCTGAAAATAAAGACAATGATTGTGTCCTTCTCTTCTTGTCTCAATTTGTTGTGCACTCCCACATATAAACAAACATTTACTTGCATGAAAAGATTCACTACCAATAACATTACGAGAAGAAAATTGATGTTTTACTATTTTCCAGATGTTACTCGACGACAATCTTGGATTTGGCCCCCGAAAAGTTATATTTCATATTTTGTGACTTAACCCTTAAATATAACAATCTGGAATGGTAATATATGACATCCTTGACCTTCAAAACATATATTTTGACCCAAAAATCATAAAAATCAGACATGTAGAACCAAAGATATGCAATTGTTGATATACTGGAAGTAGCATGGTGGCCATTTTGAATTTTCGCATCTGGCCAAGTTAGCCCACATTTTCACGAGGTTCATCCCAGCTCATTTTAATCAGCACCCTCAAATTGACTAAAATCAACCTTCAAACCTTGGTCCCGGAAAAACGGTCACGGGACCCTATTGTGGGAACTCTACTAGAATGAAGTGGTTAAATAATGATTTTGAAAAAAATGTAATTTGAGGTTAAATGGCTTTAACAGCTGTTCTCAACTTCATCGTAGACAAGCTAAAAATGGCGAGAGATACTTACAATCAATATATTGGTATGGTGTTTAAGCCACCTGAGATACATTCCAGAAGATGAGAGCTCATATCCAGCTAAAGACAACAGTATTAACGTTTTTGCATTTCAAGTTTCTGGAAATCAATTTGATCTAAGAAGAAATATAAGGTTGCTCAGAGATGGTTGGTAAAAACCCAGGTGACCTTCAAAGGAGAGAATAATCTGACCGACACATCTATCCTCTGTAGTAGACTCCAAAAATGCATTAGGGAAACTTGCGATGGGCAACAAAATTCTGCCTATCTATAAAAGGCAGCACTTGACGAACCAAAACAAAAATATAACGGCAAAATAATCTCCACATCTCAATGGCATACAACATTTGGACTCATAATGCTAACCTTCGCAGGAGAAGGTGACTTGATTAGATCAGCTCGAGGACTCTCAGGACCTTTGATTTCCATGGCCGCACGTTTTTGGTGATTTTTCTTCTGGGTTGAGGGAAATGGGCGACTTTGCTGCTGCTGTTGCTGCTGCATATTTTTCACTGCCACTTGTCTTTGGCCCCTGCTGTTTCGCCCTACTTCCTTTGCACCTCTTGTACCCGAAGATACAGTCTGGCACGAGCGCAGATTTGGGGTGCTTTTGTTCAAATGCACCTAAAACAGAAATACCTCAATCAATACAATGACTATAACTACCAGAAACAAGTGTACAGAGGTGCCACAAACAGACTATGTGCAATATTGTAGATAATGGAAATAAAGTTTAAAAACTGAGTTTGGCATGATTATCAATTATATATCGGTCACTCATGTGAAGCAATGAGTAAAACCGGTAATTATTAGTAATAATAATTATTATTAGTGATAAAATACAACCTTTATCTGAGAATGAACCATAGCACACGTACATTCTTTGTAAGTACTTCATGTTCAGTGTCCAAGTATTCCATCGACTCATCTGGAAAAAGCAATGTGTTAGATTGGAACCTGAATGGTCAATACGGAAAAAAACAATCTCTGCTGTTCAAACCTT
>NC_140969.1:48123284-48130784 GCF_056783735.1 Eptatretus burgeri
CTCGCTGGAGCCCGGGTCCGAACAACTTGAAGACCACACGAGGTGGAGAGGTTTGAGATAGGTTCTGGGTTTCAGCTCGCCTGTCCTCCAAGCTGGAGTGCGTTATTAAAGGCCTCTGCCACCATTTCTTGGGTGTGTGTGTGTGCGTACGTGTGTCCGTGGGCCCGTCTAATAAGTAGGAACTGCTGTTAAGTGCAAGTGACTGTACATAAAAAGTAGACTGTTGTAGTTCTTTTTTCATGCTTTTGTTGCCTGTATAATTGCATACGTGTTTTGCCTTGTTTAATTGCATACGTGCTTTATTATAATAAATGTCCTTGTGTGGATGTAAACCTGTTCATTGCGTCCATTCCCTCATTGAACTGCCCCATCTTGCACTCGGAATATAGTTGGTTTTTAAATAACCGGTAAAGTGATCGGGTCCAACGGGACTGCGCGATAATACCCCGCTCGGTTATCCCAAAAGGAAGCGAGCTGCTTAAGCGGCTCGTTTCCAAGTGGTCCCGTTGAGGTACAATTTCTCGGAAACCTCCCCGCGCGAATAATTAGGTAAATCGAAGATTTGGCGATCGGACCTTGCAGCGCGGGTAGAGTGCGGACAAGGTTGTGGTGTGGTTAAAAACACACCCGTGGCTGGTTTCCAGCGTTGATCCGGAAATCCACGACTGAATTGTCCGTTCGGTGGGCGAAGCGACCGCTATTGGTTGGACGCGGTCGTTCGCACGCCAACGGGCGGGAAATCTACAACAATATATATATATATATATATATATATATATATATATATATATATATATATATATATATATATATATATATATATATATATATATATATAACAAGTCCTGATGCAGTGCCTTCAGAAAGCATTCACACCCCTCGACTTTTTTGTCACATTTTGTTATGTTGCAGCCTGAATTTTTTCATGGATTAAATTTTTTTGATTTGGCACTAACCTCCACAAAATACCCATATTGACAAAGTAAAAACATGTTTTTATAAATTAAAAAATTAATTAAAAATGAAAAGTTGAAATGTATTGCCTCAATATGTATTCCATCCCCTTGGTCAATACATTGTCGAAGCGCCTTTGGCAGCGATTACAGCTTCGAGTCTTCTTGGATTTGTCTATCAGCTTTGCACATCTGGATTTGAGGATTTTGTCCCATTCTTCCTCACAGATTTGATCAAGCTCTGTCTAGCTGGATGGGGAGCCTCGGTGAACAGTAATCTTCAAGGATATCCACAGATTCTAAATGGGATTCAAGTCTGGGCTTTGGCTGGGCCACTCAAGGACTTTCAGGTTCTGAAGCCATTCCAGTGTTGCTTTGGCTGTATGCTTGGGGTCATTGTCCTGTTGGAACATAAATCTTCACCACGGTGTCAGGTCTTTTGTACTCTGAAGCAGGTTCTCCTCAAGGATTTTCCTGTATTTGTTTCCATTCATTGTTCCCTATATCCTTACAAGTCTCCCAGTCCCTGCCACTGAAAAGCATCCCCATAGCATGATGCTGCCACCATCATATTTCACGAAAGAGATGGTGTTAGATGGGTGATGAGCTGTGCTTGGTTTCCGCCAGACATAGCGCTTTGCATTCAGGCCAGAGTTCAATTTTCGTCTCATCAGTCCACAGAATCTTTTGCTTCATGCTCTCAGTTTCATATACCTTTTTGCAAACTCCAAGTGTGCTATCATGTGCCATTTTCTCAGGAGTGGCTTCTGTCTGGCCACTTTCCCATAAAGCCTAGATTTGTGAAGTGCTACAGAGACTGGTGTCCTTCTCACAGATTCTCCCATCAGCCAAGGAACTCCAGTTCTGTCAGAGTGGTCATTGAGTTCTTGGTCACTTCCCTGACCCAGGTCCTTCTTGCTTACTCAGTTTGGTCAGATGGCCAGCTCCAGGAAGAGTCTGGGTCGTTCCACATGCTTTCCACTTCCTAATGATAGAACTCATTGTGTTTTTAGAAATTGTTTTATACCCTTCCCCAGATCTATGCCTCCTCACAGTTCTATCTCGGAGTTCTATGGACAGTTCCTTGGACTTCATGATGGAGTTTCTGCTCTGACATGCACTGTTAACTTTGGAGCCTTATATTATAAAGGTACATTTCTTTCTAAATAATGTCCAATCAATTTAATTTGCCACAGGTGGACTCCAAACAAGTTGTAGAGATATCTCAAGGACGATCAAAGGAAATTTGATGCACCTGAGCTCAATTTGGAGTGTCATAGCAAAGGGGTTAAATACTTATTGACTCGAGACATTTCAGCTTTTTCATTTTTCATCAAATTGCAAAAAGTTCTAAAAACATGTTTTCACTGTCATTATGGGGTATTTTGTGTAGATCAGTGACAAAATTTATTCATTCAATCCATTTCAAAAATAGAACTCATTGTGCTCTTTAGTGTAGTAGAGAGCAGAAAATCGTGCAAATTATGATACAAGCATTAAATTTGGCATTTCTGTTCTGCAGGGCTTTCTGATCAAATCTACCCGATTGGCCATTTGAAAATCCAAGATGGCGGCCATTTTTCAAGATGGCCACCAAGTTAGCCTCCCGAAGTTGACTTTTTGCTTATAAGTATTTGTAGTTGTCCGATTTGCATGATCTAAGTGTGGATTCCTATGTTTTCAAGCCTGCTGGAGTGGATTTTCCTGTTTTTTAAAGCCCACTGACACACACTTTTTCTAATTTTGCACATTTGTTTATGATTTTCATACGTTTGCACGACTTAACAAGTATGTAGTAGTAGCTACTTATGCATGGGGTGTAGGGGTGTAGTGTTAGAGGTCGTACCTTTGTTTCAGCAGTCAGCCACATCCCTTGGATGGACTACTGGCACTGGTCTTCATCACTGGCCCAACTCTCATCTATGGCTCCAAGAAGTTGCTAGTGCACGGCATCGGCCACACCCTGGTCAACCGTGTTGGCTCGTGGGCTAAACTAGATGAGGGTAGCACACAGAAGGTCTCTGCGTGTGATGGAGTACATCTAGCTCCAAATTTTCGAAGTGCACGAAGTTGATGAAACAGATGTGCTGATTGAATCCAGGCCACTTACCAGTCCTTTAATCAACATTTCCAGTTCATCGCCAAGTAAGAATTTCTTAAAGGAGTGATTGTCGGGCACTACCAAGGCACATTGGTGACATCACTGCTGTGAAACTCAGCATGGGGTTCAGTGTCAGCTAAGTAGGAATTGTATGTTGGCATCATTGTTGGCATCATACTGCAACAACTTACTAGTGTCCCAAATGTTGCCTAATCAACCCCGGATCCGTTAGGCAGCCCCACCTGAATCGACAGGACGTGCCAGCGCGGGAGAGCCGAGCCAAGGATAACGGGGTTTTAGTTATCTGGATGGTGTACAGATCGCACGGGACTTATGACACTGGATGAACGATCGGACTAGGTGTAGGGCAGATGCATAAACCTAGTTGTATCCCATACAGGAAAGTGTCCATTATACATGTACAGGGTGGTAAAAGGATAAACCCTCGACCCTGAACGTCATACTGGCCATGAACGCGAGTTCTACTGGTAAATCATGGAACACTGTCTGGACCAAGTGTTGCCTATGTCAGGAGGTTAAGAAAGGTTAAGAAAAGGAGGTTAAGAAAAATCGAAAGTCCCCCCAGGCCAAGCCTGCCAAAAGAGGAGATGATGGGTATATGAACATGGCAAGGAATATTCCTCTGTTTCACTCACTCAATGCACTACCAATCAAGCTAGACCCTGCAAGACTTGACGAAGGTGGTGGGATAGAGGAAACCTTGAGACCAAACAAGGCACGATTTCATGAGAGTTGCAGGCTTCTATTTAACAACACAAAGTTAAACAGAGCTGTAAAATAGATCAATCCCTGCAGGGGCTAGTCATGAAGGCAACAGAAGTAAGATCCCACGAAAGGTCCAATAAGCTAAAACGCAAGAATGTTTTATTTGCGAAACCCAAGGGGGTGAGCTTAGAGAAGCAATGACAATGAAATTGAATGAGAATAAACAAATGTGCAAAAACACTCAGTGATAGAAAACTCCTTGCCAAACTGAGTGTTGGAGATGTCGTAGCACAAGAACTGAAATATCACCCTGCCTGCTTGGTGGCACTGTATAACCGAGAACGAGACTACCTGAAGGCGCAGTAGCAAGAGAAAGCACAGGAGCACTGGAAGGAAGTATATCCAACTGCTTTCTCCGAACTGGTCACCTACATTAGTGAGATGAAAACTGCCAGTGATAGTACAGATCCACCCATTTTCAGGCTTGCTGATATGACCATGCTTTACAAGCAGAGGCTGGAGCAGCTTGGTGTTGAATCGCCTCATTGTCACAAAAGGAGAAGATGCCATTAGCAACACAAGGAAGTCACTGGATGCTGTGTCTCCATGTTGTTATGAAGAAGCTGACACTCGAATATTTGTACACGCCAGGGATGCAACGATGGATAGTAGCAAGTCCATTATCATTAAGGCTAATGACACGGATGTACAAGTCATAGCAATATCTGTACTGCCATCCTTACAGGAACTAGGTCTTGAGAACATGTGGATTGCCTTTGGCCAAGGAGCCAAGGCACGATGGATTCCAGTCCATGAGGTAGTTTCTGCAATAGGGCCTGATAAAGATAGAGGGATCCCATACTTCCATGCGTTCACTGTATGTGACGTCGTGTCTGCCTTCCATGGTAAAGGGAAGAAAACTGCATGGCAGACTTGGAACGTCTTTGATGATGTTTCTGAAACATTCACTAATCTCAGCCAGCATCCAACATTGATTCGTGATCTTGACCTGCAGAGGCTGGAGAGATTCGTTGTCCTCATGTATGACAGATCAAGCGCAGCCACTGGTGTGGACGGAGCAAGACTGGATCTCTTTGCCCGCAAGCAGAGGCCGTACAACTCAATTCCACCAACACAGGCAGCCATCAGAGAACATGCAAAGCGTGCGGTCTATCAGGCTGGGATCATCTGGGGCCAGGCAACCATCCCCAGTCCAGACACGAGCAGTCCCGCTGAATTGGGATGGACACAGAAAGGAGAGACGTGGCAGATATGTTGAACAACACTACCCCCTATTGCAGCCAGCTGTCAGGAACTGACCAAGTGTTCCTGTAACAAAGGTTGCAACTGGAGATGCAAGTGCTTTCAGTCAGGGCTCCCCTGCACAGCACTCTGCAGCTGCATATGTGGAGAGTAGCAGCTGGAGGAACATTCGCATGGTATGCAAAACTTTGAACATTTACTAGCCAGGGCCCAGTTGCAGAAAGGCCTTAGCTTGATATGACAATCATTAAAGTGGTGCAAAATCAGATAAAGGGGTGTGTCAGGGGGCTTTAAAACCAGGAAAATCCACTCCAGCAGGCTTGAAAACATAGGGATCCACACCGAGATCATGCAAATCGGACAACTACAAATACTTCTAAGCGAAAAGTCAACTTCGGGAGGCTAACTTGGCGGCCATTTTTCAAAATGGCCGCCATATTGGATTTTCAAATGGCCAATCAGGCAGATTTGATTAGATTCCCCTGGAGAACAAATGTGCCAAATTTGATGCTTGTATCATCATTTGCACGATTCCTCTCAAAATTGCTGTTATCTGCCCCACTACTTGGAAATTTAGCTCTTTTAGCTCTTAAACAAGCCTCGACATGGTTTACAAAAAAGAAAAAGAAATGTAGGCTGTTACACAACAAAATGTGACAAAAGTCGAGGGGCGTGAATACTTTCTGAAGGCACTGTATACACATTGTTAACGGTAAATAATGACAGCTGGTTTCTTTCACAATGTTGTGAGATTCCCGGAAGTTCGCGGACAAAGACCTTTATAATAGCATGGGTTTTATGGCCCCTGGTTGAATCCAAGAGAAAATATTTGGAAATAATAGCAAGGATCTGTGGAAGCTCCAGGGTAAAAGACCTGCTTGAGAGAATGCCACATCATTATATTTTGGCAGTGTATGGACAACAGACTGCCTCCTCAATCGCTGAGGCCTATCTTCACAAGGCCTGTGATACCTATTGGCTCAAAATCCTTTTAGCCATCACTATGGTCATTTCACATTGAAGGGAAAACTTGTAGGGAGGGCATGGCAATTGTGAACATGATAGCTCCAAAGATATCTTTGGTTTCACACAGCAGTAAGCACCAACATGGCAGCAATATGGTTGTTCAGGTTGACATTTTGGGTGGAGTCAGGCGAACAGTCCAACCAATGGGTGGAATGGAATGTTACACAGACTGATGGATGAACAAGTGTATTATTATATAGATAAATGTCTGGAATATACTTTCGTCTGTTTGAAATTTAAATTGTTCCCCTTGTACAGGCCAGAACGAATTTTCTCAAACCTCACCATTTAAATTTATTTTTATGTATGTATCGAGGTTTGTGGAAGAGCAGATCAGAAAGCAATGGATCAATGCAAAATTGTGCAAAGACAAAACAGTGGAACAACAAATGGATGCACTACAGTTCAGGGAAATTAATGGAAGGAGAAAAGAGAAAGGTGGAAATGGAGTCTCAGCAGGTGTACTGAGGCTCCTTTGTGGAAATGAGAGACCATTAGGTGGCAGTAGGCAAGACACTTGAAATAATGCAGGGAAGAACTTAGGATGACGCACATGAGAAGAAGGTTCCACAGAAAAGAAAAGAGAGGTATGAAATGGAGACGAAAATTGAGATTAGAAAATGTATCTGCTAATTTTTCGTTAATTCACAATCTAAATGTGTTTAAGAATGAGGTGAAAGAGGGTAGAGAGAGGGGGTAGAGAGAGGGGGTAGAGAGAGGGGGGTAGAGAGAGAGAGGGGGTAGAGAGAGAGGGGGTAGAGAGAGAGAGGGGTAGAGAGAGAGAGGGGTAGAGAGAGAGAGGGTAGAGAGAGGGGGTAGAGAGAGAGGGAGGGTAGAGAGAGAGGGAGGGTAGAGAGAGAGGGAGGGTAGAGAGAGAGAGAGGGTAGAGAGAGAGAGAGGGTAGAGAGAGAGAGAGGGTAGAGAGAGAGAGGGTAGAGAGAGGGTAGAGAGAGGGTAGAGAGAGGGTAGAGAGAGGGTAGAGAGAGGGGGTAGAGAGAGGTGGTAGAGAGAGAGGGTAGAGAGAGGGAAGAGAGAGAGAGAGAGAGAGAGGGTAGAGAGAGAGAGAGAGAGAGAGAGGGTAGAGAGAGAGAGAGAGAGAGAGGGTAGAGAGAGAGAGAGAGGGTAGAGAGAGAGAGAGAGAGGGTAGAGAGAGAGAGAGGGTAGAGAGAGAGAGAGGGTAGAGAGAGAGAGAGGGTAGAGAGAGAGAGAAGAGAGAGAGAGAGAGTAGGGAGAGAGAGAGAGGAGAGAGAGAGAGAGGGTAGAGAGAGAGAGAGTAGAGAGAGAGAGAGAGAGAGAGAGAGAGAGAGAGAGAGAGAGAGAGAGAGAGAGAGAGAGAGAGAGAGAGAGAGAGAGAGAGAGAGAGAGAGAGAGAGAGAGAGAGAGAGAGAGAGAGAGAGAGAGAGAGAGAGAGAGAGAGAGAGAGAGAGAGAG
>NC_140969.1:48135784-48195784 GCF_056783735.1 Eptatretus burgeri
TAGGTCACATGGTGTGGCAGCCATGTTTGAAAAAAGGAAAAACTTTGGACCTCTATCTCCAAAATCATTCCATGGATAAAAATTGAACCTTAGCACATTTGATGTACTCTCCATGGGAAACGAGTGATTTTTTTTCATGTCATAGGTGGCTTTGTTATGATGTCATAATCGCACAAGTTGAACACTTTATCTGATCAGTATGAAAATTTTTCAGGGTCATCTGGAGCTAAACTGCATGGAGGGGGGGGAGGGCAGCAATATTGTTTTTAAAATAAAATCTTCTCCAAAACGGCTCAACAGATTGAGGCAAATCACCACAGTGATGATCCAGTAGTCACCTCAGTCAGGGAAGATTTGTTTTAAATTTCAACCTGATTGGACACATGGTCTGGCAGCCAGAATTATTTAATATTTTGAATCTGGGTTCAGGGATTTTAATCAAACTTAGTACAAGTATGTATAATGATGTATTAATGTGGATGGAGGCATATCTGGCGACGTCGCGACCTTGAAGAGCACCCTTCCAGTTAGATATGCATCTATCTATGTCGAAGTGATGGGTCATATAATGAAAGAAGATTGTACAAAAAGGGGAAAAGTCGTGGAAATTAAAAAGTGGTGGGTGACAAACTGCAGTCAAAAAAAACATTTTAAACAAGATAGGGATAATGTTGGTTTAAAGAGTATCAACAGTATTGCCAAGTACCCCTGCCAGTTAATAATAACAGCCTCTCGCTGTACTTTTTAGTGGCAATTGGACATAAAAATTGAAAATATATGAATGACAATGCAATGTTGATATGTCCAAGTGCTATATTACTAAATTGTAATCTGTTAACACTTTCAGTTTGTTAACAATTTCAATTTACAAATGCAGAATGCATGTAAATATTGACACTATTTAGGTCATGTTCTATGTTATTCTGAATGAAATAGCAGGTGACATTTTGTATACAGTATTTGCATTCCTCAACAACCTCTATAGTTCCTCTGTGGGATTATGCAGGATCTTCATATATGCCATGGCATACATGCATCCATCCATCTGTCTTTTGTGGTATGTCCATTTCCTGTACCTTCAGATATGACTGTGAATGTCACATTTCCAAAAATGTTGAAGTTATGATCAGAGTAATGAAAATGTTAATTCTCTCATTAGTATATCATGTATGCATGATTATACGTGTGACCGTAAGCTTTTGGACAATTCATGTTGCTATGGTGACCAACTTTGGTGGGCAATCAGCAGTAATCGCAAAATATGTTGTAGTTTTATGGATATATGATATAACTAATCTTTTGATTACAGGTGTACGAAGACCTGACTTGCTACTATAGATGAAAACACTGGCCAAAATACAAGGATCCTGTTGGATTCCAAGAAATGTATCATATGCCAACAAGTGAGGGACCAAAAACTCACATCATCAAAAGGGGATGGCTTAAAGACAAATGATAATGTAAGCAAAGTTCGGCTTAAATTGAACAATGACATTTTCAGAGATGCAACTGATCGACTTACTGAGGTATTTAGTTTGCCCTCCTCCATCAATTTTCTGGCAAAAAGGACTGTTGTTCATGTTATACAAGTACAGAGAAACTTGAGATATTGAAAAAGGCAAATATGAGGGAGCAGCAACTTCAAGCAAGTTCATCTACATCCACATCGTCTGTCCCTGCCCGGCCACGAAAATTACCTCTATGAAGCAAGTCGGCACCTGGAAACTGGAATATGTATATCTTTTGTCAACAACAAACAAAAGAAAAACAATCTTATACAAGAGTTGCAAGTTAGTCAGAGGATACTTGAAGCATCAAAATATGAGCAAACTTTGAGTGTACGTCTCGCTAGTGTCAATGACCTTACAGCCAGCAGCTGATGGAAAACAGCACCAGAGTTGCACTGTCAAATTCACATGAAGGACTGATAACATAGAAAAGAAAAAAAACAAACAAACTGCACGACATGGCATCAATATGGCTTTGCTCGGAGCATATTAAATAGCATTACATGTTGATATTGTCGAGCTCACAGAGGTGTGGAAAAGATTTTGTGCCATCGCTAATGAATCCAACATTCAAATTAAAGCATCATTTGTACGTCGGAGGAGCACGTTCAAGGATGTTCGCTGAATGTGTTAAGGCTGTGTATGAAATTTTTGTTTTCCACAATCAAACATGAACAGAGCCACGTACAGTAATGGTTCCAACCAACGTCCGCCACATCTCATTATCTGACGTGAATTTTTTTTTTTTTAATCATGTCACGGAACTCATTATTCCCTCATTCAAACATGTATGCCTTGTGTTGGCTTAATGGTTAGGGTGGCGGGCTTTGGATCCTAGGGCCCCGAGTTCAAATCCCGCTCAGCTGTTGAGTTAATAGCAGGTGGGGTTAACTCGGCCTGTCATCCTTCCGAGGACGGAAAAATGAGTGCCAGCATGCTGGTACAGTGTCGGAGTGGCGACCCATCCAGGATTGTGCCCAATAGCCAAGGAGACTGCTTAGGCAGCACCAACGCTCTGCACAGAGTATGGTCCCAATCTCCTCCTCTCAAACATTTCATATATGAAGTATGTGAAGAGTATGTAATATGATAGATCATGTTAGTATAATTTAATTGATACTCAAATACATGGAAATTCAGATTTAATATTTAAATATACTGTATATCATACATCATTTTATAGCTGATGTTACACAAAACATTTAGAATTTTAAGTGACATGTCTGATGGATATTCTTTCACTATAAAGGTATGCATTACACAGGAGCGTGGCAAGCATCAACAGCCAATTTAAGGCAGAAATTGCGAAAAAAAAAAGTGCATCATTTGGAATCAGCCATTAGATGTTCAAAAACTCGAAATTTCGCCCGGCATACACTTTTCATTTATTTTTTAAACTCAGCATACCAAAATGCATCTAAAAAGCATGGATTTCGGCCATCGCACAATTTGCCTCCATCACTTTAAATATGCACATATCCACAGAATATGCCTCGTCCAGAGGTTCCACTGGAGTTTTTTTCAAACATATTGTTGCGGTTCTCGGAACCGCATGCATCCAACATATCGTGGTACCCAGACAGTTATTCCATTAATATACGTGTCGATAGTCCCTTCCCTTTTGTCGAGTGGGACAACAGGGGCGTGCGTTGCGATGATCTCATAGCTAGGTTTGCCTACATCATTGCATTTCTAACTTCATTCCTACTCTTCTTTTCTGATTATTACTGAGGTAAATGTGAGCCACGTGCACCCTTCGCTGTGAGAAGGGTCCCTAAGGCCTCGGTCACATTTGCCACGGCGGACGTGGGGTCTCCAAAATCTAGGGCCACAAGCAATTATACGGCGGCCACAGTATTTCCAGGGTCACACAATGTAGCAGTCACATTTTTTTATTTTTCGGGGAGCCGCACGGCATATTTAGAAATTGTGGAGACGGAAAACGTGGGGTTGCCGTACGGTCTTTGATTTGATGTCGCACGGTGATCTGAAGGGGGCCCTGCGGCGGCCATAGAATTTTCAAGGCAGACGCAAGGTAGCCTCAAGGTGCCCGCAAGGCGACTGCAGGGGGCCCTAAGGCGAATGTGCGGCCAGACGGACGGTAACGAATGGGTTAATTATTATTTTTTTTTTACTAGTTTTTTTTTTTTTTTTTTTTTTTTTTTCGGCTTGTCGAATTGCTACGGCGAATGTAGAAATGAAAAAAGTTATAACTCCGCGTTATAATTCCACGGCGACCTTACAACCTCTAAAATATAGCCAAACGGCGTAGGGCCACCCTGAGGCCACCGCAAAAACTCTGCGGCCGCCGCACGTTTCTGTCAATTCAGAGGGCGTACGGCCGCCGTATCCTCGCCGTAGAGCAAATGTGACTTAGGCCTTAGCAAAGGCCAAGCAGGCATTATGCTGGACACCCCTCTGAAGAAATCACAGCCTGCCAAACTCACGTGCAGAAAGCACACTCAAAACGACGCCCACGCTGCACAGAACACGTACCGAGGAGACGGAAGAAACAGCACCTTAAATGCTGGCAACTTTCAGTACACACATGGCTGCGAAGATACAGCGATACTTCAAACTAACTTCTGTGGGGGAAGGGCATAGAAAGGGTGCTCAAACACCACATGAGCATCGACAGCACAGAGCTCCCGTCCTCAAGCGATCCCTCAATCAAGGCCGATAATAGAAAGGCAACCCAACGCCACATTGGGCGGGATGAGAGTGTGCAAGGTACAAGCGGCACGTACTTTTCAACCCATTTCTGGACTAATTATATCGATCGGGTTTCGCCCCACGCACACGACAGCAGAATCGGGCGAGCACGAGCGCTGACCAGGTGGGCCATGGCGGATCTGCACATACTGCGCAAAACATGCATGAATTTATCCTAACACTTTACCGTCGGTGCTCGCTGGCGGCCGCGGGTCTTCCCCACAGATGGCGGACGTTTCCTCGCCTCTCCGGCCAGCGAAGCCGTGTTCAGATCGAGGCTTGTGTGCAGTCCGGATCGCTCGGGCCACGTGACGCATCATGGAGCAGGCACATTGACCAGCGTGGGGTTGCCCGAGTAGCAAGCAGGACTGACGCCACTCTCGGCCGGTCGTCAGAGCATGGCCTGGGGATTCGTGAAAGGCAATTTATGATGCGGAGTTTGGTGTGGGCGATTCATATCATGTCGTGAGGTCAGAGCAAGACATTTTTACGGCTTGGAGTCATCTTGTCAGAAGTGGAATGTTGCGGTTTCCAGCCATCACGGCCAGGCCGCGCAGGGGGTTGGGGCCAGAGCGCCCAATTCGGGTGACGACACAGCGCTTCGGGGTGGCTCCCCCGCCCCGCACCACGGAGTCTATAAAAGGTCCGAGCGGAGCCTTCAATCGCTCTCTGCCCTGCCTCGCCTCCTGCTCAAGCTGGACTTCGACATCGCCTCGACTCTGCCCTCCTTCGTCTTCCTCACACACTGGACTGCTTACTGCCATCATCGCTTGGATTCCGCTTCCTGTCGACATCACCTGGACCCCACCCTCTCCACCCGAGTCCCTCCCTTCACGCCGACAGTCGCGTCTCCTTCTCCAGGCCGACACAAGCTGCACGAAACCCACAAAGCAAGAGACAACGCACCAGCTGTCAGGTTGGTACCGCACCATGGAGCATCCCCCAAATGTATTGGTGGCTTGTAGGGGCAATCAATTATACAAAGGTACCGAGAGACCGTAGCCTCAACTCTCTTGTCTTGCAGCAATACCTCCGCTTCATCAGGTTTTCTGTGTCTGTGTGTGTGCGTGTGTCCTGGCACCTGTCCACATAAGTAAGACTGCAGAAGATTGGTATTATTTCGTGTTAAGTTTGCTCTGTGTCCCCTTTTGGAAGTTGCTTGTTTATTGTCACACCACACCTTTCTTCCATATCTCTGCACATCCCCAATAAATCTATTGATAGTACCACGTACCCTTCCCCACCTGCTTGTTAATAAATTATTATTAGAAATGTTTCCAGCTTGTTTTTGTCTTTTCTTTCATTGATCCAGCATGGTCTGAATTCTCGCTTAGCCAGGACTTTATTCCCAATGATCCGTTCCTTTTAGCCGGTACGTCCTTGCCAGTGTCACTCGGCTGCATCCGATCCGGTCCGGTAAAGTGATCCGGTTTGGACAAGGCCTACCGAGGGCGTGTTCCCTGGTAATTAAATCACATGATTAATTAGGTAACCCGGTTAAACCATAGACAGGAGGACCCTAGGTCACGTGGTTGAGTTACTGGCGTCCATGGTCGGTTCGCGACCCGCCGAGCCACGGAATTATCCGTGTGTGACAGCCGACAATTCCGGGGAGTCTGGTGGGAGCCGAGATAGCTCCACCCCCACCCCCAAGTGGTCTTCTCACCCGACCCCTGGCCCGCAACAATATTTAAAAAACAATTTACAATGCTCTATTCTCTACTATAATACAGGAAAAAGATTTGATGCGAAGTGCAACTATTGCATTTCCAGGAGATTCATTCCAAGCAATAAAACAATCACACAAAAAGAAAGGATATTGTTCAACACGAATGTTACACAAGTAATTCCCAAAACCTTTCTTCACCACCTAATTATTTCACATTTTAACAATTGGATGAAATGTAAACACGAGATACTTGATTTAACCCTCAATGTACCTTTTTGCGTCTCCACATGTTGTTTTATCAGAAGTCTGGAAGAAAACAAATGATGAGATTCTCAAGATCAAACTCAAAGTCTTAACCATTATTGAAAAATCTGGAATTTTTTTTATCAAAGAACTCACAGAAAGGTTTTCAGATCCATTCTGCTGGAGGTCATAACCACCACCAAAATTCCTACAAATACATTTTTGAGTTGACACTGGCATGTAAATCACATGGAAATATGTTGACAAAAAAACATTTTTTCAACAGGAAAAAACCCAAAACCTTTTCTGAGATGGTGTTCGCATGATCCGCTGCCTCGCAGTTGTTTTGATGCCAACATCATCAATCGCCTAAGAAATAAAAGTACGTTTGAAAGTTTGAAAATGGGGGAAAAATATTCCGGAGCACATTCATTACAGTCGATGGATCAAACATGCAATGAAATTACCAATCAAATAGATGCGTAAACTTAGGTCATGCCACATGGCGACAAAAAAAACAAACAAAAAAACCCCATAAAATTTAAGAGAAAACAGAACAGTTATTTATCATCAGAATGAATTTATGTTTTGCGGGTTTATGCAAAGTGGATGAGAAAACATATGACCGAAGGGATCAACGGGAAATTCGTTCTATTGCCAAGTCCAAAAGAAGGAATGCAAACTACTTTCTCGAAAGCCAAGTCAGAACGAAGTGGTATTTCTGCAGATGAACATACCACTGTGTCCTTTTGCACCCAGCACCACCAGTCATGACTCCCTGACACGAGGATTGGTGAAATTTTAATGGAAATTTTTCATAAGCTATCCATCTTTAAACGGTCCATAGCTCTTTATGTTGGCATGGTGGACAGAGCTTCGAAAATAAATTTAAAAAAATAAAAATTCTCAGATGTACAAATGATTACATACTTTCTCAGAAGTGTTGGATGCATCCCGTGGACTTTGTTTTCTTGCAACCCTGAATAGAAAGAATGCTGGTGTCAAAATAAAACGTTTTAATATTCCAAGTAACAACTGGATAAAGTCAACTTACCTTTTCCTGGAGCCTTCAACACATTTCTGAGCAACAGAGCAAGCGATATCACTTGGTCTGACCATTTCTATTGAGTTTCCCGATTCAGGCACCTTGAGAGGGAAATTAATACAGTTAAGAGAGTTCTTTTCACAATACAATTCAAGTTACGAAAACAATACAATACTTCCTTATAACATCTGTTAGACAACCATTCACTTAAATTACATGCATTCTTGTAAACAGCAGCACAAGCACAATAATTCTTGCTCATGAAATCAAGTTCAAGAGAAAAAATCTCTGTCATGTTTCAAGAGCTGTGAATGATGATTGCTATCATTCATTCATTTCGTATGCAGTCTGTGACTGCTGGTTGTAGCGTCAGTGTGAGCGAGACTGTGCTGCTGATGCAGTGCTGCCTGTAGGTTTGGGCAGGGATTTGCAATTTGTTCATGGTGTCGGCGATAGCGCGTCCCATCTTCATGAAGAACACTGCGGGATCTTCAATGTCCAACTAATGCCGACAGACGGGACACCCAGTTTAACGTCCATCTGAGGGACGACAAACATATTGATGAATCACCCTAACCCGATGAAGCACCAGGATGACTGTTTATAACTGGGCTGAGATTAAAATCCAGGCTGGACAGCTCAGAGGCTAGTGTGCATACCCAGTTATTTTATTATTTATTTTTAAAGCCTTTTTGGTACTGTTACCCCTCGAGCTAATCAGCAAAACCGTAAGTATCCCTCTAAAAAAAGGCAAATATGAGAAAAGGAAAATTAGTAAAGAAAAATATAATTTTATTTTATTCTTAACATTTTTACAAGATATTTCACCATCCATTGGTCACTGAAAATAAAAATAACTTAGATTCTGAATCTTAGAATGAAGATGAATAATCCTTATGCCCTGATATTACGAGCCCTATCTTAAGTAAGTTCCAACACATAACAAGCAATACTTCATAGATGAATGTGTGAACGTGATCATTAAGTTGCTTCTTCTTCATCACTTTGAGAAACGAGGCTTGTCACAGCTGGAGTACATTGCAGACCATCAGCAAGATCCAATCCATTTCTTGTATTTGTTACTTGCAAAATCGAAGATTTTTCAAGTATGTTGGTTAGTCGATTTTTTTATTGACAACATAAAGACCTACCCTTCTTCTTCTTCTTTCGGCTGCTCCCGTTAGGGGTCGCCACAGTGGATCATCCGTATGATCCGCATAGTGATTTGGCACATGTTTTACGCCGGATGCCCTTCCTGAAGCAACCCTGGTCGCCTCTTACGACACAGGGATATGGTACACCTATTTTAACCGGAGTATACACCGGCCCAGTATACTGGTACTCATTTCGCCGACCTCGGAAGGATGACAGGCTGAGTCAACCCCCTAAACATAAAGACCTACCCTATGCCTCCGATAAAGAAATTCCAACAAAAGAATGGTTAAGTGATTACTAACAGTCATTTAATATAAAGGGTAAATCTTCAGAAAAGCTACTTACTACATTAAATGATAAAGAAAGTTATGTTTTACATCAAAGGAACTTGAGACAATATTTATCTGCTGGGTTGAGAGTTAGGAAAATTCATAGGATTTTGAAATTTAAACAAAGTCCATGGTTTAAGGATGATATTGATTTTAATACAAAAGTCAAAAAAAACGCAGAAACAGATTTTGAGAAGGACTTTTATAAATTAATGAATAATGCTGTGTTTGGAAAGACGATGGAAAATGTGAGGAAACGACAAAAACATAAGACTTACTACATCTTGGAAACAGGCTTCAAAGTTAATTAATAGACCAAGTTTTGAGAGAGCAGAGGTGTTTTCAGAGAACTTTTGTGCTTTTGATTTGAAAAAAAGAGAGTATTGAAATGGATAAACCTATTTTAATAGGAACATCAATTCTTGACTTGTCAAATCGTTCATGTATGATGATTACTATAATAATTTAAAATAAAAGTATAAGGATAATGTCATTGTTATATATGGATACAGATAGTTTTATTTTAGAAATGAAGACAAGTGATGTATATGAGGATATGATTGATATATATATATATGATACAAGTAATTATAAGTCAGGTGATGTGTTGTTTTCATCAAAGAATAAAAAGGTTATTCGTAAGTTTAAAGATGAATTTGGTGGGAAGGTCATGAGTGAATTTATAGGATTGAGATCAAAGTATTATGCTTTCACGTATATTGATAATAAAAACATTGAAAGGTGTGATAAGAAGCTAAAGGGAATAAAAGAAAAATATAATCAAGGAAACAATAAACTTTAAACATTATTACAACTGTTTAACCTTAAAGAAGGAAGAGTCCAGAAAAATGAATACAATAAGAAGTTATAAACATCAATTATATACAGAAGAGATAAATAAGAAAGCATTAGGAGCTTTTGATGATAAAAGATATATTTTAGAGAATGGAATCAATAATTTCCCTTGTGTTTATAAGTACAAGTGTTAAGATAGTGTTTTTTTTTGTTTTTTTTGTATACCTTGGTCGAGGCTCGTATGAGAGCTAACACACAACTCACAGCAAGGAGGCATGAGACAAGAGGGGTGGGAGTGGAAGGGACAAAACAGTGGGGAACAGACACATTAGGTGAACTGTGGAAGGGAGAGGGATGGGGATGGGACGGGGAACATGGCGAAGAGAAGATGGACATTTCAGGGACTTTCAGGAAGGAAAGCAGGAGAAATGAAGGAAGTGGGCTTGGGTGGATTATCGGGGGTAGAAAAGATCGAAGATTTGGATGGGGGAAGATAAGAGGTGGTGGTGAACAGCTGTTTTGAAAGCCTGGAGGGAAGAATGGGAAAGAATAGATTGAGGAAGTTTATTCCAAAGGCGGGAAAAAAGAGGAATGAAAGAGTGAAGATGAGCAGTGATTCGTGATTTTGGTAGTTTTACCAGAAGGGGGTTGTTGGCAGACCTTGAGCGCCCTGTGGAAATGTGGTGGGGACAAATCGCAGAGAGAGCAGGGGGGCAAGGCTGGAGAGGAGTCGGTGGAAGACAGAAAGACCACCGACCAACCTGCGGTGATTGAGTGAGAGGCCCAAAGACTCAGCTTCATTGCGGGAGATGCCGATGATCTTAAATGCCCTGGTTTCGACAGCGTGAAGTAGAGAAAGGTGGGATGCAGGAGCACCAGCCCAGAGGGGAGAGCAGTACTCCATCAGGCTACGGACAAAAGCTTTGTAAGTGGTCAGAAGCTCAAGAGGGCCGAGGAAGGACTTAGCACGACGGAGGATTCCCAGTCGGCGACTGGCTTTTGAGGCGAGGTTGGAAATGTGACTTTCCCAGGAAAGGTCATGGCAGATAGTGAGACCTAGAAGCTTGAAAGAAAAGACTTCTTCCAGAGGATTGTTGAGAAAGTGGATGGGGGGGGGGGGTTTGTAAACGGTCCTTTCGAAGAGACATAGTGAGAGTGTGAGATTTGTCTGGATTGAAAGACATGTTCCACATGTTGGACCAGTTTGTGATTTTATCCAGATCTGCAGTGAGCGAAGAAGCTGCTGCTTGCCGGTCTGAGGGATGGCAGATGGTACGGCAGAGGGTGGAGTCGTCGGCAAAGAGAAATAGAGGATTTTCCAGAGAGTCCGAGAGATCATTGATGAAAACCAGAAAAAGAACAGGGCCCAGAATGCTACCTTGAGGAACTCCAGCCTGCACAGGAAGAGGGGATGAAAGAACTCCATTTAGGGCCACACGTTGACTGCGACAGGAGAGGAAGTCTGCGAGCCATGAGTGGAGATGGCCTTGAATACCATGGGAAGAGAGTTTGGTGAGTAGGGCAGGGTGCCAGACTGTGTCAAAAGCACGTGATATGTCCAGGGATACGGCTCGGATTTCCTGTCTGGCATTGAGGACCTCCATCCATTGATGGGAGAGCAGAAGCAGCATATCCAGGGTAGAGTGACCTGGTCTGAAACCAAATTGATGATTGGAAATCAAGCCATTGGAGAAGAGGAAGGATTTCATATCTGAAGCGATGATGGATTCCATCACCTTGCTGATGATTGGGAGAAGGGTTGGGAATTTTAACAGGCTACCGCCATCTTTTTACTGATTTATAAATGATAGAACCAAGCAATAACCAAACCAAAGAGTGGAGATGTAATCAGCCTTGGTATTTAAATGGGAAACATAAAGAATGTGAGAAATATCAAATAAGTCTTATTGAAGAAATAACCAGGGTAAAAGTAGATAAAACAAATAAGCGGATAAATTTAATTACAAATAAGTTGTAGGATGTAAAGAAAAAAAATTAATATCCTTGAATGGACTGAAAACTTTGATGGTTATCAATTGAACAATGGAAAAACAATTTACTGCAATCTCAAAATAATATGTGGCTCAGGAGGTGGTCAAATAAGAGCATTAAGAGAAGTTTAATGTTTCATTTCTGCTCAACAAAGATACTTAAACCAAGAACCAAGTTCCAAGTTATTCTTTGTGAATATACTCGATGGAAATGAATGTTCTTAGAAAATTAAGTTATTCCCTAAAGTAGAACATGGACAAATATTTGTTGGTTCACTCTGAGTATAATAAAAATATGAAAGGGAAGAAGTACTTTAATCAGTGTCTCAATCTTTCATAGTCTCAATTTTACATTTCCTCGTCTGGGAGGGGGAGAAAATGAGTCTCCCATTTTACATTTGTTTGTATGGGAGGGAAGGGGATAGGTAGAGAGGAAGCGTCTCCCATTTTGAGCTTTTAGGGCTTGGGTCAGAAAGTTTTTCCCTTCCACCCCCCCCCCCCCCCCATTCATTTGAATGGATATCCCAGAAACCCAATGTATCATCTACTTACAGTGATTCTTTACCCACAAGTCAAATGCCAAAAGTCTAGGCCAGCCTGCCAGCCCATCACTGCGATAAAATGAGACACTGCAGTAAAGTTCAACTGGATCCAGCCCCGAGTTTAATAACACAAGGATCAAAAGCAAATTGAGTGGAGATATGGACTATCAATTTCTGATGAAAGCACCTCATCCTGGGAAAGTATAAATATACTGTTGTAAAAGTCCACAGAAGTAGTGAAACAACCCATTCAAGGTGCACAAGTCACATCAAAAGCAATTAATTTTAATGCTAATCAGCCTGCACTTGTGAAGTGAAAAGCATGGTTAAGCGATCGGTCAAGAATGTGCATATGTAGAACGTATGTACGTGTCTGCATTTTGTTATTCGCTTTTTTCTGGAACCGCCCGTCGGATGGTGATGAATACACCTGACATTCTGACAGGAAATTTACACCACAGGTTCGACTGCTCATGTAGAATGTGTTAATCATGTCATAGATCACGTGGTGTGGCAGGCATCTTAGCAATAAGGCCAAACATTGGACCTCTATCTCTGAAACCACTCCATAGGAAAAATGAAACTTGGCACCTGTCAAGTACTCCTCATGGGGAATAGTGTGATTTCTCTATGATGTTATAGGTGCCTTCATTATGACATCATAATAGCATATGTAGAAAGCTATATCCGATCAGTATGAAAAATTTGGAGGGTAATCTATGGATAAATTGGTCAACAGGAAAAAAACAAAACATTGACATCGGTCACATGGTTCGGCAGCCATTAAAATTTTGATTTTTGTTAACATTCAAACATCTTCTCCGAAACGGCTGAACAAATTGAGGAGAAACTTCACAGGTATGACCGCCTATCCATGAGGAACAAAGAGTTCCCCACCTATGATGTCAGGTCACATTGTTTAGCAGCCATATTGGATTTACCCGAAAACCTTTAAAAATATTCTTCTCCAGAATGGCTGGACAGATCGAGGAGAAACTTCACACTCGCTCCCCAAGCATTGTACATGTACCGATGTTGTTCAAACTTGGCACACAGATAATGGATGATGGCTTACATGTGCAAGTCATTTTTTTTCGACATCAGATCCAAGATGGCCGACTGGCGGCCATTTTGTTAGTTCAACCTTGCCCCAACCATTTCTCTGACATGCATAGTCCGATTTTGTTCAAACTTGGCACAAGCACACAACACAATGGCATACAATTGCATCTTACTTTAATTTGCGATCTGATCAAAGATGGCCGACTGATAGACTGGCAGCCATTTTAGTGTATAAAAATATGGGCTCGCCCTTTTACTCTGGACAGCAAAATTACTAAAACAATGGGGACTATAACATTTTATGTCTTTTTTTACTTATTTGGTCTTCCATTCGATTTGAATTTAATTGTTTTTTATTGCAAATTTGCCACCAAAAGAGTTGTCTCGCACAAAGTCCTTCTCAAGACTGTGCAGGGTAAGTATTCTATGAATACAATCTAGTAATTTCAGTCATTTCACTCATTTATTTTTGCACATTTGCAGATACATCATATCGGCGTATGCTAAAACTCGCATCAAATGTGACGAACTTCATAAATAGTATGGCAAGGCTTTAATCAAACTACAAAATGAATGACAACTCAAATTCACTTATAACAATCAGTTGCTTGTAAAATGCATCACTGGTATCCAAATCGTATAAATATCGGATAGATTCTGAAAAAGTTTCATTTAGACTTTAGAGCTTCAGTTTGCCACATCAAGCTGAGTGCATGAGCCTGGCATCGTATTGAATCCCTCCCATTGTAATTTGTAGTGCTTGATATTCTAAGGTTTTATCACACCCTTTTCTCTACCAATTTATTTGTGCCAATGCAGATATTACCGAATGCCATTGCGAAAAAATTATTTATGTAAAGCTCTGTCATAAATTGTCTTGACTATGATTGAAAAAAGGCCTGAAGATCCAGAGGCAGATCGTGAGGAAAATTGCAACCCCCTGGGTACAACACTCTCAAGTCACTTCATGCTAAGCACTTCATTCTCTGAATCATTGCAAAGACAGTTAAGAAATGAAGCAGAGCAAGAAACAGCAAATGCTTTTAATTTGGTGATGAATATCAAAAACACAGCAAGCCCACTGTGCAATGTATACATGAGGGCATGTAGAAAAGTAATGCCTCCTATTATTTTTCTCCAAAACAGGTAAAGATCTTTGAACGAAAACAAAACGCAGTCTACACATTATATCTTCCTGCTACTGGGTGTGAAGTTTTGTGATTCTGACATCAGATGTCTCAATTCTACATTTGTCAAGATGGCAGAAATCAGCATGACGTTGTCAGTGCTATTCAGTATGAAGCGTTAGAGATGAGAGTTGAGATGACTGGAGATGAGAGTTGGGTACACCATTACGATCCTGAGAGTAAGATCATTCTTCCCTGATCACATCTTCAAGACAGCTGTTCACGACCATCCCAGACAGACCCCAATCCAAAACCATGATCTTTTCTACCCTCATCAACCCCCACCCCAATCCTTCCTCAGTCCAAATTTCCAGTTTTACCTCCTGAGAGTTTCCTGCTGTATCCATCTTGTCTACCCCATGCATCCTCTCCTGCCTCTCATTCCTCCCCAACCCATTGTTTGTCCAAGTCTGCCTTTATCTTGGCCTTCAACTCTGCTGTTCATGTCCCACCCCCCTCCCCTCAACTGTTCCTTTTATCCTGCTGTGTCCTGATCCGTTCAGTGTACCAATACCTATTCCATGAGCCTCGACTATATTAAAAAATAAATAAGTAATAAAAATAGACAGTGAATGGAGTACCGCCACAAAGGATCACCAGCCCCGACTTGGCTCAGTCACATTTTCATCTCTTGTGACTGAGGAACATGTTTGTGGAGAACATTTTCAATGACACAAAGGCAACTATGAAGCACTGTCTAGTTCAGCAGGATGCACAGTCATATTGTGACAGCATCACCAAGCTCCTTGAACATTGGCAGAAATGTGTGGACCACAGTGGTGATTATGATTAAAAACAAATGTGTACAATGGCAGAATAAAGATTGATGTTAATCTCTGTCTTTGTTAGATTTGAAAATCGGGGGCTGACAGGATGGCCCCGAGGTACACAGTCACCTCTAAGCTGTTTCGCCTGGATTTGAATCCCGACCAAGCTATAAACTGCCATCCCAGTGTTTCAATGTATGTCATCAGGCATCAATGTGTCCCCCATCCCAAAGATGGACATTAATCGGGCATCCAGTCTGCCAGCATTAGTTGGTGGATGTTAAAGATCCCACAGTATCATTCGTGAAGAGTAGACGAGGTATCGCCAGCACCATGTACAAATTCCAAATTCGTGCCCTAATCTACAGAGAGCATTGCATCAGTGGCACAGCAGCACCCTCAGACAATGATGCTACCCACAACCTTGTGCAGCATATTTAAGAGGAGGAGATTTGAATATATTTACCTGTTTTGGAGAAAAAGAACAGGAGGCATTACATTTCAACATACCTTCGTACAATTCAAAATGTCCAAACTAGTTAAGGAAGCAGGACACAAAGTCGACACTTGGTCCAAATGTGGATCAGATACATACGCTTGAGTATGCGCTTCAATATGAGCATTTGCCCACATGGTCAAGTATCCATTATAATGCAGGAGCATTCTTAACATTTCTTTCCTTGTACAGAAGATACATATTTTGGCCTCTCATCTTTCAATAAGTTATTTGAATGAATAAGGCGAGAGAGGGCATGATTGCTGTGGGCGATGTAATTATACCTAAATGTTATCAATCAATAATGTGAAATTATTTTGACCACTCATGTCACGTACAGTATGTGGGCACTGGATAAACCCCCAAATCCCTAAAATGTAAGAATGCAAAACAGCATGTATGTTTTCCAGATGCCTGCAACTTGAAAATGTAAAAAGGCACATTGTTTGAGGTTCAAATAATTAACTTGATGTCTTTACCCGATAGCAAGATGCAAGTCTTTCAAAAAAAAACCAAATAAATAAAAATGGGCCATGACACCCTATTGTTCGAGGGCCTTTAATGTCTAATCACTTGGTGGCAGGGAGCTGAAATTATTTGTTGCATCATTTTACCAACAAAGGTATGCCAATTTTTTTCTTCATTATGTAAGCTGCTCAGCTGGGGATTTTTTGGAAAGTCATGCGAGTTGGAACACAATGACCAAAAAGTGCAAACTCTGTGGTATGCAAGGAAACTGTGCATAGTGCCGTTTTTTTAGAGAGAGTATGCAAGAGTAATTTTAGGGAAAGGGAGTAATTCAAAGAGCTTTTTCAAGAAAAACAGTCTATTTTAGGACTACCAATTAGTCTTTGCAACTCACTGTGAAACACTATATTTTCCGATTCCTGCTCCACTCGCTAATATCTTCAATTGTGCAATGATGTGCTGGATGGATGTACATGTGTAAATTTGTTCAGCTTCACCAAGTGGCAATTAACAAGATCAAAAGATTACGCCTTCAAAACATGTGGCCAGGATAACACTATTCATTAACAATTTTTTTTCGAAATAACTCAGTAATTTACAATTGTATCTTCAATAATTTAGAGTTGCGCTCATTTATACAAGTGTTATTCATCGAGTATCAAGTACACATGAGTGTTAAGCAGTGAGTGTCAGAGCACAATGCACAACAATCCTTCAACTTACAGCAACTTCCCATTATGTTCCAATTAGTTTGCACTCAAGACCATCTATCTGACATCAACAAACAGCAGATCATGCTGGACTGCCTAAGAGGATGGGCCATCACTATCATGACTCATTTCTGAATGCTAATTTAGTGTAAAGTCACAATCATTATCTCATCATTTTTCAGCCCTTTCCCTCACCAGATTCGCTGGTTGATCATCTTCAATGGCAAAGAACCCATTCTCCTGGGTCGCTGTTGGTTCTGCTTCTTCAGCAAGGCTATCTTTTGTACATGTTTCTGCCAAAAAAAAAGAAAGAAAAAAAGACAGCATTTGTAAAGAAAACTGAAGAGATAATAATCTATCTATAATTCCAGCAATCTCTCTGTGTGTGTCTGTCTGTCTGTCTGTCTGTCTATCTGCGACCGCAGTTTCTCGACAACCGCCGGTCCGATCAGATTGAAACTTGACAGGAATATTGCCGGGGCCCCGCAGATGTGCCTTTTCGAGGTTTGATGTCAATCGGACGAGCGGTTCCCAAGTTACGGCCATTTATCTGTCGACCAATGACAAGACACGGTGCTATGACATCACGAATGACATCACAATTAATGTATTTTTTTTTTTTTTTGCACGATTGACGGTCCAATCTGATTGAAACTTGCCAGGAATATTGCTGGGGACCCGCGGATGTGCCTTTTCGGGGTTTGATATTAATCGGATAAGCGGTTCCCAAGTTACGGCCATTTACCTGTCCACTAATGACAAGACACGGTGCTATGACATCACGAATGATGTCACAATTAATGTTTATTTATTTGTTTTTTGTGAATACATTTGTGAATACATTTACAGAGAGAGGGGTGAGAGAGAAGGGGGGGAGGGGGGGGGGGGGGGGGGAGAGAATAGGCGAGAGAGGGGGCGAGAGAGAGAGAGGGAGAGAGAGGAGGCGAGAGAGAGAGAGGGAGAGAGAGGAGGGAGAGAGGGGAGGGAGAGGGGGAAGAGAGAGGGGGAAGAGAGAGGGGAAGAGAGAGGGGGAAGAGAGAGGGGAAGAGAGAAGAGAGAGGGGAAGAGAGAGGGGGAAGAGAGAGGGGGAAGAGAGAGGGGAAGAGAGAGGGGGAAGAGAGAGGGGGAAGAGAGAGGGGGAAGAGAGAGGGGAAGAGAGAGGGGGAAGAGAGAGGGGAAGAGAGAGGGGGAAGAGAGAGGGGGAAGAGAGAGGGGGAAGAGAGAGGGGGAAGAGAGAGGGGGAAGAGAGAGGGGGAAGAGAGAGGGGGAGAGAGAGGGGGAGAGAGAGGGGGAGAGAGAGGGGGAGAGAGAGGGGGGAGAGAGAGGGGGAGAGAGAGGGGGAGAGAGAGGGGGAGAGAGAGGGGGAGAGAGAGGGGGAGAGAGAGGGGGAGAGAGAGGGGGGAAGAGAGAGGGGGAGAGAGAGGGGGAGAGAGAGGGGGAGAGAGAGGGGGAGAGAGAGGGGGAGAGAGGGGGAGAGAGAGGGAGAGAGAGGGGGAGAGAGAGGGGGAGAGAGAGGGGGAGAGAGAGGGGGAGAGAGGGGGAGAGAGGGGGAGAGAGGGGGGAGAGAGGGGGAGAGAGGAGGGAGAGAGGGGGAGAGAGGGGGAGAGGGGGGAGAGAGGGGGAGAGAGGGGGGAGAGGGGGGAGAGTGGGGGGAGAGTGCGGGGAGAGAGGGGGGAGAGAGGGGGAGAGAGGGGGAGAGAGGAGGAGAGAGAAGGGGAGAGAGGGGGAGAGAGAAGGGGAGAGAGAAGGGGAGAGAGAAGGGGAGAGAGAAGGGGAGAGAGAAGGGGAGAGAGAAGGGGAGAGAGAAGGGGAGAGAGAAGGGGAGAGAGAAGGGGAGAGAGAAGGGGAGAGAGAAGGGGAGAGAGAAGGGGAGAGAGAAGGGGAGAGAGAAGGGGAGAGAGAAGGGGAGAGAGAAGGGGAGAGAGAAGGGGAGAGAGGGGGGTGAGAGGGGGAGAGAGGGGGAGAGAGGGGGGGCGAGAGAGGAGGCGAGAGATGACTGCACATACTGGCACGCACCTACGGGCCCACCTCTACGGCTCCGCACAAATAATAATAATAATAACAATAATAATAATAATAACAATAATATTAATAATAATAAATCTACTTCATAACATTTTCACAAACAACTGCAGAATTCATGATAAATCATCCACAACCAACTAGGCCTCCAGGTTAAGTTTGGCAAAATAGATTATTTTCAATTTTTTGTGGTTTATCAGAAGCAATACAGGTATATTTATGGTGAAACCATTTACAACATACTGTATGTAGTGCAACAGCACATCTCCCCTAAGTATAATCCAGATTTTTTTTTTTTTTTGCTCTCTACACTGATTCCTGACATAATATTTGAAGCGAAGCAACTTGAACACATTTCTGGTGCACAAATGTACCACGGCACTTACTTTTACATTCAGCATGACCATTTGTCATGCCATCAGACATGTGTTTGCCATTTACATCCTCCTTGATGGGTGCAAGAAACGATCTATCTTTGCGCAGGGTGCTCAGTTTCTTACTCATATCCTTGAGACTGATTCTGAAAGTGACAAGAAGTTTTTCATCAGCACAGATTTATACTTTTTCTGTAAATATCAGAGCAACCAGTTGATCAAACTTTGAAAAATAAATAAATAAAACAACACGTAAACAAACTTACCTTGGTATTTCCCAAAGTCCTCTTTGTTCAGAGGGAGGTGATGAAAATTGGCTTTCTAGATGAACAAACAGCAAGTCATCAGATCAAAAAATACTAGATTTTACTGAACACTTAGCACACACACAGAGTAACAGCCAAACACTACAGATGTGCAGCTTTAATGAAAGCATGTGAAACTTGTGCAATGATCCACTTACCAGACTCGTGCATGCATTCTGTAGCAAGCAGCTTCTGAGAACCTCTCTTAATCTGAAAGTACCAACAATTAGTCAAAAAGTGCTTTCATAAAAACATCTAAAACCAAAACTGCAGAGGCGATCAAAAATTATAAAAAAACACTCAAAGTCGTTGCATAATACTGTGCACAACTCTGCTGGGACGCATTCAAGATTGTGCAAATAGAATTAAACAACTATCTATTCTGCAGTTTCCTAAAATCATTGAATCCTTTGTGGCAGCTATATTGGTTGAAACCTAGTTAAATGACTCACCATTCGTATTCCTAATCATCTGGTGCAAGATATGTAGATTCAGTACATAGTCAATTTTACTTTCACCGAATCATAAACCAAGTCACCAATCATAATGCCATGTTACAATCTTGAATGCTCTTCAGCTTAAAATGTTAAGTCTTATGATAGACATGTGCTAAAAAAAAATTAAATAACAATAATAAAAAAGGTGCTTTCATTTCTCATCCGAAATGTACGGGCAAGGTTAGCAAAACGAGCACATGCAGGTGTACTTGGGCTGTGATGCAATGAAAGGGTGATTGTCTGAGAGGCCTTTCTGCGATTGGAATTGAACCAAATCATAAACCAACCCTTAGAATACAACCGTTAAATTTTAAGAAGCATTCAGGCAAATCCACTTATGTTGATGTTTTATAAGTCTCTAACAGTGGTTTCCATACCTTGGCAAAAAAGAAGAAAACAAAATGCCTCAGAAGACAAATGAATTAGAGGGAATTATATATTTATTTTTAACTGAGATGTGATGTCATGTGAAGTCCCAAATGAACATGCAATCCCCGAGAAGAGAAGAACCACTCCTTTCAAGTCTGCTACATAGGGTTGCCGAGACAGTTTCCCATTGACTCGAGGACCATTCTGGATGCGTCTCCACTTTGACAGAGCATACTCGAATGTTTCGTTCTTCCCAGTCAGCTGGTACTCAATTTGCCAACCTCAAAAGGATGACAGGCCAAGTCAATATACCGAGTGTCATTTAACGGTAAGACGGGCTCAAACTGAAAACCCTAAGAATTTAAACCAGCCACATTAACCGTTAAGCCAACACAAGGTTCAATCCCCTTGATGTGTTAGACATATCCCCACAGACTGAAATTGGGAGAATGAGGTTACTGGTTTATTTCTTAATGTGACATTTGCTTTCCACAACACACCCTCTGAACTGCTGATGTCCTCGAGATGTGCTGCTCCTCGCAATCAAGTCCAAAGCTTATTCCTGGTTATGCGAAACAACAGCAATACAAATGATAGAATCAAATTCAAATATAAAAGGTTCACAATAAAATCAAACCGGTGTCACACATTACAAGCATAGAACAACAAAAAGATTATCTGAGTGCACTTCCAAGAGTAGCAAAACAGTTTCATCAAACAACTTCTGGAGGTCCTGCTTGTATGCATACTACAAAGCTCATATGCCACAAACCTTTCATTCCAATGTTGGTAATCTCATGGCATGAAGTTTTTTTCTTCTGCAAAACAATAATAATAAAAAATCACAACTGCAAGAAAAGAAAAAAATGAAAAAATTTTCAGCAAATGTTCTTGCACAGAACATCGTGCAACAATTTCAACTCACAAAGGAAGGAATTCTGAATTTCCCAATCTCTCCGTCACTGTGGCCACACGACGGGCGTGTTTGAAAGAATCTGCGACTGGAACATGGCTCAGAGTCACTGAAATAGCTATGGCCAGGAGGAAGGATGTGTCTCACTGATGAAGCTCCCTGCATCGCAGGGAATCCAAGCAACACAAGGAAATACTTGACTTCCAAAGTTCATCACAAATCTCTAATCCACTCTTAGAGCAATTTTAAAGAACGTACCAAAATATGGTCGGCACTCATGGTGTTTGGAACAAAAGCCTCAGGCGTCTCTTTGGTCTCTTTTGCTTTCTGTGACTGGATATACATGCATACATAAATAAAAGACAATTAATGCTGAAAGGTAAAAATGCAAACCCACATGATATTGAAAATCAGGTTGCTATTCAAAATAAATAAAACATTAAAAAATCCACAACATTTGGAAAGCTCCAATTCACCTTGCATTTCTCTTTTCCATAAATGCTTTGCACAGAATTGAAGACATCAAGCAGATAATTAAAATGGATGTGGATCATATTCCCTTGCACTTGCCAAGCTGCAACTGGCTCAGTTGTGTGGATGTGCAGCACCTGTTCAGCATGACCAACTGAAAGGAAAAGCAAATTTTTACACGAGTGACAAAATCATTATGACGCAAACTGGCATCAAGTCACATCGTTGGAAGACCAGCCTCATGTGCTGGCGCATTACTTACTCTCCATCTCGTAACTCGAAATCATATCTTCAGGAAGGCTAATAGATTCCCAATAACCATCCTGTAAAACACGAGTTATTAACATTAAACACATGACACTGCTGCAGGTTTTTCACAATGACAGTGACCAAGTAATACAAGTTATAGGTATGTGCACACCAGCATGTACAGCTCAGCCACTTGTAAACATTCCAAGATGAACTAGCATTTGATCTGCACCAGACCGGAAGTCGTGGGCCAATCAAAAGGAAGGGCTGCGGTTATGCAAATTACATACTCGGGCACAAATTGAGTAAACATGGGTGTTCAACATTAGTCCATGGACAGGATGCATATACTCACTCACCTCATCATCATCTTCATTATCAGCAATGAAAAAGGCAATTCTTTTGCTTCTTTTATTGAAATCGATCCAAAACCTTTCGAGTTTTTCATCTTTCGGCATCTGGAGCTATAAATAAACAGCATCCGTATACAAGGTGATCAAAATCAACCATCACCAATGGCAGTGGGAGACGACAAGAGCACAGTGCCAAAACAATCACCATTACATAGTTAATGCTACTTACCTCTTTGTCTTCCAAGTAAACTGAAATGCATGGTAACGTCACAACCCTAAACACATAATAACAAAACTGTTAAATAAAATCAACAAATAATGCTTTTGATAAAAAGATAGTTATTTTTATTGTTATACCACGAGTGTCAACAGTGAGCTTGTGCAAAAAGCCTCTCAGTATTAGATGAATAACTTTCGACAGAAACATACGTCATATGTTGGTATGTTAATTACCCCAAGTCAAGGTTGGGAGGGAAGTGTTGGAGATATAATGAATTCGTTTTTTTTTTATAAATCAGGTCCACAGAACACAAATTCTAAAAGTGCAGAGAAATAGGTAATCTATATAGCGCAAGTTATATAACCAAATTAAAACGAAATCTTTACAAATTATACTTCACCACAATCACCATTTCATCGATACTATAAGAAAGATGCTTGTCTGTCTATCTGTGTTGCCATTTTGTCAGAGATGGCCAAAATAATCTTCATCAAACTTTCAGAGGTTCTGCAATGAGTGACAGGGAGTGTTTTAGACAAAATAAAATTTGCAAAAAAAAAAATATATTTTTAAACACTCCATAGTGCCGAAGCCTTTGTATCCATGCGAAAGGTAATATCAAATCAACCCCCAACCCCATTCCTTAATGCAAGTAGGAAAGTGTTTTCACCCCCCACAAAAATAGGGGGGAATTTTTTTTTGATTTATTCAAAATTCCAACATGAAGAGAACAGCAACAGGAAATGTCAACAGTATTTATTGTCAGAACAGATCAGATCTGACTTGCGACAGGTACCATGTAAACATGTACTAACCAGTTTCATGGTAGGGTTGGCGGTGACTAAACAGTCTCCCTCACAAAGTTTCCTGGTGAGGAAGGTGTATGGATATGGACACACAGCAGGATTAAAAACAAAACCTGTCAAATGGCGAAGGAGCTCCTTGTGAGTCAACGGCCCTCCATATCTGGTGCCCAACTGCATTTGCGGGCATCCTCTTGCAGTTGGGTTACCATTTTCGAGGTTGTTTGTGGCAGGATTTGCACTCTGGCCACTGTCAAACACCTCAAGCCACAAAAACGCAAAGAAAACTGAAAACCCACTCCGTGGGAGTATCTCCTGTGCAGCTGCCCTTTGCAGGGCAGCTCATTAGATGACAGAATTGGAACAAAGTCTTCGGGACCCCTATTCTTTGATAGGAAGAAAAGCATGGCGCAACCTTCCTGGGTCGGATTGCAGTTGTGTGTCGGGGTGGTGCTGAGGTGTCATCCACCAGACGGCGTCTCCTTGGTTTAACCTGAGGCGGTCCCTTTGGCTGGGTGCCTGGAATGTCCTATCCCTAAGAGAGGATGATCACCTGTCTCTGTTATCATCTGAGCTCAATTGTTTGAACATCAGTATTGCAGCACACTCTGAGGTTCGGGGACTGGATCATGGCGAGACCATGGCCGGTGGTTGCACCTACTCCTGATGTGGTCGCTCTGATGTTTAGCATGCCCAAGGAGTTGCTGTTGCTGTGTCCAATAAATTGACTCCCATGATAATTGAGGTAACACCAGTCAACAAGCGTATGAGACTGAGGATTCCTCACCCCTTGGGTGTTACTTTTCTGGTCTTTGTATTTGCTCTGACTAAGGTGAATGATCTCACTGTAAAGGATATATGCTATTCCGCACTCGAGTCTGAGGTTGATCAGTGCCTCAGGTGAGATACTCTTCTAGTCTTGGGGGATTTCAATGCATCGACTGGCACTGACAGGGATGGTTATGAGACATGTGTTGGTCCCCATGGGTCTGGAACTGTGAACCAGAAAAATCACCAAGTTCCTTGACTTTGTAAGAAGTCATGGACTTAGGGTGGCTGGTTCATGATTTCAGTGCCCACAGGCTCATCACTGGACTTGGTATGCCAACGCTGGTGGTGTGGCAAAGGAGATTGACCATGTGCTCATTGATGGGCACTGTTGGAAGATTCATGACTGCAGAGTCCACCAGAGAGTTCAGTTCCTCAATACCCACCACAGCCATGTTGTAGTAACTCTGAAGTTGCAGCTTAAATCCAGGCGAATGGTACCATCCCAGCCTCGGCAAGATGATGGCAAGCTCAAAGATGAGAGGGTAGCTGAGGAGTTTGCAAACAGGCTGAGTGGGGGTCTGGGTGTTTTGTGAAATTGTGAAAATTGAAATCCTGAAGAATTGGAGTGTCTTCAAGACGACCATCCTTAATCAGGCGAAGAAGACCTTTGCCTCTCAAGGGACACCGGATACCATTGACCAGTCAAAGGGCTAGGCTTGATGGGTGAGGTGAGCTTATCAGGGAGTCGAGGCATAAAACTGTCCATGCACAGAGGGCAGACGAGGCCAATATGGGAAGAATCTGTGAAGTGGTAGAACATCATCTGTGGTCAAGTGACTTCTCCTGCTTACAGAGGAATTTATTCATTGCGTTCCTCAAAGCCCAACCCTCGATGTACTGCAGTTAGCATGGAGGGTGGTGGGCTCTTGAGAGAGGAGTCCGAAGTGAAGGCACGATGGGCCGGTTACTTTGAGCAACATACTAGGCTGATCCACCAGTTGTTGAGTTGGACATCAGGGGTGTAACTATCTCAATTGCTGACCCTCCAACTGTGAAACACCTTTGTTTCTGGAAACACAAGCTGCACTGAACAAGTTGGAAGTGGATAAAGCTCCTGGGATGTGTGGCATCCATGCTGAACTTCTCAAGGCTGGTGGAAATGCTATACTCGTGTCGTTGCATGCAGTTGTGTGCTCTGTTTGGAACACAGGCATCATCCCAACTGACTGCAAGAGGGGCTTTGCTGTACCTCTCTGAAAAGGGAAGGGTGATTGCCAGGACTGCATCAGCTACCGAGAGGTGACGCTGCCCTTTGTGCCAGGCAAGGTCTTTACTCGGATAATTATTGATAGGGTTTGCCACCATCTGCTTGAGCACCAGCACCTAGAGCAGTCGGGCTTTACACCAAAGAGGTCAATGATTGACCGCATCCTTGCTCTTCGAGTCAAAACTGAATGCAGACAAGAGTTTCAGCAGGGGCTGATTACAGCCCATGTTGATCTCTGCAAGCATTTGATTCAGTGAATCAAGATGCCCTCTTCAGGATTTTCAGTCCTCATGGGGTGCCAACAAAACTGATCAATCTGATTTCTTAACTATACTATGGTACTGAGAGTGCTGTGAGGTGGGGTGGTTCCATCTCAGACTTATTTCCAGTTCTTACTGGAGTTTGTCAGGGGTGTGTGCTGACCCCCACACTTTTCATCGTTTGTACAGACTGGATTCTGGAGATGATATCAGAGATATCAAGCTGTGGTGCATCATTTGGGAATGTCAAGATCTCTGACCTTGATTTCGCAGATGATGCAGTCATCTTTGCGGAGATGCTGGATATCCTTATGGGGACCCTCAAGGTACTGAATGAGTTGTCATAGCCTCTGGCATTACAGGTTTCCTGGATCAAAACTAAGATCTAAGCTTTCATTCACATCTTGGATGCTGTTATCTTGTCTGTACCTGTTTGTGGTGATGATATTGACGTCCCAGAGAGATTCACTTACCTTGGCCATGATATTCATGTCTCCGCTGGCTGAGAGCCAGAGGTCAATGGACATCTGGGTCGGGCCTGGGGAGTCATGGATTCACTGGATCATGGGGTGTGGTGCTGTCAGCACCTATGCAGGAGAACAAACGTCTGAGTCTTCAAGTCCTTGGTGCTTCCAGTCTTGCTCTATGGATGTGAGACTGACTCTGACCAAGCATTCAAGACAGATTTAACTCCTTCGGTACAAAGTCTCTTCGAAGAATCCTTGGCTATCGCTGGTCAGACTGTGTCCAACAATTGGTTACTGAGAGACTCACATGAGATTTGTTACCTGTATAGCCCGTGAGCATAAGCTGCGGCTGTATGAACATGTGGCTCATTTTCCTGACACTGATCCTGCTCATCAGATTCTCTCAGCAAGAGAGCCTCATGATGGATGGTGATGGGAAGGGAAATTTTTGCAAACATCGATATCAGCCAACGAGCTGACCATGTGCCCCATGGTTGCAGCAGGTTGATCGACATCTCAAGGAGATGGGGATGGGTGGGGCATTTTTCTGGGAGATGGCCAGACGGAGGCCCCTGGAGTACTGTCGGAAAGTGTATGCAACGGCGCGCTGCTCCAGCACATACCTGATCTGAATGCCGGGTATCCCTGCTAATTATTTTATCAATCTAAAGATTGATAATTCAACTTTATAATTTCTACTGAGATGAAATGATTAAAAAATGCCACATTTGGAGAGCAGTGCTATACTTTAAGTTGATGGAAATCTGACACATGGAAATTATTTTTGATATCGATGCTTGCAAAAATTTCCCTTCCCATCACCATCAATCATTGCTTAAAGATTCCAAGTTTTTTTGTTTACGTTTCATTACATCTCTGGAAGAAAATGTGCAGCTGCTCATGGCAGTATATTTTTTCCAACTTTAAAACAAAGCATTTATTGCAATATGCCAACGAAATTGCCAAAATTTGACAAGCCAATTCCCTATGAAAATGAAAAAATGTTTAATTTATGTTTATTCATTTCAATACTTCTTCACAAAAGTTTTCTAAATATAATAGTATAAAATGCTCGTCAAAAATGGCAGGTTGGAATAATTTTATTCGAAATATTCAGAGACCGATAGATATGATGTTTCGTAGCAAGAAAAAACATTAGTTTAAAACACCACATGTACAAATGTGACCCTATTTTCTTCATCTTATGAGACATTTCATTTTGACAACAGAATCGTGAGCATACCAAAGTCTGAAGCCTTGGTGTAGTGCCAGGTGTGCTTATGTCTTCTTTATTTATTAGACATCCTACGGACGTAAATGAACACTCCTTTTACTCTGCGCACATTATTCGTCAGTTGCAGTGAATTTCACCTTCCTGTGCTCTGTATTTATAATTCTTTTTTTTATGCTTCTGTACACCACCATTGAGGCTTTGATTTGCATCACCATCTACAATTCCAATAGCAGAGACGTAACTACTCTTTTATAAAAAATGTTTGAGTTTATTTTATCCAGAAAAATAGATCATAGTGAAAACACAGTCCTGTGAAAAGATTGGCCATTAAAAACCTTCTCAAATAGTCCTTATGCAGGGGGACAAAAGTAAACAAATACAGTGTTATATTGTTACGAATTTGCGCCCGCCGGTGTGCGATGGGCCGCGTACCTCTAATCGCAACCGCGTCGCCCACCGGACGGACAATTCAGTTGTGGCCCTCCTGGAACTATTGCCAGAAACCAGTCACGGGTAGGGGTTTAACCTCACCACAGCCCAGTCCGCATTCCACCCGCGCAAAATAGGGTCACTCGCCGAATATCGAAATACCCAAGTACTCGCGCGGGTAACCTACCGAGGGGCCGTACCTCGCCGCAGGCCGGCTTGGGACACGAACCGCTTAAGCGGTTCGTTCCGTTCTACAGCGATAACCGAGCGGGTATTATCGCCGACCTCGATGGATCCGATTCTCCTTACCGGGTGTTTAAAACCCAACTAATTATTCCGCGATGCAAGATGGCATTTTCAATGGGGAATAGAGGACGCAACGAACGGCATACATTTCATACAAGGACATTTATTACAACACACACGTATTCAGAAGCAAGGTAGTCATGCAATGTACAAGAAACAAATAGAAAGCGTGACCACCGAATACGAGCAATGTACAGTCACTTACACAGGTCTACTTCTAGGGACAGGGCGCCACAGCAGTCATACAATAGCAAAAGAAAAGACCCCCTCACAGACAAGGGGATCAGGCTGGACCACTTGGGTCTTTATGACACGGGACCTGGGAGACCGGACGGGTCCCACGAGACCGTAGTAAGTTACCTGCACCCTCGAGGTGCCTCGATGGTTGGCGAGCTCTCTCTGGCACTCTCCTCCACGGACGCGCAGGTTCGTGCCCCACAGCCGGCAGAGCTGCGCCTCCCGTCCGCGTCTCCGGTACGTCGCAAGGACTCTCCACCGACCCACGCCTCTGGTGTACAGGTCGCTCCACAGACCCAGAGACCAAGAGACCAAGAGACCAAGACAATACCAGACCAAGAGAAGGGCGCAAAACGAAGAGAGGAGACCAGACCAGGAGAAGAGTGCCAACGAAGAGGAGAGAGACCAGGTCAGGAGAAGAGCCCCAACGAAGAGGAGTGAGCTCGGCTCGCGGCTGTCCGCCTTCTATAGCCTCAGGCTCCGCCCTTCACCCCTCCCCGTTGTCAGCTCAACCTCCCTTCGAGAAGCTTCTCGAAAAGGGGCGTTTCTCAACTCCAACCGCCTCACTCCTCGTATCCACCAATCGCGAGTGAGCCGCCTCGCCCTTCTCGTCGCACCAGCCTCGGAGAAAAAAGACGGTAAAAAAACCCACACTCATCGCAGTTCCTTCCTTGATCCCTTTACTTGGCGCCCTCGGACGGCTTTCGACGTGGAAAGGGTCGTAGCGTGGACTGTGGAGGATGGCGTTTGCAGGCTGGCGTAGTGGCGAAGTTGGGGGTGGTTGTGTTGTTGGCGTCGTGGTTTGTTGTAATGGTGGGCGAGATATGTCGGTTCAAAATTACGATAGAGAAAGAAAAACACTATCTCAAAGGATCACAGCCCTGTGACACGAATAATTCCCATTAAACAACGGTGGGGAAATCTAACTGAACACTGACTTTCCGGGATAACTGATCTAAGGAACCTTTATGGTGTTCTGCGAATTTCCACAGCCGTAACACTACCCCCTCCCCTTTTTACAGACTCGTCCCGAGTCGTCGAATTTTCGTGTGCCATCATGTGTAGTTCTCCCCTAATGCGTTTTACCTTCGGATCCCTGAGTGCGACATTCAGGGTATTCATGTCCGAAAAATAAATAACCTACGGGCTGAGTAACTAACTAAACAAACCCACTCATACAGACGACTTAAATAAATTGCCGGCGCGAAGACAAACATGCAGGGGGCGCAATTCATTTACAATTAAAACCTTAACTTACAAATTTTACACTAAACCATGGCCCAGGATCGATGGACTCTGCGGAAAAAGAAGCAAAAGTCACAACCACTGCAGGTGACAGGGAATGTGGCCGGCTGCTCACACGCAGTCTAAGGCCTCCCCCATGAAATGAGCGCAGTGAACACAAGCGGTGCACGGGCCACCAGTGCAGTCCCGTGATGCGGCTGCCGACAGGGCAGTCCCTGCAGCATGCGCGATGATCCTGGCGCATATGGCAATGAATGGGGGCAAATGCAAAACAGGGCAGCAGGCATGAGGTCATGGCAGAGGCAGGCAGGCAAGGCATGGCATGGCAAAACAAGGCTGTTGTAGCAAAACGGGCTGGCAGGTGAAGTGGCCGGCAGAGGTCCCGTAGCAAACAGCCAGCAGACGATCCGAGCGGCACAGGCCTTGCAGCAAACAGCCAGCAGACGAAGTGGCCGGCACAGGCCTTGCAGTAAAACAGCCGGCAGATGATCGACCGGCACAGGCTTTGTAGTAATGAGGTTCGTGGAGGGAGTGCGGTGGTGCTGGCCACTCGGAAGGTGGGCTCGGACCAACCCTACGGTCTCCCTCCCAACCTATCGCCTTTGCCTGTCTCTGTCCATACCCACTCCCTTAATTTGCAAAACCAATTTAGCCCCAACTGATTTTTTTGTTTTATTTTTATTTTTTATCTCCCTTCCATAAATTCCTCTCCCTATCAGGGTATCCGGCTGCAAGGATACCCCTCCTGCCGGATTCCAACCCTACATGCAGCCATGACGTCACCCTGCGCATTCAAAAGCAAGCCTCGCGTTTCGAAGGGTTCCCCACACGAACACATGTGCTCTGCCCGTCAGAGCTTCACACACACATGCTCGCGTGGAGAACCCATCCAGTCCAAATCCACATCCAGCCTACCTTCTGTCCGTCCGCGGGATCGGCTAATCCACCGCGTGCGTTTACGGACCGTGCTTCACTCCCACAAGTGCGCACGTGGCGGCCTCGTGCACAGTACAGCATGGACCCTGCACGCGCTGCCGTGTAAACCCGGCACGGTCGCCAAAATAGCTACGGCTGCTACTCGGCCTTTGTCCACCGTCAGGCACCGTCCTCGCACTCTTGCGCACAAACTCCCACGTGCCACGAGGCTCACACACCTCGAGATGGCACTCACACCAGGACATGCGGTTGCATGTTCCTGCATGCCAGCCGCCATCTCTCTTGCATACCGCTCTCTCACACAAACGGTCTCTCTCGCACTCGGCCATTCACTCACGCATGCCATTCCACTCGCACACGTGGTTCCACTCACACACAGCCTTTTACTCACACAGGGGGTTTCACTCACCCCCACCGTTTCCCTCACACACACTGTCTCCTCCATACACGGCGTGCTGGGAGGCACGCACTACGGCTCACTCGCAACCACGCACACCCTATTACTCACACACGCTGTTCTTCTAACACACAGCCTTTCACCCATGCTATGCGCGCTTTGCAGCACACATTTCGCCTCACTCCTGAACACACACCAGGACATTCACGCTGGGGATTAGCACCACCACAAGGGGTTCCGGGGCCTCTATACCCCCCCCCCAAGCTCTCCGTGCACCCGTCAACAGCACTCGCCCCCTCAACTCCGCGAAGCTCGACCGGACCCACCTGGTCGTGAACCGCTTCAAGGGGGCACATTCCCTCCCCTTGTTCCTGGAGGAGGCCATCCAGCTGCTCGCACCGGGTCTCGAGACATTCCACGAGCTCGCCCCCATTATCCTCCACTACCTCCGTGTGTGTGTGCTCGTCATTAACTCCGTCCAATTCACCCTCTATCTCCCATGTCTCTGCCAACTCAGTCACCTCATCACCCTACTTGTCTCAACTATTATTTCTGCCGTCTCCACGCGTCTTGCCGTACACGTCTCAGTCACCCCTTTACTTTTCCCTCTGTGTCACCTTTACGCTTCTCGCCCCACACGTCCCGACTTAATCTGCCTTCACCCGCCTCCATTGCGGGCCTGACAGCCGTTGCACTCCCCCCCAGCTCGTTCGCTCCAGCACGTGGCGGCGCCATTTTGAGCTCAAGTGCCCACGTTTCGCTTCCCGCAATTGCCATTATGCCTGCCTGCAGGCCTCAGCCTATTTGCTGCATCTCACCCCGCATTTTTTTCATTTCTTCCTTCATTCCGTTTTTCACCTGTTGCATATTCGCATTCATTTTGTTATTCATCCTGCACGCATTTGTTTTTATTTCATTTATGTTTGTTTCCATTTCCTTATCCATTTCATTCATTTGTTGTGTATTTCCATCCATTTTCTTATTCATGCCGTTCATTGCTCCCATCAATGCTTCCAACATCTCTCTTAAGTCAGCTAACCCCATGGTAGTCGATTCGCCATTATCGGGCGCGGATCCGCCGGGGGCTGGGGAAGGATTTTGACAGAGGAGGGGAGGGGGGGTGTCAAATCCCGCGGTGGCCGCCGCTGCGCCCATTTCAGACTCTGGGTCCGTTTGTGGGGAAAATTCAACCTGCACATTAATATGATTGTCCTGCACGGGGATTTCATCCTGGGCCATGGATTCTACCATTTCTAAAACCCATTTCTAAATCCACAAGGGAGTGTTCTGGGCCGTTATTTTTCTGGCTTTCATCAATGATCTCTCTGACTCGCTGGAAAATCCTCTTTATCTCTTTGCTGATGACTCCACCCTCTGCAATACCATCTGTCATCCCTCGGATCGGCAAACAGTAGCTGTTTTACTCGCTGCAGATCTGGATAAAATTATAAGCTGGTCCAACACGTGGAACATGTCTTTCAATCCTGACAAATCTCACACTCTCACGATTCCTCTCCGAAAGGACCATCTGCAGCCCACCCCATCTACTTTCTCAGCAATCCTCTTGATGAAATCCTTTCATTCAAGCTTCTGGGTCTCACGATCTGTCATGATCTTCCCTGGGAAAGCCACATTTCCAAGCTGGCCTTCAAAGCCAGTCGCCAACTGGGCATCCTCCGTTGTGCAAAGTCCTTCCTTGTCACACCTGAGCTCCTGACATATAAAGCGTTCATCCGCAGCCTGATGGAGCACTGCTCTCCCCTTTGAGCTGGTGCTCCCACCTCTTACCTTTCTCAGCTTCACACTGTAGAAACCAAGGCATTTAGTGGATCTCCCATGAGGAGGCTGAGTCTTTGGGTCTCACTCTCTTACTACAGGCAGGTCAGTGGTTCTTCTACCTTCTCCTCTCCGGCCTCCCCCCCCCCCACCCCACTCTGTCTGAGAGATGTCCCTCCCATATTTCCGCAGGGTGCTCAAGGTCCACCAGCAAACACGTTCTGGTAAAAATACCAAAATCAAGAATCACTGCTCACCTTCACCCTTTCATTCCTCTTTTTCCCCCACCTTTGGAACAAACTTCCACACGAGGAAACTCTTCCCTCCAGATCTTCAAAACAGCTGTTCACCACCATCTCTTATCTTCCCCATCCAAAATCACAATCTTTTCTGCCCCTGCAAATCCACCCCGAACCCACCTCCTTCAAATTCGCTGCTTTCCTTCCTGAAAGTCCCTGTAATGTCCATCTTGTTTACCCTGTGTACCCCACACCATCCCTCTCCCTTCCACAGATCTCCTCATGTCTCTGTTCCATTTAATTCTATTCCATTGGGACCATCCTCTGTGCAGAGCGTGAGTGCTGCCTAAGCAGTCTCCTTGGCTATTGGGCACAATCCTGGACGGGTCGCCACTCCGACACAGTATACCAGCATGCTGGCACTCATTTTGCCGACCTCGGAAGGATGACAGGCCTAGTTAGCCCATCCTGGTATTAATTCAACAGCTGGGCGGGATTCAAACCCAGGATCCTAGGATCCGAACCCACCTCCCGAACCATTAGGCTAACACCAGGCATTCTCTGTTGCACACTGGATTTTTTTCCTTCCCTCTCCCACCCCTCTTCTCCTGCGCCCCTTGTTGTATGTTGTGCGTGTTAGCTCTCATCTATCTATAATTCCAGCAGTGTGTGTGTGTGTGTGTGTGTGTGTGTGTGTGTGTGTGTGTGTGTGTGTGTGTGTGTGTGTGTGTGTGTGTGTGTGTGTGTGTCCGCTGTTTCTTGACAACCACCAGTCCGATCTAATTGAAACTTGCCAGATATATTTCTGGGGACCTGCGGATGTGCCTTTTCAAGGTTTGATATTAATCGGACAAGTGGTTCCCAAGTTATGGCCATTTATTTACCAACCAAAGACAAGACTTGTTGCTGCGTGGGCGTGGCCGATGGGGGAAGGGAACCTCAGCCGTGTTCCCCATTACGGGTTACAACTTACGGACTTCCGGATAATGATGACTTCGTGTATTCTAATAATTTCTCGATTTCTTATGTGCATTTATAGATAAACACAATGCCCCAAGTTATGATTGTTTTCATATTAGACGGTGCATACATTTCGGTAACATCAGAGTGAGCTGCTATGCTCCAAAGCAGGAAGTAATATATATATATATATATATATATATATATATATATATATATATATATATATATATATATATATATATATATATATATTTTTTTTTTTTGCACGAAGGTTTTTGTTCATCTCTTCTCTTCTCTGTGTTCTTCCTTGCGACGAAATTGCGAAAAGGCAAAATACGTTGGCGCTAATTGAATAATTGGCCATAAAAACTAAATTGCGAATAATCGTAACTGCGATATGCGAACTTCCGGACAGTGAGGACTTAACTTCGGGACTTCTGGATAGTGACGAGTACTGTATTCTTTCTCGATTTATCGACTTCCTGTATTCTTTCTTTCTCGATTTCTGTACTTTCTCGATTTCTTTCTCGATTTTCTTAAACACAATGCCCCAATCCAGTCATCGTTTACGACAGCGAAGGAACAAAGCTGCGCATCATGCACGTGCAATGGAATCTAACGAAGCATGAGCTGCTCGCTTGGCAGACAACAATGAACACGAGGCAAGGCGTCGTGCAGCTGAAACGGATGAAGAACGAACTGCTCGCTTAGCAGACAACATTGAACGCGAGGCAAGGCGTCGTGCAGAAGAAACAGATGAAGAACGAACTGCTCGCTTAGCAGACAACACTGAATGCGAGGCAAGGCGTCGTGCAGAATAAACGGATGAAGAACGAACTGCTCGCTTGGCAGACAACACTGGACGCGAGGCAAGGTGCCATGCAGAAGAAACAGATGAAGAACGAACTGCTCGCTTAGCAGGCAACACTGAACGCGAGGCAAGGCGTCGTGCAGAAGAAACGGATGAAGAACGAACTGCTCGCTTAGCAGACAACATTGAACGCGAGGCAAGGCGTCGTGCAGAATAAACGGATGAAGAACGAACTGCTCGCTTGGCAGACAACACTGAACACGAGGCAAGGCGCCGTGCAGAAGAAACGGATGAAGAACTAACTGCTCGCTTGGCAGACAACACTGGACGCGAGGCAAGGCAGAAGAAACAGGTACAGGCATGCACGTGAGAGCGAAGGAACGGCCTGTGCGGGTGTTGTTTCTGGCACACGGTTTGAAATTTTTTTGTTTTGTTTTGTTTGCACGTACGGCCACGCACCTACGGGCATGCACTAGTTCAAGCAAAGACAGTATATACAAAAATAATAATAAAAAAAAGAATTAAAAAAAGAGTAAAAGACATCTTTTAAGTTTTTATGGTAGAAGGGGTCTTAAAGGGTCTAATGGGTCTTGTGGGTCCTCAAGGACTTTTGGGTCCTCCAAACCTCCATCTTTGGGGTCCTCTGCATGTTATGGGTTTTTGCGATCTATCGAATCTTTTGAATCATCTGGGTCTTTTGGGTCCTTCGGGTCCTCAGGGTCTTGGAGGTCTTAAATGGTATTCAACGGTTGAAGGAGTCTCAGCAGTCAAAAGGGTCAAACAGTACAATCAAATAGTACGTAATTAGACGTACGTGTGTGAAGTCAGGGTGCAATTGACGTTCAAACAGCACTTAATTGATAGACATGTAGTCACACAGCTTCATGGACGGACTGACCCTATTTTTCGTTTTTCCTTCAAAACTTCAAAACATCGATATTTATTTGTAATTGCGTGGGAAGAGAAACATGAATAAATAACATTGCAGCCAAAGGAAATTTGTAAATTGTACTACTCTGCCACAACCACCAGCTGGCGTTACACGGAACACATTTACACAGAGAATTTATGCACCACACACAAACACCCCACACCAACTCCCCCGCATGAGGCCGCAGACACACAGCCTATGTTACCCCCACACAAAGTTGTGTTTGTACCACGAGTTTGGGGTTTGTAACTTAAAAGATGTGGCTGTGCATAAGGAACAGAGATAGAAAGATAGACAGATAGACAGATAGGAGAGAGCGACAATGGCATTTACAGTGCCTATCGAAAGTCTACACCCCCTTCTAAAATTTTCACCTTTTGTTGCCTTAGAGCCTGGAATTAAATTGCATTAAATCAGACTTTTCCCATCTTTATTTACACATCGTAACCCACAGTAGTAGATTAATGGGGTTTCTGAGGCACCCATGCAAATGAATGGGGAAAACTATGAATTGATCCCCGAAAACCCCTAAACAGGAGGATAATTCCTCCCATACAAATGTATAGGGAGAACTCTCTGACTCGAGACCCATCAGGACAAAAAGAGAAGTATGATTTTTTTTGCCATACAAGCTCATGTTAAATTGAGACTGTCTCAGGGCCCAAAAAAACCTCATACAAATTAATAGGGGAAGTTTTCTTGATCAAGGCTTATTTGGTCAAAAGAGGAGAATGATTTCTTACTCCACTCAAAGAGTGAGCCAACGAATATTTATTTGATCATGTTCTATTTGAGATAATAAATTAATTTTCCTATTACATTCATCACCATCGAGTATGTTCACAAATATTATTTTAGAACTTAGTTCTTGGTCTAAATATCGTTGTTGAGCAGAGATAAAATGATAAACTTCTCTTAATGTTCTTGTTTGACCACCTCCTGAGCCTCAGATAATTTTTTTGCATAAGCCCCGCCCACTTTTACTAAGCCCGTCCACTTTCGTGAGGTGTTTTTATAAGCCACGCCCATTTTTATAAGCCCCACCCACTCTTACATCATTTCCAGTTCATCTCTGACTCACAAAGAAATCACTAGAAAATTCTAGAATGTTATGGTTTTGAAAAATTTCCCAACGAAGGCTTGCCTGGGCTTGCCCAGGGGATTTTCAAAGAATCCTCCATTTTGAAAAAAAAAAATTTCTCCATTCTAACATTACATCTGCCTCACAAGGCTTGACTGGGCTTGCCTGGGGTTGCCCAGGGAAACCAGTCTTTCTGTATAAAAAAACTGGTTGCCCAGGGAAACCAGTCTTTCTGTATAAAAACTGGTTGCCCAGGGAAACCAGTCTTTCTGTATAAAAACTGGTTGCCCAGGGAAACCAGTCTTTCTGTATAAAAACTGGTTGCCCAGGGAAACCAGTCTTTCTCTATAAAAGCTTCAACCCAGACTCCATTTTAAACATTTTTTACCGACAATGGAGTGCTGTACTGAGCTTGGAGTTCTACTACTTGTATGGAACTAAACCTTCAAGTTGATGAACTGGATTCAAACCTCTTATGTATTGAGGTAAGATTTTATTTTCCTATTTTCAGAGTTTGATTTAAGCATAGACTCATTTAAAAATTAAATCACTTAATTAATACATTATTATTTTCTCTCACAGGAAATTGTATCTGAAATACGAAATGAAAATACTGCTTTTGCCACAACTTGGGGCGAAATTGTTGGCTTGGTTGAAGACCTTGTGAGCGACCAAGACCCACAGAATGAGCTCGACCTTGATGGCCCAACCAAAGAGTTATACCTTGGAGACCAGCAAAATCCTGAAAAAGAGTTTTACAGCAATAGTACTCATTGTGAATTTTCAAGACAATACCCACTGAACAAATTATACCTTGATGAGCCAGAATACAAGTTTTACCTTGGAGACTCAAATTTTTTTTTTAAAAATCAGTAAATGAGTTCTGCCTTGATGGTTTAAAATAACTACCTTGGAGACTCAGGAAAAGGGTTCTGCCAAGATGGTTCTAAATATGGAACCTACCTTGGAGACTCACAAATTTCAGACATTTTGAAAAATGGAGATTTCCTTGATGATCCACAGTTATACTATGTGGGATGTATCACTGAAACCCATAAAAATTGGAAAAATGGCGTTTTCCTTGATGATCCACAGTTATACTATAAGATCTATCACCGAAACCCACAATATTTCTGTAAATTGTGGTTCTACCTTGGAGTCTTGGATAGATGGTTATATTTTTGGAGACTTGAAATGTGGGTTCTGGCTTGATAACTCACAATGTGATACATATCTTGGAAACTCAACAGGAATGTGGTTATACCTTGGAGACTTGGAAAGTTGGGTTTATTTTGGAGACTTGAAATGTGGTTTCTACCACTCTTTGGGATCTAAACCTATCGATGTAGTTCTTTGTTGGATGGTGCTTGATGAGAGCAATATCAAGAAAGTTCTGGGAAGAAAGTGCAGGAAAGTTCTTACTCCCCACTCCCCCTTTCCACTTCATCAAACTTGAAAGCCTTAAAAGACAGAATTAGAAGAAGAGAAAAAAAACATTAAAAAAATATATTGTTAGTTCTGGGAAGAAAGTGCAGGAAAGTTCTTACTCCCCCTTTCTACTTCATCAAACCTGAAAGCCTTAAAAGACAGAATTGGAAGAAGAGAAAAAAACATTAAAAAAAATATATTATTAGTTCTGGGAAGAAAGTGCAGAAAGGTTCTTACTCTACCTTTCTACTTCATCAAACCTGAAAGTCTTACAAGACAGAATTGGAAGAAGAGGAAAAAAAACATTAAAAAAATATATTGTTGAAATACGTATTGAAAAAAAAAAAGACATAGTGTTGAGCGAGGGTTGGGGTTGAGATTTTGAATGTGAGGGTTAGGTGGGGGTTGAGATTTTGAATGCGAGGATTGGGGTGGGGGTTGAGATTTTGAATGTGAGGGTTGGGGTGAGGGTTGAGATTTTGAATGTGAGGGTAAGGTGGGGGTTGAGATTTTGAATGCGAGGGTTGGGGTGGGGGTTGAGATTTTGAATGCGAGGGTTGGGGTGGGGGTTGAGATTTTGAATGTGAGGGTTGGGGTGAGGGTTGAGATTTTGAATGTGAGGGTTGGGGTTGGGGTTGAGATTTTGAATGAGGGTTGGGGTTGAGATTTTGAATGTGAGGGTTGGGAGGGAGGACACACACACACACACACACACACACACACACACACACACACACACACACACACACACACACACACACACACACACACACACACACACACACACACACACACACACGTTAAACCTTGACTATTCAGTTGAGGATTCTGTGTTTTGGGTTCACAGATCTAAGAACGTCCCCCCTTGACACACATTACATACGGCAGATGCCACCTGTTATACACCTCGGACTTGGCCCTCGAGTGTCCACAACGGTGAATAATAGGAGGGAGTGAAGCACCAACCCATTGCTCCCATGGGTATTATCTGCTTAGTTTGGTCTTTTGTAATTCCTGTGAATAAAATGAACCTAAAATCTCTTCCCCTTCTAAATCATATATCTTATAAGTCCAAGGAACCGCATCTATTACATCAACAATTTTAAAAAGTTTGTTCATCCATCGTTTAGTATAACCCTTTTCAAAATGAGATTTCCATCTATGTATTCTTACGATATCACCAACTTTGAACTTAGGTTTTCTGACATTAATCTCTTTTTCATATTCTAATTTTGTAAATGTTTCTGATGGTTTCATATTCGTTGACGTGTGAATCGTGTCATTATACCTATCTACAATATCCTGAATAAATGATGACCATTGTTGTGAACCGAGTTGTGTGAATTTTTTATATAGTCTCTCTCTTAAGGTGCGATTAAAGTGTTCAATAACAACAGCTTTTCCTTCATTAAAGGTACTGTATAATGTAATGCTGTTATTTTTTAGAAAATTCATAAATGTCTTGTTATAAAACTCTCCACCCTCGCCAGTCCACAATTTTTTAGGTTTTCTCTTACTTTTATTAAATATCTGTTGAAAGGCTAACATAAGAGTATTACCTGTTTTGTTTTTTTAAAGGGAGAACCCATGCGTATCTACGCCTCAAATCAATAACGGTTAAAGCATACTTGTACCCCTTATCATGATTGAGTTCAATCAAATCAGCAGACCAGATATAATCAAGTTCCTTGGAATAAGCCTTCCTTCTACGAAACTTTGTGAATATTGGTTTATGTAATTCATCAGCTAATTGCTCTTCAGTCTTAATGACATCATTAGAGCCTATAAGTTGTTTGAATTTCCAAGCCCAAGTTTCAATTTAGCACGAATCATCTTCTACATGATGAACATATCAACTTTTTCTCTTAAGGTTGGATTTTGTATCAGAAACAAATTATACAACATTTCTCTATCGGCTTCATGCTTTTCTTTCAAAGTTGTGGTATTCCCATAATCAATATCGTGTCTCATGCACACTTCATCAACCCTATTGATGGGCTTACTCCATGGTTTAGGATTGTCTGCCTCATCTAATCTTTTATCCAAGTTTGTGCCTGGACCACAGAAAGAATATGCTGGTAGATGTAATTCCTCTGGTATTCCAGTTGTTGTAAATTTACTTTCTGATAAAAAACTTTTGCATATCTCCTCCACGTTTGTGTTTGGAGACAAATTGACACTTTTTTGAATCACACACCGAACATACACCTTTTTGTATAACCCTGTTATTTTTACTTTTAAAATCTGAAATATTTTTAGTATTAGTTTTCTTTTTACATTTGAGACAATAACTCATTTATTTATGAGAAAAATTCCGACAGAGTGCAAAAACCTTTTTAGTTTCCAACATGCACATTTAAATCTTAATTTTTAAAACATAAATAATCTTTAGAAACGTCTTTACTCTCTCCTCCAATTATTTAAGAAAAAAATGAAAAAATTTAATCAGAGTCAATATCTTGTCCTTGAAAACGATGTCAATAGTCTTGTCGAAAATATTGCAAATAGACTTGTCAATTCTTTGTTTTCCTCCTCGGTGAGTTGAGATTTATTTATTTTCTGTAATACCTCCAATCTTTTTTTAATCTCACCGGTTTCCATATTTTCATATTTATTCATTCTCGCTCTTTCCTCCCTCTCCTCCTTCTCTCTTTCCTCCTTCTCCCTCTTCTCCCTATCCTCCTTCTTCTCCCTCTCCTCCTCTTTATTCTCCTTTTCCTCCTCTTCTCTCTCTTCAACTCCTTCCTCGACCCTTACTATCCTTGCTTGAATCGCTTACACCCCATAGAATATTATACATATATTCATCGGGATTTCTTGTTATTCCTGTATCCAAAATATTTTTTTTTACAACAGGAAACCAATAAAATTTATTTTGAATTTCTAAAAGAGCCTTACGTTTTCTTAACTTCCTAATTCTTTCATTATTAACATTCTAATTAAATCTAAAGTTGTCGGTTTATCAACATCAGCATAATGCCAATCTTTTCTTGAAAATACCTCATTCTTATGTTGTAGAACATATTTATTAAAATACCAAATACCCTTTTCTTGAAGGGATGCTTGGACACAGAAATGATAATTTTCTTGAAGCCTTCTTGCTGTCATTTATGTATTAGAAATATATGACAGAATAATATTATGACACGAAGCACCTCCCCATCTTCCCATAGTTAAATCAATTTGTATTTCCTTATTTATTAAATATAATCCTGTTTTTTTTTCTGTTTTCATGATATAAACTCAGGCAAAACCATTATTATATTTACCCTTATTAAATTCTTTTATTTGTTATTTACGAATGGTGCTTCCACAAAACTAATTCTCTGTACAAAGTGGATAGTATTCTTCCTTACGAGACAGATTTAATTGTTCCAGGTCTTCAAGGTCAATTTTAAATGACCAATTATACCCAAAATCATTCATATCATACCCCCATTGTTCTATTCTCATGCAAACGATACGCCCTTCTTTTAAAAAATTTATTTTAATTCGAACTGTGAATTCTGTATGACCTGGAGATAATATCAACACTTCTGTATCTTTGGAATACACGGCCGTTTTATTTAAGGATATATATATATATATATATATATATATATATATATATATATATATATATATATATATATATATATATATTGTGATAAATCGCTTAATATCACCAAGTCATTCGCGTCAGTCGGGCTTGGATAATTTTTTAATTTATAAGCATTTTTCATATTAATATTTTTTGTTATACTATATTTCTGTCGCTCAGCCTGTGCCTTTGTGTAATAATTTGATCAATGAATATCCAGTTCTTGGGATACACCAAAGATAGAACCATCTTTACCAACATGTCATTTTTATGAGATTAAAAATAATGTCATTAAAAATTTTATTTTTGTTGAGTTGAAATAACACATATAGACAAAACTGACCACAACACTTGGAATTTAATTATTGGACTTTAAATGTTTGATAAACACCATTCTGGAAGAATTTTAAGACTTCAACAGGTGGTGGAAGACCGAAACTATCAAAATAATATTTATCTTCTTCTTCTTCCTCTTTCGGCTTGCTCCCGTTAGGGGTCGCCATAGCGGACCAACTGTCTCCATTTCGCTCTATCCTCCACATCTTCCATTGACACTCCAACCACCCGCATGTCCGCCCTCACCGCATCCATGAACCTCTTCTTTGGCCTTCCTCTTCTCCTCCTACCTGGCGGTTCCATCTTCAACATCCTTCTCCCGATATACTCCGTTTCCCTCCTGTGCACATGTCCAAACCATCTCAATCTCGCCTCTCTCACTTTGTCTCCAAACCGTCCTACCTGCGCTGTCCCTCTAATACACTCATTTCTTATCCTATCCATCCTCGTCACTCCCAACGAGAATCGCAGCATCTTTAACTCTGCCACCTCCAGCTCTGCTTCCTGTCTTTTTGTTAGCGCCACCGCCTCCAAACCATACAACATAGCTGGTCTCACTACCGTCTTGTATACTTTCCCCTTCACTCTTGCAGCTACCCTTCTGTCACAAATCACTCCTGCAACTCTTCTCCACCCACTCCATCCTGCCTGCACTCTCTTTTTCACTTCTCTCCCACACTCTCCATTACTTTGGACAGTTGATCCCAAGTATTTAAACCAATCCACCTTCCCCACCTCAACTCCTTGCAACTGCACCATACCACCACCCTCCTTCTCATTTACGCACATGTACTCCGTCTTACTCCTACTGACTAACATTCCCCTTCTCTCCAGTGCGTACCTCCACCTCTCAAGGCTCGATTCAGCCTGCTCCCTACTCTCCCTACAGATCATGATGTCATCCGCAAACATCATGGTCCATGGAGACTCCAGTCTGATCTCGTCCGTCAACCTGTCCATCACCATTGCAAACAGGAAAGGGCTCAGAGTCGATCCTTGGTGCAATCCCACTTTAACCTTAAACCGGTCCGTCATTCCTACCGCACACCTCACCGCTGTCACACTGTCCTCATACATATCCTGCACGATCCTCACATACTTCTCCAACACTCCCGACTTCCTCATACAATGCCACAACTCCTCTCTTGGCACCCTATCATAAGCTTTCTCTAAATCCACAAACACACAATGTAACTCTTTCTGGCCTTCCCTATACTTCTCCATCAACATTCTCAAAGCAAACATCGCATCAGTGGTGCTCTTTCCTGGCATAAACCCATATTGCTGCTCACAGATCATCACCTCTCCTCTCAACCGAGCTTCCACTACTCTTTCCCACAACTTCATGGTGTGGCTTAACAACTTTATCCCTCTGTAATTTCCACAGCTCTGCACATCACCCTTATTCTTGAAAATCGGAACCAGTACACTTAATCTCCATTCCTCCGGCATCCTCTCACTTTCCAAGACTTTATTAAACAATCTGGTTAACAACCCCACTGCCATCTCTCCGAAGCACTTCCATGCCTCCACTGGTATACCATCTGGGCCAACCGCCTTTCCACTTTTCATCTTCTTCATAGCAGTCCTCACTTCATCCTTACTGATCCACCCCACTTCCAGATTCACTATCTCCACCTCTTCCAACCTTCTCTCTCTCTCATTTTCTTCATTCATCAGCTCCTCAAAGTACTCCATCCACCTTCTCAACACACTCTCCTCGCTCGTCAGCACATTCCCATTTGCGTCCTTTATCACCCGAACCTGCAGCACATCCTTCCCAGCTCGGTCCCTCTGTCTTGCCAATCGGTATAAATCCTTTTCCCCTTCTTTTGTATCCAACTTCTCATACAGCTCGTCATATGCCTTTTCCTTGGCCTGAGCCACCTCTCTTTTTGCTTTTCGACGCTACTCCTTGTACTCCTGCCGACTTTCTTCATCTCTCTGACTATCCCACTTCTTTTTCGCCAACCCCTTCTTCCTTATACTTTCCTGTACTTCCTCATTCCACCACCAAGTCTCCTTATCTTCCTTCCTCTGTCCAGATGTCACACCAAGTACCTTCCGAGCTATCTCCCTCACAACTTCTGCTGTCGTTGCCCAATCATCCCACCCATCTTTACCACCATCCAACGCCTGTCTCACCTCCTCCCTAAATTTCACGCAACAGTCTTCCTCCTTCAGCTTCCACCATCTGGTCCTTGGTTCAGCCCTCACTCTCTTCCTCAACCTCACCTCTAAAGTCATCCTACAGACCACCAATCGATGCTGTCGAGCTACACTCTCCCCTGCCACAACCTTACAGTCACTAATCTCTTTCAGGTTGCATCTCCTACTTAAGATGTAATCCACCTGTGTGCACTTTCCTCCACTCTTGTATGTCACCCTGTGTTCCTCCTTCTTCTTGAAATACGTGTTTACCACTGCCATTTCCATTCTTTTTGCAAACTCTACCACAATTTGCCCTTCCACATTTCTCTTGTTGAGACCGTACCTCCCCATCACCTCCTCATCCTCTTTATTCCCTTCCCCAACATGTCCATTGAAATCTGCTCCAATCACCACTCTTTCATCCTTGGATACACTCTCCACCACTTCATCTAACTCACTCCAGAAATCTTCTTTATATTCCATCTCACACCCCATATGTGGGGCATATGCACTGATGACATTCATCATCACCCCTTCAATTTCCAACTTCACACTCATCACTCGGTCAGACACCCTCCTCACCTCCAATACCCTCTTGACATGATCTTCCTTCAGGATTATCCCGACACCATTTCTCCTCCCATCCACACCATGGTAGAACAGTTTGAAACCACCTCCAATGTTCCTAGCCTTACTCCCCATCCACTTGGTCTCTTGTACACACAGTATGTCCACCTTTCTTCTCTCCATCATATCAGCCAACTCTCACCCTTTGCCAGTCATCGTCCCAACATTCAGAGTTCCAACTCTCACCTCCACACTTCTACCCTTCCCCCTCTCCCACTGCCTCCGGACTCGCCTTCCCCGTCTCCTTCTCCTCCTTCGCTCAGCAGTAGCACAATTTTAAGACTTCAACAGGTGGTGGAAGACCGAAACTATCAAAATAATATTTATCTTGACTATTAAAAATACAAACCCAATGAGAACCGTTCCTATTATTATCTTCAAAGTTCATAATAACATTCTTTGTATGTTTAGGCACGTTTGTCAATTCATCTCTCATACAAATAACCACATAATGAATTTTTAATTCCTTACAATATTTGACAAGTTCTAAATTTGATGTTGTATTCTTTCCAAGTTCTTTAAACCACTCATCAATGCTCATTTATTTATTAGAAAGATATAATCCATTTCCCTTTCAGTTAATTTTACACCTGCTTGTGCGATAGAAGAAAGCATATCTCCAACTAACAATCTCGCTTTATCAGGCAGACGTTCAAGTTTTTCAGCAAAATATACAATTACACCACTTCCACTAATTTGTTTCTCAAACTCTTTGTTATGTCTTTCCAATTATTTTTGAGCCCGGAGTTGAGTCTTCCTTTCGTTGGCAGTTTTCACCGCTATTGAAATACCACCCGTCAATGCTCCAACCGCACTTAAACCAACAAATAAAGGAATTAGAAATGGGAGAAATCCTCCACTAGTCTCTCTTATTGAATATTTTATCAACATTGGTTTTGTCATTTTAATTTTAAGTGAGCCAGTATTGTTCAAGATTTTAACCTGTTCTCTTGTGAGCAAAACATTAATTCTTACTGCTCCTTTTCTCTGAATTGTATTAACGTTAATCATACAAGGCTTTTGATTTTGAACACAAGATGATAGTTTATGAAGATTGATTTGATTAACATATACCCCAGTTGGTATTTTGCCACTCATTTATTTAACAAAAAATTATGTGAAACTAATCATAACACCATTATCTGTATTAATCTGTAATTCTGTTTCTTCCAGAAGCAAACAATATGCATCAACTTCTTCACTCTCTCCTCTTTCAATGAATTGGGAAGTATCCACTCGATTGGACTTTATAGTTTCCTTTTGAGCACTCAGGTCAAATGCATAGATTGTATACAAACTTTTAAATGCTGTCATATCCAAAATAGGTTCTTTATTTCCATTACTTTCACACACCTTTTGGTTAGACTTGTCTGCTTCAGCATAATCTTTTTTTCCCAATTAATTTCCAATGTGTCTCGTGGATAAAATGCTCCATCCAGAGAAACACGAAGTTGTTTCACCTTAGCATTATCACTCAATGCAATTTTCTTATCAGTTGCAGTATCGCCATCTGGTTTTTTTAAAAAATGATCCACAGATATCGTGGCTTTCCTTCCAGAACACCCAAATTCCACGTGTAAGTGGTTTGGTTTAGTTTAACGTGTTGACATCTTCTTTTGAGATATGATACACTGAGTGGTTTCTTTGACTGAAGTCTTCTATTCAACATCTCTTCTGTTTTAAGATTAGGAGTATATTCACTTATATACCAACTCATTTCATCAATTATAAATTTATTCTGCTCACCAAAAGCACGACCAACACCAAAAAGTAATCTATTTTCATTATCATTCCTTTGTAGTTGAAATCTAATTTTAAGACCATACAGAACTTTATCATGATCACAAAATCCAAATATACCTTTAAGAGGAACTGCCACAGTAAAACTATTAACTGCTTTTGTATCATCGGTATACGTTCCTTTCCTTTGAGTATATCCAGGGTCTGTGGTTGTTCCCGTTGACATATCAGGAATAAAACCTTGGACAGCCCCCTTTCCCATTCTATCGCTGAATGTATATAGTGTAAATTTCATAATTTCAGATGCAGCAGAGACATAATCAACCGCTTCAACTTCTTGTGTTCCAATGTACAAACGAACACTATCAAACATTTTCCAGAAGAAATCATTTACGAGTGTAGCGTTTGTGTTATTCCCAGCCTTAGTGAATTTGAATTTCCACAACAAGAAACTTTCGGATAGATTCAAATAGGTTTGTTGATTATTTATTTCAAAACTTTTTGTACTATTTGCATTCCAGTTATTGCATTTACCTTGAAGTAATCTTCGTTTTTAGTGGAGTTTGAGATGATAATAGCATAATCCAAATCATAGATACTATCAATTGCTTCCATACTTGTATTTATTTAGGAAAAAAAGATGTTAAAACTTTTGAAACCCTGACCCAAGTATTTGAATTATTTTATGTCGTTCTTGGGGAGACAACTGAGTTTTGCCTTTCTTAATTTCTTTTATTGCTTGTAATTTATGAGATTCCTTTTGGGCATCTTTTATGCTCTTAACAGCACCTGCTACATTTCCCACAGCAGAGGGAGTTGAACCAATTAGGTCTTTATGTTTAAGAATAGTTGAACCAATACCCGTTAGAGTATCAATTATCCCATCTCCTCTAAATTGATGTCTGACACCCCTTTGTCTCTTAGGTTTGTAGCATCCTCTACCAAGATACATACCTTCACCCTTGTATGCGGAAAGGAACATCCCAACCCCTGTAATTATTTTATAATTTCCCAACTTGTGTTTCCTCACAATTTCCTACTGCTCTCCCCTCTGGGCTGGTGCTCCTGCCTCCAACCTTTCTCGGCTTCACACTGTCGAAACCAGGGCATTTAAGATCATCGGCATCTCCCGCAATGAAGCTGAGTCTTTGGGCCTCTCACTCAATCACCGCATGTTGGTCGGTGGTCTTTCTGTCTTCTACCGACTCCTCTCCAGCCTTGCCCCCCCTGCTCTCTCTGCGATTTGTCCCCACCACATTTCCACAGGGCGCTCAAGGTCCGCCAACAACCCCCTTCTGGTAAAACTACCAAAATCACGAATCACTGCTCATCTTCACTCTTTCATTCCTCTTTTTTCCCGCCTTTGGAATGAACCTCCTCACTCTATTCTTTCCCATTCTTCCCTCCAGGCTTTCAAAACAGCTGTTCACCACCACCTCTTATCTTCCCCCATCCAAATCCTCGATCTTTTCTACCCCCGATAATCCACCCAAGCCCACTTCCTTTAATTCCCCTGCTTTCCTTCCTGAAAGTCCTGTAATGTCCATCTTCTCTTCGCCATGTTCCCCATCCCATCCCCATCCCTCTCCCTTCCACAGTTCACCTAATGTGTGTTCCCCACTGTTTTGTCCCTTCCACTCCCGCCCCTCTTGTCTCATGCCTCCTTGCTGTGAGTTGTGTGTTAGCTCTCATACGAGCCTCGACCAAGGTATACAAAAAAAAAAAAAAACCATTGTATTTATTTATTGAAAAACTTCACGTCGGTGAATTCTGATGGATATAACTTCCCCATTAAAAGAAATCATGCGATTATCTTGGTCGGTTGTCCTAAAATTTACTGTGTATGGTTTTTCCTGACACAGGGAGATAAACCAAATTTTTGGGTTCCATATTGAATTTATAACCAATGGGGGTTGAGTATGCGCTGAATGAAAATATTGTATTTGTTTTTATTCCATCATTATAAGCACCATCATTCAAATCACAGTGAATTAATACCGAATTTATTCCTGAGGATATTTGAATGACATTATCACTGTAAAACGTCCCATGAGTTTCAATCTTTTTTGAGGAGAAACTCAATAAGTGTCTAAATGAATTATCAATTGTGAAATCAACCTTGTAGTTATTTTTAAGTTTAATCGTTGATTTTGAAGTATGTTTTTGAATTACTATAACAATATTTTTTGGTTCATCACCCTGTTCTTTCATAAGACGAGCAATTTCAGAAGATATTTGAGAAATCTCATATGCTCCGGGTGAGACTGTTATAGTTTTGTATCCACTTCCCGGATTATAACTGAATTTGTCATTTTTCTCAGTTATATTAAATAAGGTATTATAAGTTCCCATGGACAATAAAGATGCCTCATATTCTTTTGTTGGGTCAAGTTGTAGTGGGTATGGGAATGAAAATGTGTGGTCACTTTTTGTGAAATTAAAACTAAGGATTGTACTTCTCATCTTATTTAATATAATAAAATGTCTTTATATTGATATTTATTAATTATTTTCATGTTCATCAACTGGTCTAAAATGGCTGATGCTTCATTGAAACAATTGTTATTTCCAACCTTCTTACTACCGAAAAACAATAGCAGTCTATTAACTAATTGTGATGGGTCATTTGGAAGAAAACTAACACCTGAACCAAGGATACTTAAAGCCTGAATAATGTGTTTCTCCTTCTCATTCCTGCAACATTTACCAGAAAGGCTAACCCTACAATTAACAGAGAGAAGCAGATCAATATATACTATCATCATTATTTTTCATATCCAATGGTTTATCAAAATACTTTGATTCATCCCTCACAGTTGAAGCTTGTCTTCCATCTTTTGTGAAAAGAAACATTACTCTGGGGGTTAATTTAACAGGGAGTTGAGCAGAACCCAAGAACTTTCATTCATCATTAAATATCAATACCTTTTCTTGAACAGGATGAAATATTGCTGGTTGTTCTGTTGGAATGAGTCCTGCTTTGGTTTTTGATTCCGCTGAATATTCATTGTTTTGATGAGCATTCACAATATAATCAGGGGGTCGGTTAATCTCTTCCAGTTGTTGAAATAATCCTTCATCATCATATTCTAATTCTCCTATATGCTCTAATTCTTCCTCCGTCATTTGACTGAAATCTTTTATCATTTGAAGTTTTTTAGGAGTATATTCTATTGGGGAACTGTGAAAACATCAATAATTTTTTTTGGAAGTTTTTAAAAAATTTATCGTGTTTTCTTTCAAATGCTTCTTCACCCGTTAGTTTCTGTCTGTGTTTCTTCTTTATGTCTTCCTGTTGTTTTACAACTTTTGAAACTAACTCTTGATGTTCCTTAAATCTTCTTGCTCTTTCTTTCGCATCCATTTATTTATTGGAAAATATCATTTAATATCTCATGTTTTTTCACAATGATATATTGATAATTTTCAGTCGTGTGCTTCATGTAATCCCCAAATTCCTTTTTATTACATCATGTCGAACAATTATCTCTCCAAAAATTGTTTATATCTATTGAATTTAACTTGAATAAAATAAAAGTATTAGCATTGTTTCTGATGGAACGACGAGGAAGTTGAAAGTACAATTGACTAAGATAAATACAATTACAAGAAGAATGTCCCCCACTTGTGTAGTAGCTGTCCATTACCGTTTGGTTTCTCTCATTAACACAATCAAAGATAACGAGGTTCTTTTTTGATTTATCCAAATCTTGGGGAGACGGTATATCATCCCTTTTATCACTAAGAATACAAGTTATCGGTTTTGATTTCTTTTTACATCTCTGTGTATCACAAAATAGTTGTATTATATCTTCAATGTTATAATCATTTCGGTTTTTTTGAAGTTTGAATAAACCGATTATATCTTCTTTTTGAAGACCAGCATTAAAACCTTGTGAGAGTAGTTGATACTCTGGTTGAAAACTTGACTTTGTGAAAATTAATAAATTATCATAATCTAAAAAGTTGGGTGTCAGGAGCATCTTCAAAAGTAAGCAGATTTTTCCACATCCGCTTGAACCAACTATGAGGCATCTTAATGAATTTGGAAGATTTTTATGATTGTTAAATTTTATCTTATTTTACCAAATGGGTGAAAAAAAAATCATTCATTAATATATTTGGAAAACAGGTTATTTAATTTATTATTGGCTTTTTTAGAAACTCGATATTTTATCCTAAGTTCACGTTTAATTTCAAGATAATCCATTATTTTATTTATGCAATATCTTGTGTTGATTTTTCCCTGACAATCACATCCATGAATAATATATAACAACAATCCTTTGAACATTTCTTTACTATGTTCAGTTTTTTCCCTTGTAAGGAAAGGTGTCTTATCACCGTCATACTTTACATTCATTTCTCTAATCAATCTTGTAAAGTAATTCATTTTTGGTGTAAATCTAAAAGAAGTATTTTCCTTTTTATATTTTTATTATCATTAATTCGAAGATAATCACAGAATATACATTGTTTATCTGCTTTTGACTCTGTTTAATCCTCGTCTTTCACACATAGGACAATTCTCAAATTTGTCAAATGGGGAATCAGAGAATTCAAGAGGTTCAAAATCTAGCATATTTATAAAGTAAAACTTTACCTAAACTGAAATTAATCTTCGGTATCATCTTCGATACTTTCAGAATCATCTATAAAACTACTTTCATAACTATCGTTTGAACACAAACTCTCGGTATCATAATCACTCTCATAATCTTCAAAATCTTCAGTTGAATATTGACTCGTATTTAATTAGTAGAAAAAAAAACATTACCATTGATATCTATATACTTTTTTTCATTACCAGATTCAACCATAACATTTTTTATAATAAAGGTAATTTTAAAATGATCCTTAACTACTATTGAACGAAATGTCATTCCACCTGATATATTAACATTCTTGATTTCATCAGGATTTACATCTTTAGGGTTGTTGAAAGAAATACAAATTTCACCTTGCATATTTCAGATGGTCTTATCTTTTCTTTCTAAAGCTTCATCCATAAGGTTATATTTTTTGATACTTTTTCTTGTTTCATTGCTTTTTCTAGTTTTGAATATATTGCCAGAAGGAGAGGAGAAACTTTTGTTAAAGATACTTTAATTGATGTTCTGACAGATATACTAAAAGCTCTTCCACTGAAGGAAATTGAAGAACTCGTATTATTCACCATAATTGTTTTTATCCAATTGTTGTTATATTTATCTTTATCCAATTTTACATCCTCGACATATTTCTCAGTATCTTTAACAAATAAAGAGGTTGATTGAAACTTGTCTTTTGTGTCTTGAAACATTGTATTTATAAAGTGAAAAAAGTTGGAGGATAAAATGGTTTTAAGCACAGATGCACCAAAAATTAAACGAAATTTTCATCAAGAAAATTTTAGTTTAAGCAAAGTTTTATTATATAAATATGGTGAATACAACGTACTGCGATGTTTGTAATCATGAATATAAATATTATAAAAAAACACCTTCAAACCAACAAACACACATTTAATCTATATCATCAAATATCTCCACTTGACCAAGAAACAAAACATTGTGATAGATGTGATAATGATATTCTTAAAAATAATTATAATAGACATCTTCAATCACGCAAACACAAGAACAACTAGAGGGGGAGCACTCGGGAGAGTGCAAAACCTCCGCCGCCAATACTGCTGGGTCACTCAAGTGAACCTTATATCTTATTCATTAAATATGATGTCAACAGTGCTGACAGAATTATAGTTCTTTTCTCCAACTTTTTTTTTTGGGAGGGAGGGGGGTTGGAAATCACTTAAAACATGCAAAAATCGAAATTTTGTTGAAAAAAAAGTTGCAAATTTTTTTTTTCTCTAACAATTTTTTTGGGGGGTTGGAAATCACTGAAAACATGTAGAAATGCAAAAAAAAATTCTCTTAATTTTTTTTTTGGGGGGGAGGGTAACAATTTCTTTTGGGGGAGGGTTGAAAATCACTTAAAACATGTAGAAATGCAAAAAAATATTCTCTATTTTTTGGGGGGGAGGAGTAAAAAAAAAATTTGGCGAGGCGGGGTTGGAAATCACTTAAAACATGTAGAAATGCAAAAACAAAACAATTTCTTTTTCTGGGGGGGGGGACCAAGTCCAAAATTTAATGGCATGATCCTTGGACCATACCTAACCCCCCCCCCCCACCAAATTTCATCGAAATCTGTCGAGGAGTTTTTCCGTAATACTGTTCACAAACAAACAAACAAACAAACAGAAAGGGGTGAAAACAGTAACCTCCATCCATCTTCGAAGATGGCGGAGGTAAATGAAAAAAGGGAAGCTAAATTCTCCATTGAAAACATTGATGGGGCATTTAAAGGGCATATAAAAATAAGATTGTTTCATTTTCAAGACCCTGGACCATCTTCAATCATGGAAGCTGTTGATATGGTTAAACAAAGTATTGAAACTATAATTAAAAACACATTAAGTGAAATGAAAACTTTTAAGTTTTATATGGGGGTAAAATTGAAAATGGTAAGACAAGATGATTAAACTACTCCCTATATGAGGACAAACCCACACTTTATCTCATCATTTCAAGATTTTGTAAGATGTGATGTTTACGATGATCTCCAGAGACAAGAACAAGATGTTGATAACACTGTAGTAGGTATTGGATTTACGATCACAAAAATAATCTTTTTAGAGATACACATTTTAAAATCAGATCCTCTTCAAGCTTCTTATTGTATCGATTTACCAAAAGAGATAAAACTTAAGAAAGCGGTTGTTAATATTCAAAATAAAGAAAATAAATGTTTTATATGGTCTGTTCTTGCTCACTTACATCCTCCACAATGGAATCCTGAAACGGTTGAACATTATAAGAAATATGAGAATACATTAAATGTTAAAGATTTAAAGTTTCCAATGTCATTGAGAGATATTCTGAAATTTGAGAAAATGAATAATTTATCTGTTAATGTATATGGATTAACGGATACGAAGTTTTTTTTTGCATTTTTACATGTTTTAAGTGATTTCCACCCCCCCCCCCCCAAAAAAAAAATGTTGGAAAAAAGAACTATAACTCTCAGCACTGTTGACATCATATTTAATGAATAAGATATAAGGTTCACTTGAGTAACCCAGCAGTATTGGCGGCGGAGGTTTTGCACTCTCCCGAGTGCTCCCCCTCAAGTGGTTTCTGTTATTATATCAAATCATCTGTTGGTGATGAATACAACAAGTTAGAACTTTATAGAGGGAAAGATGCCTCAGAGGAGTTTGTAAGACTATTGGAAAAAGATTGTATAAGACTAAGAGAAATAATGGTGAAAACCTACAAACCAATATCATTAACAAAGGAAGAGGAAAAGGAATTTAGAGAGAACAGTACCTGTCATATTTGTGATGAGAAAATTGAGGGAGGGGTCAAGATTAGGGATCACTGTCATTTTAGTGGTAAATACAGAGGTTCAGCTCATTCCCATTGTAATCTTCATTACAAGCCTCCAAATTTTATCCCTGTCTTTCTTCACAACAATGCTCACTATGACACACATCTATTTGTAAATGAACTTTCAAAGACATTTGGAAATATTTTCGCCATTCCAAACACAGATCAAAAATACATCTCATTCACAAAAACAATTCATACATCCCACATAACCAATATCAGATTTCTTGACACATTCAAGTTTGTGGGAGATTCATTATCTGAGTTTGCATCAAATATTAAAAACTTCCCGAGTCTTAAATCATATTTCTCAAATAAAGAAGAGATTGATCTCCTATCACAAAAGGGAATATATCCATATGACTATATGGATTCATTTGAAAGGTTTAAAGAAACACAACTTCCTTCAAGGGAGAGTTTCCATGGTAAGTTGAATAATACTCATATTTCTGATGAAGATTATACACAAGCTAAAAAAGGTTTGAGAGAAGTTTAATATAAAGAATCTTGGGGAATATCATGATTTATATCTTAAAACTGATGTACTGTTATTAAAGGCCCAGTCACACCTTGATGTTTTAGCCAGCAATGGCAACGTATTAAAATGTATGTAAAACGCTGGCTTACGTTGAACTTTTGATGTTTTTTTTAAAAAAGATTCGGATATATTCATAACGAGTTGGTCGTATGCATAACGTATTAGTAACGGACACAGAACGTTTCGTTGTGTTATAGATAACTTATACCAATGAATACTGAACCTGTTGTTGGCCTTCACAACCTATGCCCAACGATAGTCTAACTTATGCAAAGCGCGCTGCACGCATCGCCGACGATGACGTGGCGTAGGTTATGAAAAGGCTGCCGCACAACGATTCAAATAATAACCGCCGCAGAAATGGAAGTGTCAACATCGCAGTCACACCTTGGCGATCTTGCCAGCGTATGCCGACCTCTGAAAATGCGTCGAAAACGCTGGCGCACGTTGAATACGGTATGGGTATGTTTGGTATGCGTGAATAGAACGTTAAAGTACGCTATCATACGTCGTATTAAATGGAGTACGTCTTGTAATTTTAAACATGTTGGAAATTTTATGACGTACTTGCCGTATGACACACGCTCCGCATGCGATGGGAATAAGTTGTACGCACGATATGTGATCGTTGACACACATCGACACACGTTACTTGAAAGGTACTCATAAGTCGAAACACTTGAAGGTAATAATGGTTGGCGTATGTTCCAGACTCCCGGTTTTTTATTTTTTATTTTTTTCGGTATGACGGTGTTCAGTGTACAGTGCGGTTCTGATTTAAATTGTTGAGCGGCAGCCTATTAATTATATTATATTATAACCGCACTAGAAATAGAAGTGTCAAAATCACCATCATACCGAAGGAAGGAAGAAAAAAAAAAAAAAAAAAAAAACCAGGGAGTCTGGAACACTGACGCCAACCATTACCTTGATGTGTTTCGACTTCTGAGTACCTTTCAAGTTACGTGTGTCGATGTGTGTCACCGATCGCGTAACGTGAGTACAACACGTTACTCATAGGTTAGAAATAAGTTTCGGGTACGCTAAACATTACTTCGACGTGTTTCGACTTATGAGTAACTTACAAGTAACGAGTGTCGACGTGTGTCAACGATCGCGTGACGTGCCTACAACTTATGGCCAGCGTTATGCGGAACGTGTGAGTCATACGCTGGCATAAGTCTTAAAATTTCAAGCATGGAAAATTTGAGGACAACCAAAAAGTACAATGTTTAAAGCCAGCGTACAACGACGTATGGCAGTGTTTTTCAGCGTGCTCTCAATGTTATCAAAACTTACCCATAACGTATTGGACGTGTACCAGCGTTTTAGACAAATTTTCCAAAAATCGGCATAAGCTGGCTAAAACGTCAAGGTGTGACTGGGCCTGAAGTGATGTGTTTGAAACTTTAAGAACAGTCTGTCATAATAAAAATTCTTATGGATTAGACCCCGCTCACTATTACACAGCTCCGGGTTTGGCTTGGAGTGCTTTGTTAAAAATGACAAAACAAAATTTGGAATTAATCAGTGATATAGATATGCTTTTAAAGATAGAGAAGGCTAAAAGAGGAGGAATATCTCAAGTATGTTCCAAGAGATATGCTAAAGCAAATAACAAATATCTTCCTGATTATAATAAGAATGAGGACAACTCTTACCTGATGTATTATGATGCAAACAATTGGTATGGGTGGGCCATGTCTCAATCTTTACCTTATGGGAAACAAATGGGTTGAAGAAAAACATTATGAAAAAGTTTTACTTGATATTGTTATCTCCTCTCAAAAAGAATTAGATGAGGCTGAAGTTGGATATTATTTTGAGGTTGATTTAAAATACCCTGAAGAACTTCATAATAAACATAAAGACCTACCCTATGCCTCCGATAAAGAAATTCCAACAAAAGAATGGTTAAGTGATTACTAACAGTCATTTAATATAAAGGGTAAATCTTCAGAAAAGCTACTTACTACATTAAATGATAAAGAAAGTTATGTTTTACATCAAAGGAACTTGAGACAATATTTATCTGCTGGGTTGAGAGTTAGGAAAATTCATAGGATTTTGAAATTTAAACAAAGTCCATGGTTAAAGGACGATATTGATTTTAATACAAAAGTCGAAAAAAACGCAGAAACAGATTTTGAGAAGGACTTTTATAAATTAATGAATAATGCTGTATTTGGAAAGACTATGGAAAAAAACATAAGACTTGCTACATCTTGGAAACAGGCCTCAAAGTTAATTAACAAAGTTTTGAATGGGTGGAGGTATTTTCAGAGAACTTTTGTGCTATTCATTTGAAAAAAAGAGAGTATTGAAATGGATAAACCTATTTATATAGGAACATCAATTCTTGATTTGTCAAAGTTGTTTATGTATGACTATAACTATAATAATTTAAAATTAAAGTGTAAGGATAATGTGTCATTGTAATATATGGATGCAGATAGTTTTATATTAGAAATAAAGACTGGAGATGTATATGAGGATATGATTGATAATATTGATATATATGATACAAGTAATTATAAATCTGGTGATCTGTTGTTTTCATCAAATAACGAAAAGGTTATTGGTAAGTTTAAAGATGAATTGGGTGGGAAGGTTATGAGTGAATTTATAGGATTGAGATCAAAGGCTTATGCTTTTACATATATTGACAATAATAGTGAAAGGTGTAAAAAGAAGTTAAAGGGAATAAAGAAAAAAATAAGAAATGAAACAATAAACTTTAAACATTATTACAACTGTTTAATCTTAAAGAAGGAAGAGTATAGAAAAATGAATAAAATAAGAAGTTATAAATATCAATTATATACAGAAGAAATAAATAAGAAAACATTAGGAGATTTTGATGATAAAAGATATTTTAGAGAATGGAATTAATGGTCTCCCTTATGGTTATAAGTATAAGCGCTGAGGAACTACTACCGTCTTTTACTGATTTATAAATGATAGAACCAAGCAAGAGCCAAACCAAAGAGTGGAGATGCAATCAGCCTTGGTACTTAAATGAAAAACATAAAGAATGTGAGAAATATCAAATAAGTCTCATTGAAGAAATAACCGGGGTAAAAGTAGATAAAACAAATAAGCGGATGCATTTAATTACAAATAAGTTAGAGGATGTAAAGAAAAAAATTAATATCCTTGAATGGACTGAAAACTTTGATGGTTATCAATTAAACAATGAAAAAACAATTTACTATAAACTCAAAATGATATGTGGCTCAGGAGGTGGTCAAACAAGAACATTAAGAGAAGTTTATCATTTTATCTCTGCTCAACAAAGATATTTCGACCAAGAACTAAGTTCGAAAATAATATTTGTGAACATACTTGATGGTGATGAATGTAATAGGAAAATTCATTTATTTCCTCAAATATAACATGATCAAATATTCGTTGGCTCACTCTTTGAGTGGAGTAAGAAATCATTCTCCCCTTTTGACCAAATAAGCCTTGATCAAGAAAACTTCCCCTATTAATTTGTATGAGGTTTTTTTGGGCCCTGAGACAGTCTCAATTTAACATGAGCTTGTATGGCAAAAAAAAATCATACTTCTCTTTTTGTCCTGATGGGTCTCGAGTCAGAGAGTTCTCCCTATACATTTGTGTGGCAGAAAATCATACTTCTCTTTTTGTCCTGATGGGTCTCAAGTCAGAGAGTTCTCCCTATACATTTGTATGGGAGGAATTAGCCTCCTGTTTAGGGGTTTTCGGGGATCAATTCATAGTTTTCCCCATTAATTTGCATGGGTGCCTCAGAAACCCCATTAATCTACTACTACCCACAACTTCCAAATGAAAAGCAAATTCCACAAATTCAGAAAATTAAATAAAAATACAAAACTAGAATATCTTGGTTGGATGTGTCCACCTCCCTTATAAGACCAATTCTAAATTAGCACAGGTGTAAACAATCACCTACAAAATCACACACCAAGTTAATTGGCCTCCACCTGTGTTAAATTGTAGTGATTCTGATTATTTCAGAATAAAATCAGCTGTTCCTGTAAGTTTCCTCTGCAGGTTAGTGCATTTCACAGCAAAGAACCATGAGCACCAAGGAGCTTTCAAAAATCTCTGGGATAAAGTTGTGGAAAGGTACATCTCAGGGGGAGGGTATAAAATATTTCAAAGGGCTTGAATATCCCTTGAAGCACAGTCAAGCCAATCATTGAGAAGTGGAAGGTGTATGGTACCACCAGGACCCTGCCTAGATCAGGCAGTCCCTCCAAACTGGATGACCAACAAGGAGGAGACTGATCGGAGAGGCCACCAAGAGGCCAATGGCAACTTTGAAAGAGCTACATGCCTTTATGGCAAAGACTGGTCACTGCATGAATGTGACAAAAATATCCCAAGCACTCCACAAGCCTGGCCTGTATGGGAAGGTGGCAAGAAGGAAGCCATGACTCGAAAAAGCCCAACTTGAGTCCCGTTTGAGGTATGCAAAAAAAAAACTCCGGAGATTCTGAAGCCATGTGGCAAAACGTTTTGTGGTCTGACGAAACCAAGATGGAACATTTTGGCCAAAATGCAAAATGTTACATTTGGCGCAAACCCAACACAGCACAGCACATCACCCAAAAACACCATCCCAACTGTGAAGCATGGTGGCGGCAGCATCATGTTATGGGGATATTTCTCATCAGCAGGGACTGGGACACTTGTTGGGATAGAAAGGAAAATGGATGGGAAGGAAATACAGAGAAATCCAAGAGGAAAAATTGCTGCCCTCTGCCAAGAAAGCTGAAATTGGAACTGAAGGTTAACTTTCAGCATGATGACAACAACCGGAAACACACAGACAAAGCTACAGTGGAGGGGCTAAGTAACAAAAAGATAAATGTCTTTCAGTGGCCCAGAGGCCTGACCTAAATCGAATCGAAAAATCAGTGACATGACTTGAAGATTGCTGTCCATCAACGCTCCCCACTCAACTTTACTGAGCTTGAACAGTTTTGTACAGAAGAATGGGCAAACATTGCCCAATCAAGGTGTGCAATGTTGGTCGACTCCTATCCCAACAGTCTCACAGCTGCAATTGCTGTCAAAGGCGTTTCCACCAAGTATTAACTCTGGGGGGTTGGACACTTGTCCAACCAAAATATTTGCATTTTGTATTGTGAAATATCTGAAATTTGTAGAATTTGTTTTTCACTTGGAAGTTGTGGGTTATGTGTAAATAAAGGTGGAAAAAGTCTAGTTTAATGCAATTACATTCCAGGCTACGAGGCAACAAAAGTTGAAAATTTTGAAAGGGGGTGAAGACTTTCTATAGGTACTGTATTGGGGTTCTGGGAACCACATCCCTCCAAAGCAATAGCAACCATCATACAGCAGTGCCGAGACAGTTATTCCATTAATATACGTTCAGACAGACCCTTCCCTTTTGTGTAGCAGGACAACGGGACAGTGCTTTGTGTAAACTTCATAGCTAGGTCTGATTAAATCTCTGTACCCATTCCTATTCTTGTTTTTCTACTCTTACTCCTGAGGTAAATCCCGGCCACATGCACCCTTCGCTGTGAGATGGGTCCTCAACGAAGG
>NC_140969.1:48198284-48220784 GCF_056783735.1 Eptatretus burgeri
TCGGATGAACCCTGACCAACTTGGCATAGACCAGAGGGCATTGTACGTCACTGCAAAAAGCTGTGGTAGCCCTTTGATTCAGGGTGCCAGTCACTCTGTGCAAGTCGCCAACTTTGGATCCAGCAAAAGAGCCCCAGATCATCATGCTTCCTCTTCCATGTTTGACAGTTGGTGTCACACACTGATGAACCATCCTTTCGCCAACTCGACGGCATACAAAAACCCTGCGTGATGAACCAAAGATTTCAAATTTTCATTCATCGGTTCATAAGACCTTCTTCCAGTTTTCAGTAGTCCACTGGCAGTGCTTCATGGCCCAGCAAGCCTCTTTTTCTTATTTTGCCATCTTAGCAATGGCTTTCTTACTGCCACTCGTCTTGTCAAACTTGCACCTCAAAGTCTTCTCTTCACAGTTTAAACTGAGACTTCCTTACTTCGACCAGTGTTAAGCTGTGCTTGAAGCTGCTGTCCTGTGAGCCGCCTATCACGCAACCTGTTGACTCTCAGAAACTCGTCTTCTGATTGTGTTGTGGCTTTGGGTCTGCCAGACCTCTTCCTGTCAGAGTTTCCTCCAGTTTCCAAGTGCCTTTTGATGGTGTAGGAAACTGTACTCACTGACACCTTGACTTGCTTTGCAATTTCTCTCAAGGAAAGAGCTACACAATTAAGGGTTATAATGATCTGTCTGTCTTCCTTTGTTAATTGTCTTTTTCTCACCATTATGATAGCTATATACTACTTTTGCAGTGCAATATTGTCCAAATAATGCTTCAGAGGGTATAGCAACAAAATCTGTTCCAACACTGCTTTTATATAGACAGAGGGTTTGTAACTAATCAACAAAAGTTGGGATACCTATAGGAATTATTTGCATCAACTTTCAAGGCTTAATTTACTTCCATTGCTGCAAAACAGCTGCAGTTGCAACACATTACTTGTTCCCTGAAAAGGATCTTTTTAACAACTCTGAAATTTACATTATTTTTCAGTTTTTGGTCACGTAAACTTTTGTTTTTTTTTAACCTCTGGCAGTTTACTGCTTGGTTTTGTACAATTTCAGGTTATTCACTGGACTTGAACTGCTTAAATTTCAGTAAAAACTGAAAAAATAGGGGTGTTCTAAAACTTTCGGCCGGTGGTGTGTATGTACATATATACACATATACATAATTATACACATCTATACATATATGAATCGATAGGTCATGGCAAGGTAGCTAAGAGGTATGCACGTTTGCTCCGAGCCGTTTCGCCTGGGTTTGAACCCCGACCCAGCTATAAACTGGCATTCCAGTGTTTCACAAGCAGGGTGATTCATCAATGTGTGTGCCATCTCTTGGATGGACATTAAAGCGGGCATCGTATCTGCCAGAATACCCATCCCCTATGCCTCTCCCCTATACCCACCCCCTCTGATTCTCCCCTTTCCACAGGCAGAGGAGTGGGAAAGAGGGAGAGGCAGAGGGATGGGAGACCCATCTATAAACTGTCATCCCAGTGTTTCACAAGCAGGGTAATTCATTAATGTGTGTGCCATCTCTCGCATGGACGTTAAACTGGGAGTCACATCTGCCAGAGTCCCACTACCTCCTCTTAATATTCCCTTCAGCAAAACGACGGGTTGTATTTGCCAGTATATAATAAATAGTATCGTTTTCCAAAGGTTTCAACTGTCATAAACAATTATCAAATTGTGTTAAAGATTTTCAGAAATTCACTGAATTTTATCAAGTTGAAGAACATGTAATAAAAATGAAAATTGGGATTTCAGGAAGATATGACATACACAAAATGATCCACAGATCGCTTATGGTCAAATTAAACATTCAAGCAAAAGAACATGCAGCCTGCAATTTTTACTTTGAAAATCGAGGCAAAATTTAAGTACGTTTTAAATACGAGTCATAAGAAAGCCAGCAAATCACATCTTGTTTAGTAGGTGTCAAGACTGTTTAGCCAGAAGAGCAGAAAAAGGCTGAGCAGGGTAGCTTAGAAGAATGCGCATTCTCCTTTGGGATGTCTAACCTGGGTTCAAATCTCAACCCAGTCAAAAACTATCACTTTGGTGCTTCACATTCATTGCAGTGAATCAGTATGTGCATCATCTTTTGGATGGATGTTGAACAAGTTGTTCCATCTGCCAGCATTGGTTGTTGTTGGATGGTCTCTTTCAACATCCAACAGACTTCTTTCAAGAAGAGTCAGTGAGTTACCACCAGTATCTTGAACAAAATTTAAAATTCCTGCCTAAAATTGCAGGTAGTAGGTGGTCTGGTCTTCTTGGACATCTCAAGATACTGCTCGCAAGCTCAAAGTGTGCCTTAATTCTGCACAGCAGCTTCTATACTATAAACAAATTCACACACTTAGGTAGTTTGCAAGTCTCATATCAATGGCCATCTAAGGCTACGAAGACCAAACAAAATCAAAAAACAGCGTGCTGCTCAATACAAGGCTATTTAATTAAGCTGGGGATTTTAAGAGAACCTAAAATATACAAACCTGCATTCATCTTGCCGCATCCCATTGACGATGTTCAAGAAGTTCCTGCAGTCCTACCATAAATAAAAAAGTTTAATCAGGCTTAAAAACATGGCATGAACAGTGATACCAAAATATGCTGAAATAGGTAATTGACACAACTACCTGTCATGCATACAGAGAAACAATCAAAACATTAATATGTACAAGTCATTGGAAACTGCATGGCATACAAATCATCAGACATAAAATCAAAAGTGTCAAGTCTCGAGTCCCACATCTTGGGTCACATCTATCTATAATTCCAGCAGTGTGTGGTGTGTGTGCGTGTGCGTGTGCGTGTGCGTGTGCGACCGCTGTTTCTCGACAACCACTGGTCCGATCTAATTGAAACTTGCCAGGTATATTGCTGGGGCCTGAGTATGTGCCTTTTCAAGGTTTGATATTAATCGGACATGCACTTCCCAAGTTATGGCCATTTATTTACCAAACCAATAACAGGACACGTTGCTGCGTGGGCGTGGCCGATGGGGAAAGGGCGCCATTGAGTTACCAATGACAGGACACGTTGCTGCGTTGGCGTGGCCGATGGGGAAAGGGAGCCATTTAGTTACCAATGACAGGACACGTTGCTGCGTAGGCGTGGCTGATGGGGAAAGGGCGCCATTTAGTTACCAATGACAGGAAACGTTGCTGCGTTGGCATAGCCGATGGGGAAAAGATCCTCAGCGTATGGACTTCCGGATAGTGATGATTTAATGTATTCTAATAATTTCTCGATTTCTTATGCGCATTTATAGATAAACACAATGCCCCAATCCAGTCGTCGTTTACGAGAGTGAATGAACTGCCTGTGTGTTTGTTGTTTCTGGCACGTGTTTTGAAAGTTTTTTTTGGGGGTTTTTTTTTGCACATACGGCCACGTACATACGGGCACGTACTAGTTATTTCAATTCTCGCAAGCCAACCTGACAACATCCACACCCTGCATCACAAGTTCTCTCCCACTTATCTGTTTATTTTCCTTCTTATATATTTTAAATCATCCTTCCCAAGGAAATATTGATGTGAAGAATTACATTTATAATGACTCCAAAATCACTCTTATAGAAAGTGAAAGGATTAACGGTTCAAGTTTAAATGATCGATTCACAAGCTCTGTCACATTTTCAAGTCAAATGGTGAGTCAAAAAAAAAAAATCATAAAAGCGGCTCAAATATTACCAGCCTGCAAATCACATACAAAAATGTATATATACTTGATGGAAGATTACTTAAAAAGGAAAGTTTAAGAACCAGGTGGCCACAAGTACAATGACTTTGGTTCCCTGGTTCATGAAAGATTGATGGATCTGGGAGATAAAGCCCTAACTAACGCTCCCTGCCCAAGCCAAATTCCACTCCATCCCCAACCCAAATCAATACCGTTTCAAAGTACGAGTCGTTGATCGCACAGAAAGCTTCCACCACAAAATCCAGGTCAAACCACTGTGATGACAGTTCCTTCCTTTTCTCCTTCTTCACGAGCCGGCACACAACCTCCATCACTGCTACCTGCAGCTCATAATCTGGATAAACAATTGGTTAACACAAGTAGTTGGTACAACTTTGCACCCCAAAAAACGAGTAATACTACATTGAAATGCTGGAACGAGTGTGGAAGGTTTCAAAACATTTCACACAAAATAAACACGACCTGTATTCCAATGACATCGATAAACTAATGCACTCCTGAGAATAATATGTGACACTGCCTGGAACGACACAAGATTGCACTTGCAGCAGCCATTCTTTCAGTAGTGAAGACATTTTGACCAATACTCACAGTTACTTCTCACCCACACATCTGTTTTCTTATATGCAATTCAAATTGTTCACCATTCATTTATGATACACCTTGTGTCAAGAATAAGCCTGTTTTGTGATGAACAGCAACAGTGATGGACAATTCAAATGAGGGTTTGTATAATAACTTTTACAAACCAAAGAACAAATTTGATCTATTGTATTTTACCAAATCACTCATAAAGGATGATATATTTCTGTATATTTTTATAATTATCATGGAGTATGGTAGTATTTCATATAGGTGGTTTGACACAGGGGAAAATATGGCCACCCATTTAAATGTGTATACAATGATAGGATCATAAACTACTGTAGAGTGAAGTCATAAGCATTTAAAATCCATAAGTTGTATTCTCGAGCGTTTTCTGAACTACCAATACTGAAAAAGATGCCGGAATACATTGCTAAAGCAACACGAAAGATCGCTAAATCGGCAAGTTGTACTTCTTCTTGGTCACCTCTAAAAACAATGTAAAACTGAAGCCGAACCGACCTCAATAACTACTGAAGCCATGATAGTGATTCCAACGCGAGGAAGTTACTTTGTCTCTGGGCTCGTGCATGCAACCCAAAATTTAAAAAAGAGAAATCAAATATTAATAGTTTTATTATGAAAAGAAATCGAATGTAAATGTGGACTCAACCAAACCAGGACAGTATCATGGGGCCGTGGGGGGGGGGGGTGGAAATGGACACTGCCATTCCAAAAGCGATACATATTCAAACCATCACTCAAATCAACTGATACAGGTATTAAAACAATTTAATCCATGCCAAAAAACAAAATATATAAAACATTGAAAAATAAATAGAATGCTCAAAACCCTTGAAAAGTGTCACCACCATTAGCAAGAGGTCACGTGACTCGTGCCATCTTTGTCAGCACTATTTGGCTGACACGTCACGGATCAGGGTGGTTTTGAGCGCGTCCCAGATTGAAAAAAACCAAGTAAATGTTAAAACGACATTTTGTGCGGCAATAAACTGCTCGAATCTGTTATGGGAGGGTTGTGGAAAGACATTTCACAGATATTTTTATATGTTTATGAACAGAAATGGTGTAGTTTTACTCTACCAAACGAGAAGCTATGATACTGTAGTGATATTTCATTCACCACATGGACCTTGTTGGTAAATCGATTTGTTTGTTGGTCGCAAATTGGTTTACAACATTCTTTTTTAGGAGGATTAACGAGTGTATTTATGTTATCAGCCACCATTAATCCCACCTTCTCATCGGATCAGCCGAAGGAAGTTTGACCCAAGTCTTTCACAAACCGGCTGGTGCCAGCGATAACTAGGCAGCTTAGAAGCGATTGTGCGACGGGACGTCCAGTTTTACGTCCATCCGAGGGAAGGCACACACATTGATTAATCACCCTGCATGGGATACACCAGGATGACAGTATATATGTGGGTCAGGATTCAAACCCAGGCTAGACAGTTTTGAGGTGGACGAGTGTGCGACAAGACATCCACAGTTTCATGTCTATCCGTGGGACGGCACACAAACTGATTAAATCACCCTGCCTACAGCAGACTTGCACATTCTCTCAGCTGCTCACTCTGCCAACAATTTGGGTATTATAATACATAGTTGGTTATATTTCAACACTTTGATTTGCATCATTTTTGGTACATAATAATAAAAATATACCATCAGAGATGGGGAATCCCCCACCATTGAATGAAAAAGGTCATACATATTCCAGATAATGAGGGAGGTGAATTGGAAACAAAACACCATTTGGTCATCATCTCAAAAAAGTTCCCCAGGGGTGAGGAACGTAGTAACCAAAAATAATTGAAATCAGATAAGCGGTTTTCCATTTAGTACAAAAAACATTTTTTTCAAGATGGCCGCCCCAATCGGACATCTTGGATCCGGCCACGCCCAAAATCAATAGGGTTCTTCCTTTTCAGGTGGTACATGTGTGACTCAAATTTCAAATCGATATGGCGAACAGTTTATGAGTCATCGCACTCACAGCTATAAATGTTGACGCCCGGACGGACGAACAGCCGGACGACCTGGGTGACAACAATATCCCACTTCCGCCACACGGCGGGGAATAAAAACGACAGGTATATTCATGTTTTCAATTTTGACCCCCAAAAAATAATTGTGAAAACGGGCACACTTGATCTTCATAAGCTTCCTTAAAATGCCCCGAGTTCTTCATGCTCCCAAATAAATATTTGTTCTCAAAGATTATTGTGAAAAGGAAAGTGGTCTACTTACTATGATAAAGTTTACTATTGAAAACAATCACACAAAAAGTGAAAATAATGCAATCGTTTTTCATTCTAAATTGCATGCAAACGCATTGATGGAAATCGCCTTCACCCAGCAACGAGTGCTAACCAAGATGGCATCTGGTAGCCACAGCAGGCACTGTGTGTTGTGAATGGCAATGAGCATTCTATTTATTTTCAGTTCAGTAGTGGTAATCCATGTCGTGGACTGAGACAAAAGCCAGGATTGAGGGGGCGAGGGGTAGAATGTACCACAAGCAGAATTTAATAACAAATGCATTCAATTCATGCAAAAATAACAAATTGGGTGAAACATTAAGCATTTAATTATTTCAAAAAAATTGCAGAAACAAACAAACAAACAACAACAAAAATACATTTTAAGAAAAATGTAAAAACAGAGGGATGAAATCTCAAAAAACAACAAAACGAGGTAAGAATGACACCACATTACGATGCCACAACACTAATGAATTACCATCATGACATCTTTTTACATTTTACTTTTGTTGTGGGATTGATGAAGAAGATTGAGGAAGAAGAACGAAGAAGAAAAAGAATAACAATGAAGAATTTCACCACATGACAACAATCCTCCTCTGGTTTAGCATCATAATATCTTTTGACATTCCATCACAATCTCACAACAAAAGTAAAATATCAAAAGATGACACGAAACCAGAATAGGATTGTGTCGGATTGTGGTATCGTAATGTGGTGTCATTCCTGCCTTGTTTGGTTATTTTTTTTGAGATTTTATCCTTTTATATTTTTACATTTTTCTGAAAACTTGTCATTTTTTTTCTTTTTCTTGTATCAAATATATTTTACTAACCCAGTAAAGCAAGTCCTCGCTCAACATCGTCCCGGTTAATATTGTTTTGTTATTGTCACTAATCTATTAGAGAACAAACTCCTTTAATGTCGTTCACCATTCCGGTATAAATTTGTTTTACGTCTGATTCAGTGCAAAATTAATGGTTTCCTCATTTTAATAAAGCTACAGTATAAACCATATCATAAATACAGGTGTGTAAGCTGTCCCATAAATTCTGATGTATAAGAATATGTACAGCACATATATATATATATATATATATATATATATATATATATATATATATATATATATATATATATATATATATATATATACATATACATATACATACATATATATACATATACATACATATATACACATACATACTACACATACATACATACATATATGAGGCCCACGAGGAAGAGTGATGTAAGTGACATTTTTTAATGATATGATAATGATAGGCTCAGATGATAGGGTAAGGGTTAAAATAGTGCAATATGACATTAACTCCAAAATGGCCGATGTGTCCCTTATATCACTCCTCCTCGCAGCGCCTCATATATATATATATATATATATATATATATATATATATATATATATATTATATATATATATATATATATATATATATATATACGCACACACACACACACACACACACACACACACACACACACACACACACACACACACACACACACACACACACACACACACACACACACACACACACACACACACACACACACACACATATATACACCGAGCTGTGCATCGATAACAATCGGTGGGTTCTGGGCTGTGCATGGTACTCAGGTGTGCATGAATGGTGTGTGTAGGAAGTTGTGGCCTGAATGTGTCAATGACACGAAAGGATTTAAATATGTTGTCCCCGTGATGGAGAAAGTTATCCTCAGCATGGCTAATAAAGCGGGTTTTGATGAGGTGGAAGAAGCTGATATTACACAACTTCTGAAATCACACGGAGAAGAGATAACGAATGAAGACCTGAAGTAACTGGAGATGATATTCAATTGTTTGTTTTCAATTATTTAAAACTTATACTCCATATGTAAATAATGCATTTTGTCCAACGATAAAAAAAATTCCCTGGAAAACTAACCCACCTTCCTTCCCCCCATTGCCCCCTTCTATTTACATGAATTATGATGGGAAAATTCGATTAGCTTAAAGTCGTTTCAGTTAAAGTCGCAGTTTTCAGGAACGTAACTACAACATTAAGTGAAGACTTGCTGGATATTTGACATCAATACATTTTAATCATTTCTGGAATGTAACTTCCATGATGATTCATGAGTTCTGACTTGGATGCAGCTACAAAAGGTTCACCAAACGCAAAAATTTCAATCATGTTACAGCCTGTAAAAACTCAACCACAATGGCAAGACAGGCACCCAAATAAAATAATCATTAGAAATTCAACATTGAGCATAGTTGCAAAACTGGCAACATCAGACAAAGTACCTATCTCATCAGGAACAGCAGAGTTAAGTCGCTCCCATCCGTTAGTCTCAATGGATGATTTCTGCTTTTCCCTAATATCTACTCTCAACTGCTGTGATTTCTGTAATAATTGAATAATGAACTAGACCAGCTCAGAACAATAAAGAGGCAATATTAGGGAGGTGTCCATGTTCGACAAAGTCAAGTGCTGGAAGGCATCCTTCAATTGGAATTGAAAGTACCAGCATAACAGAGGCAGAAATCAGTGGGACAAAGCACCCCTGTAAAACCTTAACAGCCCAAGGTAAGCATAATCTAACTACAATAATAAAATGTCAGTATGTGTGTCTCCTACATAACTCCAAAACCATGAAACCTAAATGTCTGAACCTTTGCATGTATACCAAGGGAACTCCAAGGTAGTGCATGAATGAAAATTGGGTATTTGAATCAATTTAAACACCCCTTTTGAAGATAATTAATAGCCTCATTTAATTTACCTTTATCAAGGTTCATCCTTGGTCACCTCGTTGGGGTCTTGATTCGCCATTTTTTGGGGGCTGCTCAACAATGCCTCAACTTAGAACAGGCCGCAATGCTTTCTTCATGATAAAGCTCCCCCCCCCCCCGGCTCCCTCCACTTTCCCCACTCATATGTCATCGAATGATCAAACCTACAAATCGCTGGGTACATTGCAATGCCTATAAACACCTGGATAAACCAGCATTCGTGGCTTTATTTCATTCTGGCAAATGCCATAAGCTATAGAATCTCAATCTCAGCTAAATTTCAAGATTTAAACTCCAGGATTGAACTTAGCAGTTCTGACTGCTGTCGCGGTAGTGCTGAGGTGTCTTCCACCAGACGGCTTTGAATAAGCTTTCACAAAATGTCAAATTACTTTTTTTCAAAAATCAAATACAAATCTTCATGAAGTCTCAAGCCTGGTAATTATCCATAAATTAAGCCAGCATTACTTTAAACTTGCATTGGACACAATTTCCAGGAAGGGAGACAAATGAATACTCAATGAAATGCAATCTCTGTGGAAACGTTGACAGGCTCGATCACTGGGAGAGAAAGTAGAGGTGGATGCAACTAGCACATTATGCTTCCACTGTGAGCAATCACAAACCGTGCATCCCCATTGTCTCATCATTCACCTGCATTTGGTTTTTTCCCATTGAAATTTTTTTTTTATTTACGGACACATTCCGAGGGTTCTGTGATTTTTCCCAGTGTATCAGCTTCGGTGTCCATCGGCACGCGACATTCCAGATTTCTACATCACCCGGAAGGTCCCAAACATTAATACGAGTGAGTGGTTAGAATGAGCTTTATATATTAGATGGCAGAAATAGGCAAAGTGCTTCTGTCTGGAGCGTAACATCGTCATGCAGCCATGGTGGGACAGAAATGTTAGTCAGGTGGATCAACAAAAGGTGACGGCCACAAAAGTGGAAGTGGAGCATTTAAAGAAAAACAAAAACTTAGAAACGAAGGATATGGATGTCACAAAGTGGATTTCTAGTTTGCTTGAGACAATATTGTTACGTTTGAGAGGGGGGGTATGCATTCAAAGGGTAATTAGGATGTTTAATTAGGTATGCCATGCTGTTCGAGTTTACCAGGATCTCGATGTAATAAGTAGCAATTCAGTGGTGATAAGTTGTCTAGTAAATGTCCATTTCTTCAAGGGGGAAATGATAATTGTCACGTAATTAGATAGGGATAGGGTAAGTGTGTCTGCGTAAACCCCTTTTAGTATTCTCTGGAGGCTTGCCGTGACGTCACAGAACAGTACTGCGGATGGCTCCGCCCCGTGATCACGATTGGCGGAAGGCGACGGCGGTGGGCCAATAAACGGCTCGATTGGAAATGAGGAGGACGGGAGCATAAAAAGGTTCCGTTCGGGGTCGAAAAGGAAGAGGAAGAAGATCGAGACAAAAAGATCGTGTTTTTTTTTGGTGTGGAGGCTGTTGCGCGGAGAGCGTGCTTCTTGTTGTGCTGATTCGATCGTGATCTTCATCGTGTCTTGGAGCCTTGCTGAGCCTCGTGCCTCACCTTGGTTGGCTCTGGGGTTCTGCTGACTCGGAGTACGGGTTCGAACGGCGGGCGGACCTGCCTCCCTCTCCTGCTCGCAACTTGGCGCCAGAACTGGTTCCCTGGCGGCTGTGAGCGGACTTGGGGCAAGACCAGGAGGTCGACAGCACCACGGTTTCTCCTGCCCCCCTGACGAGAGCAAGGCCAGCTCGTCCGACGCCGATCCAGGGACAGTTGCGTCCACACCACGGTCCAGCCTGACCACCAGAAATAGCTACGTTGTGTGTGTGTGTGTGTGTGTGTGTGTGTGTGTGTGTGTGTGTGTGTGTGTGTGTGTGTGTGTGTGTGTGTGTGTGTGTGTGTGTGTGTGTGTGTGTGTGTGTGTGTGTGTGTGTGCTTGGCACCTTAGAGGGTTTGAGATTTGTATATTCATTGGAATTGTCTGTGTTTTTCCCCACGCCCGATCCCACACCATCCCATCGAATCGCCCCGGATCCCTTTTCTTGCCGAGTCTTGTTATTTCTGGTTAATAGTGAAAACAAATAAACATCATCAACTCAGTGAAAAGCGACTCGTGCCACCTTCCTCGTCCCGTTTGCGGTAGAGCGATTAGAACCGCCATGTTTGGGTTATAAATAAATAAACCGCCTCCATCGTTTCGGCTCATTCTACGTTGGTGGGACTGTTCAAGTCCCGTGGACGTCACATTGGTGTCAGGGTGTTGGATGTTCGAACCCCTCTAAATTATATTTGGTATCGGGAGAATATACCAAGATTAAAATCTCGCCACAAATTGGAATATAAAATTATTACAGAAAAGCGCGCGAGCGCAGGAAAATTTTAGCGGGATTTTTCAAATTTAAATTAATTGGCGGCAAACGGGACTTCTGCACCATCGCGGATGTGCAGATGTTTGAGGAGGAAGGCCACGTGTCTGGCAGCAAGTCGGGGGAAGAAGGGAGAGACGGGGGGTAGGGTTGGAACCTCCCCCATTCCGAGCGTGGACCGTGCTTCATCGCCCGTAACGGGGCCGGCAGGGCCGGAAACCGGTGCGATGTCGATCCAGACACTGTTGGAACGTTTAATAGGGGACATGACGGTACAAATGGCAAATCAATTCGTGACACAGAGGGCAGAAATGACGGCACAAATGGAAAATCAATTCGTGACACAGAGGGCAGATCAATTGGGGGTAATGGGGGTACAGTTGGGTGCACGGATTGATTTAATGAGGGATGAATTGGGGGAAAAGATGGAGAAAATGAAAACTGAGATGCAGGAGTGTGCGGATGTTAAATTGGGGGAAATACAAAGTAAATTCGAGGATAGATTGGAGGAAACAAAGGTAGAAATTACATTGGAGGGGGAAAATATACGGAAAAAAATTGGTAGATAAAATTGATGCAACGAACATTCGGGTTGATAAAATGGATGAAAGCCTGGAACGTCATCGTGCCTGTGTGGATGCTCGTATGCAGCTGCAAGTTGAAGAGTGGGGAGAGTTGAGGAAGCAAGGGATGAATTTGGCGGAGGAGGTAAAAGGATTGGAGGCTCGTTTGGATGAACAAGATAAAATTATGAGCCAAGATGAAGACTTGGATAAAGGCCTGGTAGAGCCGTCTTTTGTAAGTAGAGTGTCCGGGTTGGTTGAGGAGCAGCTACAAACTCGCGACGGAGCCTTGGAGGAGGTTGTGCGGGCCCAGAAGATCCTGCGGGAAGAGGTGAATCGGTCCATTCAACGTTTGGAACAGGAGGCAAAATTGACCCATTAGACCCTCACCACAAAACATCTTTGGCCACAGTGGGCTCCGAAATTGGATACGCAGCCACAAGGGTGTTTGATCCCTGGGCCGGATTCGGACAAGGGAGAAACTGAGAAGCGGGCCACCGTAAAAGTGATCCCCCTGGTAAATTTCGACGGGTCAGGGAGCGTTGAAGCTTTTCTGACGCAATTTGAGTGCATTTCCCGACTAAACGGGTGGAATGAGCGGGAACGTACAGGGAATTTGGTGGCAACGTTGCGGGGACCAGCCGCAGATGTGTTAAACGTGATCACGGAGGGGATGTTGACCAGCTCCCACATTTGCGAGGCGTTGAGCCGCCGGTTTGGGTTCGCGGCAAACTGTGATCTGGTGCGGGCCCAGCTCCAGCACCGCAGATTAAAGCCGGGTGAGACAGTGCAGGAGCTGGCACAGGACATTTACCAATCAGTCAGGATCGCGCATCGGGACCTTACAGTGGAGGCGTGGGACAGACTGGCACTGGAGAAATTTTTAGCTGCTCTTCCGGACCCTGAGGTCCGAGCGCTAGTGGAGCTACAGGATCCACCCACCGTTCACCGAGCGGCTGAGTGCGCAGCCAGGCTGGCCTCGTGGAGGCGGCCGGGTCGGGTGCCCGAGAGGCCATCGGTGACGGTCCGACAGGCGGAGATCCAGGATCAAGGAGGGGGGCTGGGAGAAATTGGCATTACCCAAATGTTTCAGGAAATTTGCCAGAAACTGTTAAGTTTGATAAGGGGTAATCCGGTAGTTGGTGTGCCAAAGCGGCGGGGTCCAGCCCAGCCAATAGAGCAATTCGATTATGGCCGAGGGGGTCCGGAACCAGAAGAGACATTACACCGATACCCACGGGGGCCTTTTATGGGGAGTTGTTTCCGGTGCGGGCGAAGAGGACACATGCAACGATATTGCCGGTACCCGGCGATGGAGGGACCCTCCAATGGACTTTTAGACTCGGAGAGGGTGAATCCTCCTGCTGAACCGCCAGGTGTATCCGAGATGCCCTTTCATAGGTCGGGTCCGGAGATCACTGTCGGGGGTCGGGGAGACTAGATTGGCCTGAGCATATACGGCCATGCTCGGCTGCTGAGATTGTGGCGAAGTGCCCTCCTTTGGTGGAAAAAAATGAATTGTGGGAAAAGTGGCATGTGTTTGTAAGTTCTGCTGGGTTTTAGAGTGACAATCGGGACAGTGGGTAATTGGTAACAAAGCGGGCACGAGTGGCTGTCCAATGGCTGGTGCGTGGATCGGGTGAGAAGTGCTGTGTGAGTTGTTTTAAGTTAAGAAGTGAAATGTATGGTGCACACATTGATTTTTTATTAGACATGGTGTGGTAACAGGGAAGGTCATGGTCGGCGAAGTGTTAAAAATGCAGGTGTCACATGTAAGGCCGATGGGGTGGGGGAGTCATGTGGGTTTTGTGGGTGGGGATGATGTGCTTGTCCACAGGGATTGCTGAAGCTCACGGTGAGCCGGAATTGCAACCCCCTTCAAGGAGATTCACCCCTGGTGGCTAATGGTGACAGTGTCTGGAGCCAACTGGGAGAGGGTCTGGTTGGGCGACCAAGGCGGGTAGGACCTTGGCGACCCAGGAAGGCCAGAGGAGCCAGTGAGACCCCTTCCAGTGTGTTGTACGGGATGAGAGCTGATGGCTACCAGGGGGGTGGGAATCAAAGGGAGCGGGGCGGAGAAACGTCTGGGTTGGACTAAAGCTTACCTGTGGGCATGGTTGCACCTGAGATGCCCCCATCATCTTGTGGTAACCCACCCCACGGCCACGACGGGATTCAGCCTGCATGATTAAAATGAGGACCATGACCTAGAAATGTGATGATGACCATGGTGTGAGTGTTGTGAAGATGTATGAGTCCCACTCGATCCCACACAACTTGACATGTGCAGCAAGGGCATGATGTCCGCATAATTTTGGGGCAAGCAAATTTGAAAATTGGCTCCCCAGGTAACGCTGGGTCTATTAGCATCCACTGGGGGAGGCGGTCAAGTGTAAATATCCTGTGAATAGTGTCGTTAAGGCTTAGAGTAGGAATGTAAAGTATAAGTGTTGTGTTTTTGTGGAACCTTTTGTTTCCCCTCACCAGATCACTGGAAGAGTGTTGGGCAAGAGCGATGATCCAGAAGATGGAGTGCAACTTCGCTCAGTGCTCTCATGTGATAAAATAAAATAAAAATAAACAAAACGAATGATTGTTTAGGCGAGGATAAGGCCATAAGGGGGTAGTGCACTAAGCAGGATAGGTAAGTTAGCTGCGACTCGCTGCCCATTGCCCCTCCTACTTTATTTCGTTAGGTTAATTAGGTGTGAGTCAGTAAGTGTTAAGGCTGGTATGGTAGCGCCTGTGATATACCTTGCAGGAGCTGCGGTACCAGAGGAGGGGGCAGTGTTACGTTTGAGAGGGGGGGGTATGCATTCAAAGGGTAATTAGGATGTTTAATTAGGTATGCCATGCTGTTCGAGTTTACCAGGATCTCGATGTAATAAGTAGCAATTCAGTGGTGATAAGTTGTCTAGTAAATGTCCATTTCTTCAAGGGGGAAATGATAATTGTCACGTAATTAGATAGGGATACGGGATAGGGTAAGTGTGTCTGCGTAAACCCCTTTTAGTATTCTCTGGAGGCTTGCAGTGACCGTCACAGGACAGTGCTGCGGATGGCTCCGCCCCGTGATCACGATTGGCGGAAGGCGACGGCGGTGGGCCAATAAACGGCTTGATTGGAAGTGACGAGGACGGGAGCATAAAAAGGTTCTGTTCGGGGTCGAAAAGGAAGAGGAAGAAGATCGGGACAAAAAGATCGTGTTTTTTTTGGTGTGGAGGCTGTTGCGCGGAGAGCGTGCTTGTTGTTGTGCTGATTCGATCGTGTTCTTCATCGTGTCTTGGAGCCTTGCTGAGCCTCGTGCCTCACCTTGGTTGGCTCTGGGGTTCTGCTGACTCGGAGTACGGGGTCAAACGGCGGGCGGACCTGCCTCCCTCTCCTGCTCGCAACTTGGTGCCAGAACTGGTTCCCTGGCGGCTGTGAGCGGACTTGGGCCAAGACCAGGAGGTCGACAGCACCACGGTTTCTCCTGCCCCCCTGACGAGAGCAAGGCCAGCTCGTCCGACGCCGATCCAGGGACAGTTGCGTCCACACCACGGTCCAGCCTGACCACCAGAAATAGCTACGTTTTGTGTGTGTGTGTGTGTGTGTGTGTGTGTGTGTGTGTGTGTGTGTGTGTGTGTGTGTGTGTGTGTGTGTGTGTGTGTGTGTGTGTGTGTGTGTGTGTGTGTGTGTGCGTGCTTGGCACCTTAGAGGGTTTGAGATCTGTATATTCATTGGAATTGTCTGTGTTTTTCCCCACGCCCGATCCCACACCATCCCGTCGAATCGCCCCGGATCCCTTTTCTTGCCGAGTCTTGTTATTTCTGGTTAATAGTGAAAACAAATAAACATCATCAACTCAGTGAAAAGCGACTCGTGCCACCTTCCTCGTCCCGTTTGCGGTAGAGCGATTAGAACCGCCATGTTTGGGTTATAAATAAATAAACCGCCTCCATCGTTTCGGCTCATTCTACGTTGGCGGGACTGTTCAAGTCCCGTGGACGTCACAATATTAATAGTGGCTCCACCACAGACCCAGTCATCATGGTGGAAATAATGACAACTTTGTCGTATTTTCGTACAGGCAGTTGAACACAAAAAAATCATGACAACGACGACTTAAAGAACCTGACATCCTGACAATTTTCATTTGAATAACATCGTCACCTGTCAAAAGAATGCCGCATGGATGAGTGAAACATCCATCAAGAAGTTCAGAGCTGCAGTCAGCAGCTATAACGAATCTGGATTATTGTCCTTTGTTCATTTGTCAAAGTTTTTCACTCTCATGCTGGGTGAAACAGATATATGTTGCGGTGCAGGGGTCGGCCGCGAACCAACCGCTCTGACGGAGCTGCAAGTCGAGTCAGCCGACCGATCGCCCGGAATATAGATCGCCGTCCGGATAAGTCCCAGGCGACGGGTCCTTGAACAAGGACTGAAATACGCCAATGGGCAGATCACGTGGGGTAGGGTCGATTGCCAATCTTCAATGTACCTAAATACCCACGTGATCCAACTACCGGGGTATTCCACCCTCGACAGATCTCGTACGGAACAAACCGCCGAGGCGAGTCTGTCCCGTGCACGATTCCGAGCGGCTTAATTGCCGAGAACAGTCGGTCCAAATGTCCCCCTTTTACGGCAAACCAATGGCTTTCTTACTCCCAACACACGAAATGCTCAGTCAATGAAATAATTGACACGATGAGCTGAAAACATTTAACAATTGGGGTATTTATCTATATTAATATTTCGGCACGCTCCTTTCTTTGTTCCACCATCAGATTTTTGTTACTGCATGAAATGAAACAAGCTTTGACATATATAGCAATGATATTATTGTCTTCCTCAAGAGGCCCATCAAAATTCGTTTTGATGATTATGGTAGTTAAATCTTATTATTATCTATATTAATATTTCGGCATGCCCCTTTTTTTGTTCCACCATCAGATTTTTGTTACTGCATGAAATGAAACAAGCTTTGACATATATAGTAATCTGACGGTGGAAAATCTGATGGTGGAACAAAAAAAGGGGCGTGCCGAAATATATTAATATAGATGATATTATTGTCTTCCTTAAGAGGCCCCTCAAAATTCGTTTTGATGATTATGGTAGTTAAACAGTTCATGTTCTCCATTTGCAAAATGGGAGGAATTATTGCACAAAAAAGAAATAAAAATGTTTCCAATTTTTTAAAGGACCACTAAGATGAGTTCGTAAAATCTTTTGTAGAGTGTGTTATTATTAATCACTATACGCCATAGTAAATTGCTCATGTTATTGAGCTGTCAATAAGCTATCAATCAGAGACATATAATAAACTCACTTGAGTATTCATATCTCTATTTCAATGGGTAATATCAAGCGGTAACTTCATGAGGACCGAATAAAACCGGTCTCGATGTCAGTCCGTCCGTATATCTGTTCACAATCAAACCGATCATGATGCATTTTAAGGCTTTCCGAGAGCTTTGGAGAGATTACCTACACTTCCGCACGGTGCTGTTTTTATTATTCCGACTGCACTTCATTAGAACATAGATCGTGGATGGATGCGCAGATCCCAGGAGAACAACGACAGCTGTACAGAACATTTCATATTATCGATGGATAAAAATGATATTTAATTGATATTATAATAAATTGTTCATTTAAAATATCTTCAAATTTTGTGAGTTTTTAGTTTGTTGTGAAATATTAGGTCCTCGGGTCTCCGCATAGTGGCGTACAGGCTTAAGTCGTACTTCTGTTTACCACCGTAGAAAATCACAGAACCATCCGATCGACATGCTGTTAACAGTTTCAGAATCAGCTAAAATCTACAAGTTATGAATATGTAGACGATACTGATCCGGCCAGCTAAAATCTACAAGATATGAATATGTACACGATACTGATCCGGCCAGCTAAAATCTACAAGATATGAATATGTACACGAAACTGATCCGGCCTTTTGGATCACTGTAAAGTAGGGTGCCCTGTAATTTGAATGCGCTCTCTGGATCCTCCGGAACTCACGAATGGTACACGTTGTGTAGTCACGAAACTACGTGGTAATGTCATCGAAGTGGAGCTACTGCGGGACAGTCGTAGGGGAAAACCTGAATAATGATCAATGGATAAAAATGATAAAATATATTGTTTAAAATACATTCATGCTATCTGTCTTTTACCATATGTTGCCAGTGACGCCCGTCCAAGACGGGCACCTTTACTAGTTAATAATAATGGGGAACTAGGGAAGCACGTAAGAGCAGAACTATTCCGACTATACGAAATGCAATGCAAAGATTTACAGCACACAGAGCACTTAACAATTTCCTACCGATTAGACGGGCCCACGGACACACGTTCGCACACACACCAGTGGGGCAACTTAGCTTAATATAGCATAACAATTGTGCAACAATTGTGCATTTTGTGAGGAAAGCACCAAATTTGGCACACGAGTAGCCTATCATATTATGAACAGATGTGGACATTGGGCCATCTCAAAATCAGCCGCTGATGGCTGTGGCAGCCATTTTCCACTGCCATCAAAAATTTTGAGATGGCCCAATATCCAAATCTGTTCATAATATGATAGGCTATTACTAGTGTGCCAAATTTGGTGCTTTCCTCACGAAATGCACAATTGTTATGCTAAGTTGCCCCACTAATGCAGGTGAGGTTTCCACGTATTTACAATTTTCATTTGACTTAGCCATTACTTAACCATGGCCCAGGACTTGTGATCTGTGAAAGGGGAGAAGGTAAAAGTCATTTCAAAGTTCATTGATGCAGGGGAATGGATGGAGATGGTCGCAAAACACAAATGAGCATGATGGATGCACGGGCTGCCTGCAGGGCAGTCGTTGCAAAACTGGATGTTCCTGGCGCACATGGTGATGAATGGACACAGAGGCAAACGCAAACAAGGGCAAGCAGGCATGGGGTCATGGCAGAGGCAGGCAAACTAGGCATGGCAAGGCAAGCCCATGCAGAACAGGTGGCTGCAGCACAACAGGCTGGCAGGTGAAGCTGGCCGGCCTCTGGTGTGGTTCCATCAGGTCTGGAGGGAGTGCGGTGGTGCCGGCCGCTCTGAAGGCGGGCTCGGACCAAGCCTACTGTCTCCCCCCACTCTATCACGTTTGTCTGTCTCTGTCCATACCCACTCCCTTAATTTGCCACAAAACACAACAAAATTTAGCCCCTCTTTATTTTTATTTCCCTTTTATAATTGTCTCCCTAACCCCCTTTAGTCATTGTCCGGCTAGCCTATCATGTCCACCTAGCCTACTCCCAACCCCTTAAATCCTGTTTTAGAGGGGAATAGGGAGAAACTGGTGTCCTGTCTCGACACCCAACGAAGCCTCAGAATGGCCTCCTCAGAGTTCAGCGATCTACCAAGGTGAGTCCAGCGGCCTAAAACGAGCGAAGGGATGGATAGTGCGAAGGGGTACATCTCCTAGCTATCCGAGCTTTCATTGACCTGAAACTACCCTGGGGCTTTCCATAAACGCCTCAAATTTTAAAACTATCGGTTCTAAAAACCATGATTCCCGTCGCCTGTGTTGGTGTCCGTAATAAATTTGGGCCTTGCCCTCAAATTTTCATTCATGCCCTCACACAATTTCCTGGCTGGGCAGCGTGGCTCAACAGGCAGGAACTCCCCCTCTGCCGAACTCTAACCATGGCACCCCCAGGCACGCAGGCTGCCTCCGAGCCGAGCTGCTCCCTATAAACATGGGGGGTTGCCCTCTCTGGCATTGCCCCCCTCCGATGCCCACGTGGCGTGTTGATGCCCCGGGTCCCTTTCCGAGGGTCGCCCATGCCCACTACACTGCCCCCGTGGCATTCTGGCGCTACGGGTCCCGTTTCCGACGGGTCGCCCATGCCCACTACACTATCCCGGCCCCTCTTGGGCCCTTGGCCTACTCTGGCCGACGAATCCGGTGCCCTCGACACAAAACTCACCTTTCCACAGCCACGCTCCCAGCCGGTCCATGAACTCTTGCACCCCTCCAAACGGGTTTCGTGCCTTCTCTCGACACCAACAACAAAACGACCTCCTTTTAGTAAATTTGACTACCCACTAACTAACATTAAAATGACCCCGGGGTCTCTTGGGTGGGAATCACTACTCCCCCCAATCAGTCATCGCACCATGCATACCACATTCGCTCCACTCACACACTTGGGCCCACTGTTCCACACTCATTCCATTTCATAACTCAGACCAACACTCTATACTGCCATCCTTCCTAATTAAATCTCATAACTAACTCGTGCTCCCTCTTCATCCCTTATTCTCATGCACGTTCCATTTACTCTACATAGCTAAGCTACGTCCCCACTACACATTTCCAGTCTGTCCATGTCTCCAAAAATTTCCATTTCCAAAATCTAAACTGAAATCCCTCTAACTAATCCAATCCACAGGCTCCATGAGGAACAACCCATGTGCCCATGAAGCCGGTCTAACTATCGCTAACCCATCCCCCGAACTCGTACTTCCGTGATGTCATGGCAGCTGCTCGCGCTTCGCGCACCTCGTCCCTCCTCGGACGGTAACATCCGGCAGGGATTTCCCCTCCTGCCATATTCCAACCATGCAGCGACGACGTCACCCTGCGCATCCAAAGCAAACCTCGCATTTCGAGGTGCTCGTCGGAACTTCACATACACACTCGCCTGTAGAACCCGTCCGTTCCAAATTCACAATCCAGCCTAGCTTCTGTCCGTTCCGCGGGATCGGCTTGTATCCACCGCGGACGTTTCCAGACCGGATTTCACTCGCGCAGGCGCGCACGCGGTGGCCTCGTGCAAAGCACAGCACGGACCCAACGCTCGCTGCTGTTCAAACCCGGCACGGTCCCCAAAATAGCTAAGGCCGCCACACGGCCTTTGTACCTCGTCAGGCACCGTCTTTGTCGCACTCTCACGCGCACATTCTCCCGTGCCCTGACGCTCACACACTCCAACATGGCACTTGGACACGCGGTTGTGCCCTCTCGCATACCAACCACCATTTCTCTTTCATACCGCGACCTCACACACGCGGTTTCTTTCATTCACACACGGCGCTTCTCCATTAAACACCTTTTCACTCACGCATCGTGCTTCTTCCATACACGGGGTTTCACTCACGCATCGTGCTTCTTCCATACACGGGGTTTCACTCACACACGCGGTTTCACTCACACAATGCGTGCTTTCCAGCATGCATTTCGCCACACTTGCAACCACACACACCGGGACGACCACGCTGGGGATGTGCGCTACCTCAAGCGCTCCTGGGGTCTCCAAACCCCCCAAGCTCCGCGTGCACCCATTCACAGCACTTGCCCACTCCAACTCGCAAAGCGCAACCGGACTCACCTCATCGCGATCTGCCTCAAGGGGGCACAGTCACTCCCCTCATTCCTGGAGAGGGTCATCCTGCTGCTCGCACCAAGTCATGGGACATTCCACCAGATCGCCCCAATTGTCCTCCACTATCCCTACCTGTGTGTGCTCGTCAATTACCTGTAGTTTCTCCTCCACTTGTTTTATCTCCGTCACCTCGTTTATTATTTCCGTTTTCTCCTTTATTATCTCCCTCGTCTCTACATGTGTCGTACACATCAGTCACCCCATTTAATTTTTCCCTCTCTGCCAAAGTCACCTTCCTGAGTCTCGCCCAACACGTCTCCCTTATCACCGTGACGGCATCTCTCATCACCTCTACCTCCCTTAATTTCTCCATCTCCATCGCGGGACCGACACCATCCACAATCCCCCTCGTTGGTTCAGAGTCCCTGCCACGTGGCGTCGCCATGATTCCTCTTATGCCCGTTCTGATTGCCTTCTGCCCTTACTGGAGGTTTCGCCCCATGCGTTGCATCTCACCCCTCATTACATCCATTTTATTTTCCATCTTTTGCGCATTTGTATCCATTTTGGCGTTTATTCCCTTCATCAACACCTCAAACATCTCTCTCACGTCAAATAACCCCGTGGCAGTCGATTCGCCATTATCGGGCGTGGATCCGCCGGGGACCGGGGATGGAATTTGAAGGAGGAGGAGGGGGGGGGGTCATACATCGCGGCCCACGCCACTGCGCCCATTTCGGACTCATTTATTTGCGGGGTATAGTCAACCTGCATAACGGAGTCCTGCATGGTGATCTCGTCCTGAGCCATACATTCTTTGAACGCTACATCCACCTCACT
>NC_140969.1:48223284-48305784 GCF_056783735.1 Eptatretus burgeri
GAAGAACAAGAAGAACAAGAAGAATAACAAGAAGAACAAGAAGAACAAGAAGAACAAGAAGAAGAAGAAACCATTCGCAGCTCGAGCCGATCAACCGGCTCAACTTTCTTCCAAACAAAGCAGTTCTCCAAAAAGCCTACCGAGCCAAGCAGAACCTGAAGCTCTGCTGAACTACTCCTCTGCAGAAGCAAAAAGCTTCCGAAGGCCTCAATCCTAACCCAAGCCAAACAGGACCCGAAGGTCTGCTGAACGACGCAGCCCTCAACTCCGAACACGAAAAAAGAAAGGATCTCCTCTTATCCTTCTCCACCACCCTCCCCCGCGCCAGGCGTGACTCATGCCCTCGTGATCCATCCCCCGCTCAACCACGGGTGGGAGAGAGTTGTTGACGTTATGAATCACGGGACGGAAGGTCTCTTCTTCCTCTTCTGAGAAGAGGGGGAGGGACGTCTCCATTGTTCACACCCTAACTATTAAATCTATCCGCAGCGCATCTAATCGATTTCTAAACATTTAAACAATGGAAGGTGAGCTATCTGGGAAACAAGCACTTATCGACATAGCTGACGAAAGGAACCTGTATGTTGTGTGCAATCGAATTCCAAATTCGTAACAATATCTTCCCACAACCAGATGGATTTGTGTGCCATTTTCCCCCCATGTAGACATAGTTGGGGAACCTTGTTGTTTTGTTGAGGTTGGTGGATACAACAAAGCACATGCCCCATCATGATGCCAAATCCTTGAAAACCCTCATCGAGCTATTTCTTCAACAGAAGGGCATTCCAGTGGCTGGCATGAGGTTTACTTGTACAGATACATGGAATGTCATGTCTGGGAAAAACAAGGGATTTAAAATTCTATTTCATAAAGATTTTGCATCAAACATGATCAGCATTGGCGACTTCAACCATTTGCTGGGCCTATACTTCACCCACCTTTCCAAGGATTTTCCAGTAACCGCCACTGTGTATGCTTGACTGTAACTTTTTGGAAGATATTACACCTCTCATCTGTGGCAACAGGCCACATAATCCAGACAGCAAAGGTGTAGGAAGAACCCGACGTGAAAGCAGTGTCACTTCTGCAACCAGATGGCTTTCCCACAGTAGATCCATTAAGGATTTCTTTGCCCACAAAGAAGTTATAATTTATGTTCAACAATAGATGCACCAACATGAGAAGAACAACCATGAGGCATTTGGCATTTTGGCACAAGTTGCAGAACCAAAATTTATCCAGACAACTCTCTTGTGGCATGAACTATAAAAAGGCCTATAAAATAACTTGCACTAACTTTAGAGAAAAGCCTTGAGAGTTTAAATGTTACCGACAGATAATTCAGTAGAAATTATCACACCATCTCAAAGTAAAATGTTGGATAGTATATACCCACTGTAAGTACGAGACTGTTGAATGCCATGTTAAAGAAGGCAAAGTATGAAGAAGCCATGAAAATAAATGTGACCTCTGACTCACTGGAAAATCCCCTTTATATATTTGCTAAGGACTCCACCCTCTGCCGGGACATCTCTCATCCTTCAGACAGGCAAGCTGCAACCTCTTCTCACTCTTCAGAACTTGGAAAAAATCGCAACCTGGTCAAACACTTGGAATATGTCTTTCAATCCTGACAAATCTTACTCTCACTCTCTCTCTGAAAGGACCATCTGGCAAACCTTCCTTTCTACATTCTTAGCAATCCTCTTGAGGAAGTTTAGTCATCCATACTCCTGGGTCTCACTATAATCTTTCAAGGGCAAACCACATTTCAAAGTTGGCCTCCAAAACCAGCATGCCAACTGGGCATCCTCTGTCATACAAAGTCCTTCCTTGGCACACACTTGCAAGACTTTCTTTCGCAGATTGATTGAGTACTGCTCTCCACTCTGGGCTGACTGACAAATCGCCTTCAATATTATAGATTGCTTGCAAAGCCAAGGTAACCTGCATATCATAGTACAAACATCTCCTTTGGCATGAAGGTACTTTAGACCCAAGAAAATATTTAAGAAATGGACACATGCTGAGTCTACCAGTTTTCAGCCTCCTTTGCATAAATTCAAAATGGACACCTCAACCAATCAGAATCAAGACTAATTTGGCCATATCTCAAGTTCTAGATCAGATATCTTTATGATTTTAGACTCCATATGCATGTTTTTGATGATGGGTGATCCAATGGAAGTGACCTTCGGACTGTGAGGTCAAGGTCACACCCTTAAGCCAAGGTAAATTGTATATTTGACCGATATTAGGTAAAAGTCGCAATTGCAGCTATATCTCAGGTTCTAGATGAGTTATCTTCACGATTTCAGACTCTATATGCATGTTTTTGATGATGAGCTATCCAATGAAAAAGTGGCCTTGGGTCTTTGAAATAAAGATCACACCTTGGGCAGAAAGAATTAAACAACACAGAATTAAAAATTATGAACACATTTCTTTGTTCATATTGTTGTTAACACTGATGACAAAACAGAAATCATACATAATCTCCACAGCTATGAACAATGTCAGAAATGAGCATTTCCACAGAAAAGAAAATGACAGGTGCAGAATATAGGACAGTTAACACAAGCCACACTAGACTTGGTGGGGGCCTTGCACACTTTTGTGCAACCTCAGTTCACGAGCAGTTTCAGAGCTATTGGGATGACTATCTTGGAGATCCAAAGTGGCTAAGAGACCATCTGTCAACCCCAAAGTGATGGATCTGGAAGAGCAGAGCAGGGTATTAGTGCATTGCCCCAGATATGACCCCCTCTGGAAGGAGGCTCGAAGAACATGCTGGTCGACTGCATGCTTGTCCTGCAAGTCGTTGTTCGTGGGTTAAGGTCGATATTGTCATATGCATGTGTTTTAAATACCCCATTAAGGGCTTGTACTGGAACAACAATGTCCCTCATCTCATACAACTTGAGCATGGTATAAGCAAGATCAGTTGATATGGTTCTCAAGAGTGAGTAAGAGATACATAAGCCATGCTCATGCATAGAATCAACAATGCTTTCCTTTTCAGTGTTGGAATACATCTTGCTGGTGATATATATGACAAGTGGATTCTCATGGTCATGGATATGGCAAGCTATGCAAGCAGGATTACTGTACTGCTGCTTCAGAGTTGTACACGATGAGCTGTGAGACAGACAGCACTGCATCAGGTAATGAAGCAAGAGCTGGAGGAGCTTGCACCTTCATGATACTTGGACCGTTGAGCAACATCTGCTGGAAGGACAGAAGTATGGATGGCACCGACTTGACTTGACTTGACTTTATGGTGAAAAGGATCCTGTAAAATTGAACTTAATGTCTAGCATATGCTGTCACAGTATCTTAGCTGCTTTGACCAAGATCATCGCCTCAGCGTCACAATCATCTGACATCTGGAAAGCTTGCATGACATTGTCAAACACGAAATCAGTGCGGTTTGGACACGGGATTTCGATAAAGGCCCAGTCACACCTTGACGTTTTAGCCAGCTTATGCCGATTTTTGGAAAATTTGTCTAAAATGCTGGTACACGTCGAATACGTTATGGGTAAGTTTTGATAACATTGAGAGCACGCTGAAAAACACTGCCATACGTCGTTGTACGCTGGCTTTAAACATTATACTTTTCGGTTGTCCTCAAATTTTCCATGCTTGAAATTTTGAGACTTATGCCATCGTATGACTCACGTTCCGCATAACGCTGGCCATAAGTTGTTGGCATGTCACGCGATCGTTGACACACGTCGACACACGTTACTTGTAAGTTACTCACAAGTCGAAACACGTCGGGGTAATGTTTAGCGCACCCGAAACTTATTTCTAACCTATGAGTAACGTGTTGTACTCACGCTACGCGATCGGTGACACACATCGGCACACGTTACTTGTAAGGTGCTCATAAGTTGAAACACATCAAGGTAATGGTTAGAGTCAGTGTTCCAGACTCCCTGGTTTTTTATTTTTATTTTTCTTCCTTCCTTCGGTATGATGGTGATTTTGACACCTCGATTTCTAGTGCGGTTATAATATAATATAATTAATAGGCTGCCGCTCAACGATTTAAATCATAACCGCACTGTACACTGAACACCGTCATACCGAAGAAAAAAAAAAACCGGGAGTCTGGAACACTGACGCTAACCATTACCTTGACGCGTTTCGACTTATGAGTACCTTTCAAGTAACGTGTGTCGATGTGTGTCAACGATCGCATATCGTGCGTACAACTTATTCCCATCGCATGCGGAGCGTGTCATACGGCAAGTACGTCGTAAAATTTTCAACATGTTTAAAATTACAAGATGTACTCCACTTACTACGACATGATAGTGTACTTTAGCATTCTATTCACGTATCCCAAACTTACCCATACCGTATTCGACGTGCGCCAGCGTTTTAGAAGCATTTTTCAGAGGTCAGCATACGCTGGCAAGATAGCCAAGGTGTGACTGCGATGTTGACACTTCCATTTCTGCGGCGGTTATGATTTGAATCGTTGTGCGGCAGCCTTTTAATAGGCTACGCCACGTGATCGTCGGCGATACGTGCAGCAAGCCTATGCATAAGTTAGACTATCGTTGGGCATAGGTTGTGAAGGCCGACAACAGGACAGCATTCGTTGGTATAAGTTATCTATAACACAACGAAACGTTCTGTGTCCATTACTAATATGTTATGCATCAGACCAAGTCGTTATGAATACGTCCGAATCTTTAAAAAAAAAAACATCAAAAGTTCAACGTAAGCCAGCGTTTTACATACATTTTAATACGTTGCCATTGCTGGCTAAAACGTCAAGGTGTGACTGGGCCTTAAGATCTGTAACTGCAGCTGTCACTTTATGACGCAGTCGAGTGGTGTGAACATAGCCGTCCACACCCAGGGAAAGAAGGCGAGATGAATACAAGTTAACAAGCTCTGCCATCTTGAAAATTTTTCCCAGCGCATCTTTGGGATGCAATATAATCAACAAAGTCAGCAAGTGCTTCTTCCTTCAGGAATCTAGTTTGGTGGTCATCATCAGCCTCAGCAGATTCAATGCTTGCAGCCTGTCGGTAAAGCTTTGCAAGGCATTTAAGATGATACACAGCATCTATGGCTATAATGTCACCATGTGGCAGCCTTCTTAAGGCTCTTCCCCCCGTTTATCAGATAGCAAGTAGAGTGGTTCTCCTCCCAGCAGTTGTTCTTCTGCACTGTGACACACTACCACCCAGAGAAAGACCTGGATTACTGACTGAGCCTTGATAAGGCTAGTGTGCACAGGTGCATTATTCTTCAATTGAGCTCATTTCACCTTTTGATTGTCGACCTTGATTTTACCTCCTTCATGCCAGACAACATTATTAGACATCAGAATAATGACATCACCACCAATATCACAACGACATATTTGAGTAACTCACAGAGGTGTTTCAATTTCTGGATATTGCCAATGAGGTTTCTCAAAATGTCAAATTGTTGGGGATGCTCTTTCAGTTGTAGGTTGTGAGATGGATTGACGAGAGATTCTGAGTTTGTGGATTGGCAAAGAAAGCAAAGCTCCAAATTCCTAATGTCCATGAGCACACTCAAATGCACTGAATTAATGTCACCTTCGATTGTTCCATCTCGTGATTCATTCCTGAAAGTACAAAAAAAAAGTTCAGAAAAGTTAGTTGACCGACCAAGCCATCCCAAATATACTAAAACATGCAAATCATAGTGCAAACATCCCGACATGACTGACCTTTACTCTATGGTGTGACCTTGACCTCAGAGCTCAAAGGCTACTCTTCCATTGGATAGCCCATCATCAAAACAGAGTTTAAGATCATGAAGATATTTGATCTAGAACCTGAGATATGGCCAAATTAGTGTGGATGCTGACCGGTTGAAGGGCCATTATACAGCATGCGTCTATTTCTTCAATGTTTTCTCGGGTCAAAAAGTAGCTTAATGCGAAAGGAGATGCTTATACTATGATTTGCAGGCTTTAGTACATTTGGAATGGCTGGAATCTCTCATGATGAAGATGAGTATATGGGCCTACTTTACCATCGCAGACAGTTCAGTGGTCTCTATCTTCTATCGCCTCCTTTCAAGTCTTGCACCCTCTCCTCTTTCTGTGCTCCCTCCCCCCACACCCAGATTTCTGCACGGCTCACACAGTTCACCATCAACCCGCTTCTGATAAAACTACCTCAATCCAAGATCAATGCTCACTGCTACTCATTTGTTTGTCTTTTTCCCCCATCTGTGGAACAAACTTCCACATTCTCTTCAATCTCATTCTTCCTCCAGGTCTTCAAGACAACTGTTCACCAGACTCTCAGATCACAACAATCCAAAACCATGATCTTTTCACCCCTTATTAACTCCCCACCATTCTCCTCTTCCACGCCTCCTTCCAAATTTATAGTTTTCCCTCCTGAGACTTTCCTTCTGTGTCCATCTTGTCCATGCCATGCATACTCTCCTGCCCCCAATTCCTCCCCACACTCACCATTTATCTAAGTCTGCTCTATCATGGCTTTAAACCCCTCCTCTCCGCTCTCTCTGCTGTTCATTTTGTCCTGTTGCATCAGATCCTTTTAGTGTACGAGTGCAAGCTCTTCCACAAGCCTCAACTATGTATGTAAAAAAAAATAATAATAAGTAAAAAAAAAATAATAATTATAATAATAATAATAATAAAAGCAAGTCTGAAGACGACGATGGTTCATGAGCGGTATTTGACGATGTAGATTGCTTCAGAAGTCAAGGATGAGACAATGTGATAATGTTTGACCAAGTTATAAAAATGATCAACATGATGTGGTACGAGTGACAGGTTATTAGCTGCAAAATGACGAAAACCCGGTTTCGTTCAACAACTTTGTTTTGTGACCTTTAAAGGTTATGCAAAGGTCAAATTTTTAATGTCGTGGACATTAAAATAAGGAAACAGGATACGTGCTATAGCTTATTGGAGTTAGTTCGTCGAAGGTCGAAAACACGGTTCGATTCCTACAACTTTGAAAATTTGACCTTTGTGAACTTTAAAGGTCAAAGGTCAAGGATTATGACCTTTGGTGCAAAACTTCCTCTGGAACATTCCAGGAACAATATAACATCATATAGGCTATATGGAATTTCACACTCCTCGGATTATCCATACTTTGATGAAATCAGCATAAAAACAAACTTGAAGGGGGTGCCACGGGCAAGGTGTTCGAGATAGAGCAAAATGGTTTCAAGACTTTCGGTGGGGAATGACCTCAAGATTATGCATAAAAAATATTGTCATCCGTGCTCTTAAAGTTTGGGCGGTCATGATTTTTATGTCAAAATTCGAAATTTTCTAAGTTCGTGACCTTGACCTTGTGATGAAAATGAAAAATCGAGCTCCGTGGGGCTATGCAGGTGCCATGGGGCTAACCAAATACCGAAACCACTGCCAGATTCGACAAACCCCTCGGAGAAGATGGATTTTTATGTCAAAATCGCAATTTTCTAAGTTCGTGACCCTGTGGCCTTGACCTTGGGACGAAAACCAAAAATCGAGCTCTGAGGGGCTATGCAGGTGCCATGGGGCTAACCAAATACCGAAACCCCTGCCAGATTCAACAAACCCCTCGGAGAAGAAATTTTTTTATGTCAAAATTCGAAATTTTCTAAGTTCGTGACCTTGTGACGAAAATTAAAAAAAATAAAATAAAAAAAATAAAAAAATAAAAATCGAGCTCCGTGGGGCTATGCCGGTGCCATTGGGCTAACCAAATACCAAAACCCCTGTCAGATTCGACAAACCCCTAAGGAGAAGATTGCAAATTGAAATCGGCTACCCCCTAAAAACACGTTTTTTGGGCGTGGCTCCGCCCATAATGGGCGCACCACGCCCATTTTCAGGAAAAAAACTAGATCATGATATAAACCTTCCACCAAAATTTTGTCAGGATCGGATCAAAACCCACGGAGCTATGCTCGGGGCAGACAGACAGACACACAACAATAACGAATATAGTGGTCACTTATTTTTTTCATGAAAATATTTTTTCATGAACCAAAAACAAAATTGTTCAGCCTGGAGGAGGTGTGCGCTCTACCGAGTGCCATTCTAGTTACATACATTTAATCGCACATCATGGTATATTACATCGGAAGCTATTCTGAGAGCAGGTATAAATAGAATGCTATGGAAAGCCATGAAAACAAGTCTGTTCAGATTGCCAATATTAATCACAAGTCAGGTAAACCTGATTTTAGTCAAAGTTTGAAGACGAAGAAAAAAAAAAATTTTTAAGTAAAATGTTCATGCTATGCAGATTTCAATACACACCAGACGTTTATATAGCCAGAAATTGGCTAGAATGCTTCTAAAAGCATCCAGGATCCGACAGCTTCCAATAACCTGGGCAGCCACTGGACCCCAGCCGATTGACGAGTGCCTCGCTATGCTCAGTAATCATTTTTTTCAAATATCGACTCTAAAATTTCTGGATCTAACCATGTGGATTACTTTAAAACAATGAAGTGACACACCAAAGCAGGGATTAACAAAATTTATATATAATGTGGAAAAACAAACTGCCTTGGACTAAAAATTAAAAAGTTTATAATCAATAAATACCAGCAATGACAGAAGGCAGTGAAACATGGTCACTTACAAAGATGGAACAGCAGTGACAAAAAAAAAGGATCACTCCGCAAAGGGCCAAGGGAAAATGCTGTATTGGCAAAAGGAAAATAAATGAAATGAGAAAAGCAGCCAATGGATCAGACAGAAGACTGACAACAAAAGACACACAAAAAAAAACAAAATTGCACTGGAATGGAAGGATAGCGATAAGAATAGACAACAAGAATTATAAATTGAACATGGAGAAGGGTCTGGAAGAAATGAGAGAAGACAAAGTTGAAAAATTCACTGTAAAACAATGACCCCAAACAAGGATTATAAATTTCCATTCAACGATCAGACACCTCTGCTCAGTGGGTCAGGTTATTTTGTTTTGATGCAAGATTTAAAGGGAGTGCCTAATGATATCACTTTTATGACACAAGTTAATGGTTTTTGTTGATATCAAAACCTGCCCGAATAGGATCACATCAACCGGATTCCGCGCATATGATGAACCACGAATCGGGTGAAATGCCGAACTCGACTTTTAAATTGTGGATACTATAATCAATATGTGATATCAACATAAATGGACAATAATATTCACAACGTACTATCAATACTAATTTTGTGAAACAAAATTGTATTTTTTATGTGCAGTACTCTGTTTGGGTGGTGGATATTACCGAACTGGCAGACACGAATCGGGAATTGCAGTGTATGAATATAGTTTGTCTCATCAGCTGAGGTGTGCCAATGAGTACACTGCAAACTTTGAAACAGGTTTGGTGAAAATTGTGCTTTATGCTGTCAAATTATTTTCAATACACTTTTTAAATGGAAAAGGAAGTGAGGGGAAAAAAAATTACACTTTTAAAAACAAAACATTATCTTGCCATCTGAGATCAATTTTATTGATAGTCTGCATTGTAAAAATGAAAATAAAAAGCAAATTGATCCCACTGTTTTCTTGCATTGGGTAAAATATACGTTTGAAGAGTGTCCCTCTAAAGGAATAAAGCTTATAGGGGTGTCCTGAGTGCATCCTTTTTAATGAAAGTCTCAGTCTCTCAAAACAAAAAGTGACCTGTTTTGAGCTTCGCATTATGGGTGGTCTCTCGAGACAGGAGCTACTGTATTGAAAACTTATTCTTCCAGGATGTACAAATACGCAAAATTCACGGCTCCAAAGAGCCTGCAGACATTCCCCATGCTGCCCTTGGCTACTTTGCCCAGCAATACCATAGATACACGGCTGACGATGAGCTCAGATGCTTCGTTACTTGTGCCAAAAGAACCGGCATAAACTTGCAAAACCAGAAAAGAAAAGAAAAGAAAAAAAATCACATCAGATCATCAAATAACTCATTTTTTAAAATGTCACAATTTGTGGAAACTGCAAAACAACCAAGGTCATGGTCATGCAAGGATTATCAAATAATCTTGAAAACATCTATGCAGATTGCACACCATCCTACTTTACATCTGTCAAGGAAGTTGACTCTTTCATCTTTTTTTTTCTTCTTCTTCTTCTTCTTCTTCTTCTTCAGCAATGAGTGATCATTAAAAATTTGATGTTTGTCAAAGTTTTACAGCAGTGGTGAAAAACAACACAAATGAGAAAACTACAGTTAAAGTTTCATTTACACTTACCACCTGCTTTGAGAATAAATTCCATACATTCTTTTCTGAAAGGCAAAGAAATTGAAATTACAAGAAGACTCTTAAAACACATTGATTAATAGTCTTCAGACAGCAATAATAAAAGCGAGTCATATTGAACATTAAACTTACATTAATGAATCTGCTTCCACAGATGCAGAAAACTTCTTTTTAATATCTTGGGTTGCAGTGTTCAGAACTGCATTCAAGGCTCGCACAGCCTAAAAATAAATACATAAATAAATAAAACACATTGAATGGCATCAAACAGCTGCAATGACCCCCAGTCAAGGTGATGGGACAAATACTACAAAAGACAAATACTACAAAAACCTCTGGGCTGGTGCTCCTGCCTCCCACCTTTCTCGGCTTCATGCTGTCGAAACCAGGGCATTTAACATCATCGGCATCTCCCGCAATGAAGCTGAGTCTTTGGGCCTCTCACTCAATCACCGCAGGTTGGTCGGTGGTCTTTCTGTCTTCTACCGACTCCTCTCCAGCCTTGCCCCCCCTGGTCTCTCTGCGATTTGTCCCCACCACATTTCCACAGGGCGCTCAAGGTCCGCCAACAACCCCCTTCTGGTAAAACTACCAAAATCACAAATCACTGCTCATCTTCACTCTTGCATTCCTCTTTTTTCCCACCTTTGGAATAAACTTCCTCACTCTATTCTTTCCCATTCTTCCCTCCAGGCTTTCAAAACAGCTGTTCACCACCACCTCTTATCTTCCCCCATCCAAATCCTCAATCTTTTCTACCCCCGATAATCCACCCAAGCCCACTTCCTTCAATTCTCCTGCTTTCCTTCCTGAAAGTCCCTGTAATGTCCATCTTCTCTTCGCCATGTTCCCCATCCCATCCCCATCCCTCTACCTTCCACAGTTCACCTAATGTGTCTGTTCCCCACTGTTTTGTCCCTTCCACTCCCGCCCCTCTTGTCTCATGCCCCCTTGCTGTGAGTGGTGTGTTAGCTCTCATACGAGCCTCAACAATGTATACAAAAAAAAGAAAGAGGCATTTGTGGAGGTTATTTATAACAAATTTGGCAGAAATGGCTCTTGTATGCTCCAAACATGCCCTCCCTTCCCTTACTGCCATCTTCTCCCAAAAACTTTTCCCTTCTCCCACAAAATCCCCCTGCCCTCCCCTATAATTCTTCATCTTGATATTAATTCTTCCACTATTTCTCCTTCGATCCACTCTTCATATGCATATAAAATGAATGGATGGGCCATTATTATGATTTATAATACGTTGTTATTACCTCAAGCCTGATGAGGAATTTGACAGAAAAATCTGTCACTAAGCTGCTCGTCAAGTGAAAGAGGTTTTCAAAAACGTGATTTGCACCTTGGAAGGGGTGAAGAAAACGAAGATAAGATATGAAACACAAAGTCATTTCAAACTGTGATCTGAATGACATCCTCCAGGATTCCTTCTCAAGTTTGAAAACATTAGTATCCCACTGGATATGGTTTCACCACAGCCAGTATGTGCATCAGCTAATTACCACCAACAATCATATTGCTAATGAATCCATAAGTTTAAAAAAAAAATTAAAAAGATCGTTTTATGTTCATGATAGTATATCTTTATGCATCATATGGTGGTGTCTTCCACATTCATTCTTCGAACACAACACAAAAGGGAAAACTGTGCTCATTTGGGAGATCCCCAGGGTTGGCATGAAATAGCTTGTGATCCACTGCCTCCATGTGGAAAGATATGGTTGCACTTTGCACTCCAAATGTGTCAAATTCTGCCAATAGTTTTTGAAAGCCATTCCAAACAACGGAAGTAAAAGTTTTATATGCTTCTGATGAACCATACTCTGTTGCAGAGCATCGGTGATGCCAAAGCAATTTCTTGGCAAGGGTTGTTACTGTTGATTAACCCCGATCAGTTATGCTCGAACAGATCCGAGGCATGGAGAGAACCAATCGATATCCTGGAAGTGAACCAGAGATACTTGACCTTTAAAACGTTGTGCTCTTGCCTTTGCAAGGGTTATAACTGGGTGGTTTGCCGTTGCCTTCCCAGCAATAGTTGGGGTAAGAATTTGGAATTTCACCAGTGCCAGTCCTCATGAAGGATACCATGGGATTTTTTAACATCCACGTCAACCAATGCCGGCAGATGGGACGCCCAGTTTGTCCATATGAGGGACAGTACACAAATACTGATGAATCGCCATGCCTGTGAAATATCAGGATGACAGTTTATAGCTGGGTCGATATTCAAACCTGGCGAGATAGCCGAAAGACGAGTATTCATACCTCTCAGCCAAAATGCCAGCCCAAAGTTTTTATACATAACAAATCATCAATCAACGAGGACAAAGTAAAATATGTTCAGTAGAGGATATGGAGCGAGCAAATGAAAAATGTATTCAAAACATGCGTCTGCGCTGTTGTGTGAACTACTATGAAGTTTGGGATTACATATTATGTATGGATAATTGGGTCGAGGAGAGGGTGGGAAAAGCTTAAAACAAGGGGAATTTTTTTTTTAAATAGCAAAGAAAAATTTAAGTGGGGACAAAAACTTGCTTGGGAGAATTTAGAAATGTTGGAATGAAAAGGAGGGGGGGTGGTGAATGTAAGGGAGAAAATGCTAGCCAATTTAACTAAAAAGTGAGCACCTACTAGATACTTACTGTGGGAGGAGAGGGGCATAAAATTTTTGTTTTCAATTGAATAAAGTTAGAGAAAGCAGGAGGGGATGATAAAGAGTCCGAGAGGAAATAAGAGTAAAGAAATGAGAATGTAACATATCTGCAGACCCATTTCACAAATATCAACACATGTCAGTTTAACTTCCCCATGAATAAAGAAATGGAGAAAACTTACTTTTTTTACTGTAATCTGCCATCACCTGTATAAAAAAAGAGGAAAAAACAAGAAGAAGAAAAAAAAAAAAGAATGAAGGAATGCATTAAAGATGAAACTGATATTAAAACAAGAAGGCATCTGAAAATGCAAAGCCTCACAGCTTTGTATTCAGAATTCTTCTTCCAGATGCCAAACGGTACCTTTAACCTTTTGACCAAATTCTAAATTTGTCTTCTCCATATTCTCATAATAAATCTTTGTTGAAAATTTGTTGACAAAAGTTACAGCACGCGCACGCACGCACGCACGCACGCACGCACGCACGCACACACGCACGCACGCACACACACACACACACGAAAGTGATTGCAAAACACGATCTACCGCTGCACAGGAGATGGGCTAATAACAAACCAATGATGTGGTTGTGATTAACAGCTACCACCAAGCTAACACTATGTCTTCTTTTATATGCAGTACATGGCTGTGGTGCACCATTATTATCTCAGGCCACTGATGCAGTGCTCCCTGTAGGTTAGAGCAGGAATTAGTAATTTGTTCATGGTGCCAGCGGCGATAGCTCAACTCCTCGCAAAGAACACTGTGGGATATTTAACATCCACCAACTAATGCTGGCAGATGGGACTCTCAGTTTATCATGAGAGGGACGGCACATACGCTGATGAATCGACAGCTAACCCCACAAAAGCTTTGTCTGCAGAATTAGCTCAAAATTCCAATTAATCCTCAAGCTTCACTCATTTAATGGAGCATCAAGTGATCAAGAACTCACAGTCATTAGATCAAAGTAAGTGTAAAACACAGTTGCGAGCGAGTCGGTGACCAGGAAGTCATCACCAAGGAAAAGAAATTCTGTTGCCCTTTCAAACCACTTCACCATCTGAATCAAAAAAGAAAATAAAGTGTAATCAACAGGAAAGATGGAAAAGTTCAAATTACCAATGTCCATTATTATCAAAGAAGCGGCATCACTTGGAAATTAATTTTGACTGATCAGCGCCATGCCAAACAGAAAAAATCCCTTAAAGCATTTCCCCATGTTCCTTGATTACAGATGTATTTATGACAGCTAATGAGAGAGGAATACCAATAGTGGAGAGGCAGAGAATGAAAGATAGAAAGAGATGGAGCATTATGGGTTATAGAGTGTATACCATTGTGACCAAAAATATTGGCACCCTTGCACTTGCAGCCTATGGCTGTACTACAGAGTACAGCCGACCAGTGCAGCCAAGTGTGTGGTTCCGTTATGTGGATAACACTTTCGTAATCTGTCCCACTGACACCGTGGACTCCAAACATGAGGCCATCAGTAAAACTTTTCCTTCGATCAATTTCACCCATTAAGAGAAGAATGGAGCTCTTCGCTTCCGAGACACGCTCGTAACAAGGGATCCCAAAGGAACCCTGAAGGTCACAGCGTATAGAAATCCCACACACACACACCGACCGCTACCTCAACTTTGATTCATGTCATCCAATGGAGCACAAAAGATCAGTGATACACACCCTCTCAAAAAGAGCACAGGAGATACCATCCACCATGGAAGGCAAGATGAGAGAGGTGGACCATCTTCAAAAGGTTTTGAGCTAATGGTTACCCAGACAGCTTGCTACCAAAAAGGAGAACGATCCCACATGGCCCACACAACAGACTGGGAATGAAAGAACAACCCAGTGGGCTTTGTGTTCTTCCTTTTATACTGGGTTTATCGCAGAGGATCAGCACAGTATTCAAAATGGCAGGAGTGAGGGTAAGTTTAAAACCGGTCTTCACGCTCAAGAAAGCCCCTACGAGGGTAAAGGACAAGATACTGAGGAAGGACAGGGCAAGGGTTGTGTATGCGATACCCTGTGGTTGTGGAGCCAAGCATGCGCAAGAGACAGAGATGACATGAGGCCAATGTAGTGCTGAACACCGCAAGGCCTTCGAGTGCAATTATCCTAACAGGTCTGCCATTGCCAAACATGGGCTCGAGGCAGGGGACACCTATATGGGATAGTGTTAGCATTTTGGGCTCGACCCCAAACAGGACCAGAAGACGGATTCTGGAGGCTTGGCATGCAGAGAAAACGGTCACATCGATCACGCAGGAGGTGGTGGATTTACCGTTTGGACCTCTCTTGCATAAACACACCAGGGAATCCCAGACATTGCATGGGGATTCCACTTAGTATGTCATCCAGCTGAGCAGTCAGGACTAACCCCACCCCCCCCCCCGCCACCCCCAACCTCCCTCCCCACACCTCTTTTCCCCATATGGCCACGTTTCCACTGTTGTGAATTTACTTGGTACATGCATTTAGTGGCATGCTCGACTCCTGATGGTGTTTACTTGTAATGACAGTGAGCGATTATTTTCTGATGTTATCTGAAATGTTGTTTGGTGTAATCCAATTGGTTTACATGAGTGTTTCTTTGATCTGTTAATGTGCCAATGCTTTTTTTTTTTAATTAACGGCCAGAATGCGCTAATGACGTGATACGTGTGTTGAATGAATGGCTGTCCAGCTTGGACCACACCCACCTTTGGGTATTTAAGGGGATGTTGTGGTGATGTTCATCACCCTTAAGAAAGGTCAACAGGGGCATGGTGCATTGTACATATTGTTGATCGAAACTGTTGAGCCATTGTTTGTTTAATTAAAGGTTGGAGAATCTACCATCGAATCCGTTTATTATACTACCAACCGTATGTGTGTATATGTGTGTATATGTGTGTATATGTGTGTGTATGTGTGTGTATGTGTGTGTATGTGTGTGTATGTATGTGTGTATGTATGTGTGTATGTGTGTATGCGTGTGTGCGTGTGTGCGTGTGTGTGTGTGTGTGTGTGTGTGTGTGTGTGTGTGTGTGTGTGTGTGTGTGTGTGTGTGTGTGTGTGTGTGTGTGTGTGTGTGTGTGTGTGTGTGTGTGTGTGTGTGTGTGTCTGTGTGTGTGTGTGTGTGTGTGTGTGTGTGTGTGTGTGTGTGTGTGTGTGTGTGTGTGTGTGTGTGTGTGTGTGTGTGTGTGTGTGTATATATATGGATTTCAGAATCCAATCTGATGAATGCGTATAAACATCTCGGTCCTCAGACAGTTATTTCCAAAAATGCATGTCCAGGATAGACCCATCCCCATGTCTGGTGGGATTCTAACTGTGATGCGTTGAGAAGGGTAAAGAATAGATTCCATCTCTTGTGGAAAGCTCCTTTTTCTCTTTACGACAGACATTCATGTATGTGAGATAGCCGTAAGCCCAACGGAGGCTCAACACCCACCTCTTTCACCAACGTTGACACCCACCATTTTCCATCGACATTTGACACCCCATTTAGCAGCTCTATGGACACTACTGGCTCTTTTTCATATCGGGCTGAACATCGAGGTGATAATTGTTGACGTTTTATGAGCACTTCACATTTTCGCTCGGTCATTCTGGCAAATGTCTGCTTTCTGCCGTTCGTCCAGCACCACAAATATGGCATCGTAGGCCAGGAATGATCGCGAGATGGGCGGGTTGTCACGTGCAACGATGTGCAAATGGGCAGGGTGTGGAGTCTACTTGAAGCTCCGCCCAGACGGGCTGCCTATAAAGATGACAAGAGGACCGTTTTTTTAGTCAGTCAGTTGGCGATAGCTGATTGCGGTTTTGATAGCTTTGAGAGCGTTTCAGTCAGACGGCTGTTTCATTCAGTTCCAGTCAGACGCACGCACGCACACACTGTGGAAGCATATGAACCGCATTTCCCCATTGTCTCAGGTCACTCACATGCATTTGATTTTTCATTTACAGATGCTTTCCGACGGTTCAGTGATGTTTCCTTATGTATCAGCTTCAATGTCCGTCGGCAAGCAAAATTTGAGCTTTCTGCGTCACCCAGAAGGCACCGATCTTAAATATCAGTCAATGATTAGAAAAAAATATATCTATTGTTGTGGATTTTCACCCGTTCGGCGTGCGGGCGACCACCTTTAGCTAAATTGCGGCCGCGCGCGTCCACCGAATGTGCAATAGAGTCGTAGCTTTCGGATCAATGCCGAAACCCAGCTACGGGTGTTGTTAACCACACCATAAACCAGCCAACTCTTCTGTCCACGCGCTGCAAGGTCGATCGCCGAATTGTCGATGGACCTAATTATTCGCGCAAACAGAAATGCCGGGGATTCATACCTCAACGGAGTCTGCACGAAAACGAGCCGCTTTAAGCAGCTCGTTCCGTTTGCGATTGCCGAGCGGTTTTGTATCGCCAAGCCTCGTCGGACCAGATGTACGTTTTATCGGCTATTAGTCAGCCAGCTAATTATTCCGAATGCAATTATGACAGTCAATGGCAGGAAAGGACGCAGCGAGCAGGTGACATTCAACAATGGGGACATTTATTTGTACACGTAAGCGATGCAATGAATGGGGGTAGGGGACAAGACACGAGCAAAACCGACAGTCGATATCTATTTATTATGTACGTGCACTTAGAACAATTCTACTTACGGACAAGGCGCCACAGACTTTCATGCAAAAACCCCAGAAAAGAAAGATAGAACTGGGCTCATAAGCCTTTAATGTTCCTCGGAGCTGGGATGACCGAAGGAGCTTCGCGAGGCCGTGCAGGTTACCTTTGTTGTCCTCGAGGCAACTCGATGGGTCTTTTGGTCGGCGACCCTCCATATGTCCCAATTGTCAACATGGTAGCTGTTGTAACGGCAGCTTGGTTGGTCCAGGGCCGAGCAGCGCGCCCGACTTTCCACGGCTGTCTCCCGACTCTGACTCTCGTCTCCAGACCCGAACTCCACTCGACTGGACTCACCAACTCGACTCCACTCACCCACTCTACTCTCGGCATTCCAACACGGCCCTTTTATCGGGTCCGGGGAATCCGCCCCTCCTTTCTCGGCGCGTGGGGGAAAAAATCATAGGAGTGATAGAGTTGTTTTTCTTCGGAGCATACTTTATGTAACCGTCACTTTTGTTTACCCGTTCTGAGGGACCCGCCCCAACCGTCAATCCTGTTTTCGTCCCAGAATATCGGAGCGGGAGTTGAGTTGTTCTTTTTGGTTGTGGAGATGCCGTGGTAGTAAACTTTGTGGCGTTGTGGTGGAGGTGGCATGGTTGTGGAGTTTGTTGGCGTTTTGGTGGAGGTGGCGTGGTTGTAGAGATGTTGTTTGTGGAGATGTTGGCGGTTGTGGAGAAGGTGGTGAGGAGATGTTTATGGTTGTGGAGAAGGTGGTGAGATGTTGTTTAAAATAAAGATAGAAAAGAATAAGAATACCTCAAGATTCACAGCCCTGCACACGAATAAATCCCGTTATACATCGGTGGGGAAATCTAACCTGAACACACACTTATCGACATAACTGATCTTCGGGGAACCTGAATGGTGTTCTGTGAATTTCCACAACCGTAACACGACCCCCTCCCCTTTTTACAGACTCGTCCCGAGTCATCAAATTTTTGTGTGCCTTCATGTGCAAGTTCTCCCCTAGTACGATTTACCTTTAGATCCCCGAGTGCGACATTTGGTGTATCCTTGTCCCAAAAGTAAATAACCTTACGAGCTGTGTAACAAACTAGACAAACTCTCTCGTACAGACGACTTAACTAAAATTGCCGGCGCTACGACACGCATGCAGGGGGGAGCAAAACTCATGTACAATTTTAACTTAACTTATAAATTTTACACTAAACCATGGCTCAGGACTGATGGACTCTGTTGGAAAAAGGGCATGGCAAAGTTATTCAGTATTTTAGGGTGAGCGCTCCGCAGCTGAAGGTCGGATGTCTTCGGGGCCTGTTCAAAAGGCCCCGTTGTCTGTCACAGAACCTTTTCATGTCTTCAGCTGCTGGAGGCAACTCACCCCAACCCGGCATGTCATATGCCATCCCACAGGCTATTCTTGAAGCAGGGAGCCAGTCTGCCCAAATGCAGTCTCTGGCTCATGAAACAAATACAGGTATGAATACAAGAAGGTAGCTGGTTGCCCATTGCAGTCTCAGCCCCACCCCCCTAAAATGAGCGCAGTTGAGCAGTGAACACAAACGGTGCACGGGCTGCACCAATGCAGTCCCCGTGTGCGGCTGCCTGCCGGCAGAATACTGGATGGGCACTGACGCAAGCAAACACAATGGTCGGCAGGGCTGCCTGCAGGGCAGTCCCCGCAACTTGTGCAATGATCCTGGCGCACATGGTGATGGATGGAACAGGGGAAAACACAAACACAAGGGCTAGCAGGCATGGGGTCAAGACAGAGGCAGGCAGACAAGGCATGGCAAGGCCGGAACAGGCTGCTGTGGCACAAACAGGCCGGCCTCTTGTCTCGTTCTGGAGGTTTGTGGAGGGAGTGCGGTGATGCCGGCAGGTCTGAAGGCGGGCTCGGACCTACCCTACTGTCTCCTTCCCAACCTATCGCCTTTGCCTGTCTCTGTCCATACCCACTCCCTGAGTTTGTCAAAATCCAAATTTAGCCCAATATTATTTTTATTTATTGTATTTTATTTCCTTCTATAACTCGTCTCCCTAACTCCCTTTATAGTCTCTGTCCAGCTAATCTACCATGTCACCGAGCCTACTCCCAACCCCTATGTTCCTTCCTGGAGGGGAATAAAGGAGAGCAAGGGTCCTGTCTTGAGGCCCAATGAAGCCTCAGAATGGCCTCCTCAGATCTCAGCAATCTAACCCAAGGTGGATCCAGCGGCCTACAACGAGAGCGAAGGGATGGATGGTGCGGAGGGGTACACTTCCCGATCTACCCTAACATTCATTAACCTTAAACTACCCCTGGGCTTTCAACAACCGCCTCTGACTTAATCTATTGGTTCTACCAACCAAGATTCCCGTCGCCTGTGTTTGTGTCCTCACAAATTTGGGCCTTGCCCTCGATTTTTCATCCATGCAATCGCACGGTTTCGTGGCTGGGCAGCGCGGCTCACTTGGCAGGAACTAACTACCCTCTGACGATTCTCCAACTATGGCACCCCCGGGCCCTGTGACTTTCTCCGAGCCTACTAGCTCCCTAAAACCTGGGGAGTGCCCTCCATGGCTACTCCCCCTCGATGCTCACGTGGCAGGCTGGCACCACGGGCCCCTTTTCCTGGGTGCCCATGACACTGCCCACGTGGCTATTGGCACGACGGGCCCCGCATCATGCGGGCCCACTACTACGCTATCCCGGCCCCTCTTGGACCCTTGGCCTACCGCGGCCGACTAGCCCGGTGCCCGGGGTGCCCACTAAGCGATACTCACCGTTCGCAGCCACGCTCCCAGCCCATCAACAGGACTCCTGCACCCCTCCAAACGGGTTTCGAGCCTACATTCGCACCAACCGCAAAACGACCTCCAATTTGTTAATTTGACTCACCCACTAACTCACATTACTCTGACCCCAGGGTCCCTTGGGTGGGAATCACCCCCCCCCCCATCACTCATCGCACCATGCATGCCACATTCACTCCATTCACACAGGCCCGCTGGCCCTCACTTACTCATTGTCTTTCAATTCATTTCTCAACTCACATCGCTGAACACTGCCATTCTTATCACTAAATCCCTCAACTAACTCCTGCTCCATCGTCGTCCCTTAAAATATAGCACATCCTTTTAACTCTACGTAGCTAAGCTACGTCCCCACTACACATTCAATGTCTGTCAGTGTCCTCAAATTCTCTTTTCCATTTCCCATCCTAAATCTAAACTGAAATCCCTCGAACTAATCCATCCACGGGCTCCATGAGGAACAACCTCTGTCCCCATGAAGCCAGTCTAACTATTACTAACCCATCCCGCTAGCTAGTGCCTTCCTATGCCCTAAGCAAGGGGGTCTCCTACCCCTTGCCCAGGGAATCCTGTTTACCTGAAGTGGCGAGGCTTGCTTTTCTCTTTTTTTTTTATGTGCACCAGCGCGGCAACTCGCAGCCTGCGCTTCTTGTCCCTTCTCGGACGGTAACATCCGGCCGGGAGTCCCCTCCTGCCAGATTCCAACCATACGTGCAGCCACGACATCACCCTGCGCATCCCAAGCAAGCCTCGCGTTTCGAGGGGTTCCCCACACGAGCACATGTGCTCTGCTCGTCTGCAACCTGCGCCACGGAATCCCCAATGACGTCACTCGCACCCCGAAACAGCGCGATTTCTCGCGCAAGCCTGGGCACGCGTAACGCATCGGGGAAACCACTTTGCACGCTCTGCGAACAGAACGTGCAACGCAGGTCACACGGAGCTTTACATACACGCTCGCCTGGAGAACCCATCCGATCCAAATTCATATTTCCAGCCTAGCTTCTGTCTGTCCGTGGGATCGGCTTGCATCCACCATGTGCGTTTCTGGACCGGATTTCACTTGCGCAGGCGCGCACGCGGCGGCCTCGTGTGAAGCATAGCACGGACCCCGCGCGCGCTGCTGTGCGAATCCGGCACGGTCCTCGAAACGGCTACGGCCGCTACATGGCCCTTGTCCCTCGTCTGGCGCCGTCTTTGTCGCCATTCAACACCTGCACTCCCACGTGCCATGTCGCTCACACACCTTAAGGCCCGGTCACACCTTGACGTTTTAGCCAACGTATGCCGATTTTTGAATTTTTTTTCTAAAACGCTGGCACACGTTGAATACGTTATGGGTAAGTTTTGATAATATTGGGAGCACGCTGAAAAACACTGCCATACGTCGTTGTATGTTGGCCTTAAACGTTGTACTTTTCGGTTGTCCTCAAATTTTTTCATGCTTGAAATTTCACGACGTATGCCGGCGTATGACTCACACGTTCCGCTACGCTGGCCACAAGTTGTATGCACGGTCTGCGATCGCTTACAGACGTCAACACATGCTACTTGTAAGTTAATCATAAGTTGAGACACGCCGAGGTAACGTTTAGCGTACCCGAAACTTATTTCTAACCTATGATTAACGTGTTGTTGGCACGTTACACGATCGTTGCCACACATCGACAGACGTTACTTTTAAGTTACTCATAGGCTGAAAGACGTCGGTATAATGGATCGTCCTTGCGTCAGCGTCCACGGCCACGGCCAGGACACTTATTTGCAGCATTCTTCAAACTTTTCTTCGGCATGATGAGGATGTTCACACTTCGATGTCTAGCTTGGCTGTGATTCCAATTGTCCATCGGCAGCGTCTATTTAAAATAGTCGAGTTTGAGCGTTTTAACACGTTCAGAAGAAACGCTTCAAATTTCAAAACCTCAGCGTCAAAAAACAAAGGCGAGTGACAGCAATTTAAATCGTTCATTGTAAACAATGAAAATAGTTGAGTGGTACCGTTTAAAAGTCGTTGAGTGTAAAAAAAATCCAATTGTTGAGCGCAAGCGTCTACTTTCAATAGTGGAGATGCAGCCATTTAAATCGTTGAGTGGCAGCCTATGAACCTACCCGTGGACACGCGGACGCAAGGAGGATCCATCATAACCCACACCCTCCCCCTCACACTCACCTACTACTGCCAACATGAACAAACTACTACTAATACTAATACTAATACTGATACTGATACTGCTGACATGGACATCGACTCAAAAAGGAACTCGAAAACACTGTTGGGTTCCCCTTTTATGAGCAGCATTTTTATATACCAATTCCCAAAACTGCTGGGAACACGTCTTTATATGGCAGTTGTAAGCTAGAAACACGTTAATTTATTTTTTTTTTGTCGACCGGAAGACGTCATTGGAATACGTCTACATACGTCGATGTGTGTTGGGACTACGTACAGAATTGGTTCAAAGCAAGTCAAACATAAGTTAGAAATAAGTTTCGCATAAAAAAGACATTACCGCGACGTGTTTCGACTTAAGTAGCCTTTGTGGACGTGTGTAAGCGTCCACATATCGTGTGTAAAACTTATCCCCATCGCATGCGGAACGTGTAAAAAATACGACGAGTACGTCGTAAAATTTTGAACATGTTTAAAATTACTTGCCGTACTCTACTTACTACGACGTATGATAGCGTACTTTAGCGTTGTACTCACGCATACCAAACTTACTCATACCGTATTTGACGTGCCCCCAACGTTTTAGACACATTTTTCTTAGGTCGGCATACGCTGGCAAGATTGCCAAGGTGTGACCGCGATGTTGACACTTCCATTTCTACGGCAGTTATGATTCGAATCGTTGTGCGTCAGCCTTTTAATAGGCTACGTCACGACATCGTTGGCGATGCGTGCAACGCGCTATGCCGAAGTTAGACTATCGTTGGGCATCGGTTGTGTAGGCCGACAACAGGTTCAGCATTCGTTGGTATAAGTTATCTATAACACAACGAAACGTTCTGTGTCCATTACTAATATGTTATGCATACGACCAACTCGTTATGAATACGTCCGAATCTTAAAAAAAAAAACATCAAAAGTTCAACGTCAGCCAGCGTTTTACATACATTTTAATACGTTGCCATCGCTGGCTAAAACGTCAAGGTGTGACCGGGCCTTTACCATGACACTCTCACTCAGACACGCGTTTGTGTTTTCGCACTACCAACCGCCATCTCCCTCTCATACTGTGACCTCACACACGTGGTTTCTCTCACACATCGTGCTTCTTCCACACGCGGTTTCTCTCACACATGGCCTTTCACCCACGCTATGCGCACGTTTCAGCACGCATTTCGCCCAGTGGCGTGCAGAGGGGGGGGGGGGTGATGATGCGTTGGCCCCGGGCATCCATTGGATGGGGGCATTCAATCAGAGAAGGAAATAAGATAGTAATTTTAAAATTTCAGTGGTGATAAATCAATTTTTGGAGGTTCACCACACTGCAGAGGCAGTTGTTAGCCCTTTATTCCTTTAACATGGTGTACCCTTTCTGTCTAGAGAAAATGGTGCTTCTCCCCATCCCCCCACACGCATGCGCATGATGTACGTGGTGTAACCATCAAAAGCAACAAGCAGACGTGGCTGTTCGTTCCTGCATTTCCTCGAGTCATAACTCGTCTTTTCTTCAGCTTTTTGTGCATCTAGATTAGTTATTTTACCTACTCAGGTCAGTGAATAGCTCCAGAATGGGTGCAACTATGTTTTTTTATAGGTTTTTTGGTGATATTTAATGAAATATTTATGTGGGATGTAGTAAGAGTGAAGCCTGGATGATCAGAAGACTGCTATGGCATTTAATCTCGGAATAGGAGCCATTTATTCCTTAACATGTTAATATTAGAGTACAGATACCACTAATTTGCAAGTCCATGATATAAATTGCACAAAATTATCAGTGGAGAATCGGTGTGAAATAATTTGATACGAAGGAACAAAGAAATGAAATATGGTTTATCCGTCTGCAACTGACCGATTGCACTGAACAACAAAAAACTTTTACTGGAGATGTGTAAAGTGATTTAGACTAATTTGGGTACGCTGATTTCAAAAATCATAACCGTTTTGCTGTATCACGTCAGGATTTTCAGTAACAGAAATATTCCCATTGCCTAGAAGTCAGGATTTCAATGAAATTTACAAAAATTCATTTATTTCATCATGAATGCTTCAAAATTATAGAAATTACAGAAAAAAACTCCACTAGAATGTAATTAAAAATGCTTTAGGCATTTGGCTTTGCGTTTGTGCTGCTCTGTGTCAGTTTCACGATGCAGGAACCAGCAGAAATCACCCATCATGTTCGGGTTGTGCCGCCCTTGGTAACGCGTCTCCATGAGTGAAATCTCTTGGTGGAATCGCTCGCCGTGCTCGTCCGAGACTGCTCCCAAGTTGTCAGGGAAGAAGTTCAGGTGCTGGTGTAGGAAATGGATTTTCAGGGACATCCTGGAGCCAAGTTTCCTGAAGGACTCCAGCAGCTGCTGCACTATTTCTTCATAGTTGTCCGCGCGCTCGTTCCCCAAGAAGTTGTCCGTCACAGCTTTGAAGCTCCTCCACGCTGCCAGCTCTTTGGGGTTTAGAGTTGTCGGAAAAGTTTCGTCCTTCATAATCTGTCGGATTTGCGGTCCAACAAAGACACCAGCCTTGATCTTGGCCTCCGACAAGGTGTTGCCAAACTTTTCCTTGAGGTATAAAAACCCACGCCCATTCAGATCCATTGCCCGTACAAAACTTTTCATCAAGCCGAGCTTTATGTGGAGTGGTGGAAGGAAAACCTTGGCTGGGTCGACAAGGGCGACATGCTTCACGTTGTGTCGACCAGGTACATGCTCTTTTCGCTCTTCCCAATCTTTCTTCGTCCAGTGATTCTTGTCGTCTCTGCTATCCCAGAGACAAAGGAAGCACATGTATTTCGTGTAGCCTGACTGCAGCCCTAACAACAGCGCCACCACTTTCAAGTCTCCGCAGATGTGCCAGTTGAAGTCATTGTACTTGATGGAATCAAGCAGCTGCCGCATAGTCTCATAGGTCTCTGTCATGCCGAACGCGTGAGCCAGTGGGACTGATGGTTTCTCGTTGCCATTGTGGAGCAAAACAGCCTTCAAGCTGTTCTTCCTCGAGTCGATGAAGAGGCGCCAGTCTGCAGGATCGTGATCACACCCAAGTTCTTTCAACAGACCGTTGATGTCACTGCAGAATGTCATCGTGTCTTCCATCTCAAAGAACTCAGCCATGTCTCTGTGACGTGCTCTGAACAAGGATATCTTGGTGTTAGGTTCAAGTAGATTCCACTGCTGCAGCCTTGATTCAAGCAGCTCTGCCTTCGCCTTTGACAGCGAGAGATCTCTTACAAGATCATTTAAGTCTCCCTGGTTCAGAAGGTGTGATTCTTGAGTGTCGGGTTCAAAAGGTTCATCATCACCATCCTCTTCACCACTGCTTACAGCTATGTTCTGATCAGCTGGAGGTGTTGGAACGGGGTTCTCGTCATCATGAGGCACAGGTTTACGAGCAGAGACGCAGTCAGTGTACTTGATGTGACCTTTATTCTTCTTGTTGAAGCCGGCGATGCTTGTGCAGCAGAAATAACAATCATCATGATGATTCTGCGGCTCACGCCATATCATGGGCACCGCAAATGGCATGCTCGCGCGCTTGCCCACCAACCACCGAGTCAAGGTTGTGTGACAGCTTGTGCAGCAGATGTGTGGTGCCCAGCTCTGTTCTTGGTCCCCCACCTTACACCCGAAGTAGTGAAAGTAGGCGGCCTTCATTTTCACTGCTGTAGATATACTTCGCTGTTGATCTTTTTTGGTATACCGACCACAGACATAACAGAAGTTGTCAGGATGATTGGTACAGGAACGCCTACTCATCTTTATCTGAAAGAAAGAAATATAACACAAGTTAACAACAATTGTACGAAATAGACATGTTAAAGACATATGTAAATTTCATTGAAATCCTGACTTCTAGGCAATGGGAATATTTCTGTTCCTGAAAATCCTGACGTGATACAGCAAAACGGTTATGATTTTTGAAATCAGCGTACCAAAATTAGTCTTAATCACTTTACACATCTCCAGTAAAAAAAAAAAATTTGAAATTTGTTGTTCAGTGTTGTTTACCATTTTCTTCCCATTTTCTCATGCGTCTTGCGGTTTTTGAGATAGAAAATGAAATGTTACGAGTATTTTGTGCGCTTATTATTATCGAGTTTCAGAATTATTGCAGTGTAGTTTATTCTCCACAACCACGCCATCTCCACATCACAGCACCCTCCTCAGCAAACAGCGGCAAAATGCCGTTGTTACGAACTCGCGGCGCAACAGGGGGAGCCACATTCCAGCGTCTGTGTACAATCAGCCGTCCAAACGGCTGATTTGCATAAACGGATCAAGCCGGGCTTTGTCCTGGAAAAGGCCAGCCAGTCAGAGGTGAAAGGGGCGGAGCCAGTCTGGGGTGAAGGTTCAGAGGTGAAAGGGGGGGAAGCGCCGATTTCAGGTGGCGAAACCTCCAACAGCTTCTCTCCTCGGGCTATAAAAAGCCGCGTTGGTAACACGCAGGGAGTTGGTGGTGGAGCTGTTATCTATAACAATATTATTGTTTTAATTTTAATGGTTTGATCTCCAATTAAGATTTTTTTGTTCTCTTATCTACAAATACAAGAATGAATATTTGTTCAAGAGAAAATAAGCTTGTCTCAGAAGTGTGTAAGTTAGTAATCACTTTGTACATATATATATATATACATTTTTTTTTTCTTCAGATGTCTCAGATGAAGAAAGTACAACCGAGTGGAGCACAGAACAGGAAAAAAAAAAAGAGGGGCAGAGTCGACGATGAGTCCCATCAAAGAGGGGCATTAGATGCATGGATAAAAAGAAGTAAAGAAGAAGTAGGAGAACCCCTGGAGAAGTAAAAGATGATGTGGGTGCAGAGAAGGACTTTTCTGATACGGATTCAGCTCGGTCAGAACATAATACTCTCTCTCCTCAGTCTCGTTGTCAGGATGATGATCCATGTGAAGAAAATAAAGAAGATTTTAGCATATTTTTGCAAAGAAGCGATCTTGGCTGTTTGAAGAAACCGATTCCAGATCATTTGAAGATGACAATATTACAACATGGCCCTGAAAGATATCAGAATAAAAGTGGTCAATTTGCTGAGAAGGATGGGAGATTATTTTCCAAACAGTGGTTTTATAAAGTTTCCACAAACGGAGAAATTGTGGAGAAAATGGTTGTTATACTCTCCATATCGGAAAGCATGCTACAGTTTTGTTTGCTTTTTGTTTTCAAAGTAGCATTTGTCGTCTGTGTCAAACTTTGTAAAGGAAGACGGTTTCTCCACTTCGAGAAAATTAAATCCAAGAATACCTAACCATGAGAAAAGCCCTTCTCATAGAGCTCACATGAGGGAAAACCTGAACCTCATAGTTCGACTCCATCATTGAACTGCAATAGATGCTGAACTTCAACAGCAAATGTCTGCTGAAAAGAAAATATGGAAAGCTATAACTGAAGGGAATGTCGAAGTTGTATCCTTTCTGGCAAAACAGAATCTGGCCGATCGTGGACATCGAGGAGAAGGAATATCTGGGTTATCAGAGCCAGGGGAGACAGTCAGTGAAAATACAGGAAACTTTCTAGCAACAATCAGACTTTTGGCCAAATATGATGACATCTTAGCAAAACACTTGCAGAGAGGGAAAGAGAAACCAAAAAGTGTCACCTACTTGTCCAACAGAATTCAAAACGAAATAATCAATCTTGGTGAAACTGTCACGAAAAATATAATTTCCGAAATTAAGGACACAAAATATTTTAGCATAATGCTGGATTCAACCCCAGATATTGCCCATGAAGATCAGGTTTCTGAAATTCTGCGTTACGTTCATATTGATGAAAACAGAAAAGTAGAAATAAAGGAGACATTTCTGGGATTTTTTCAAGTCAACAAGAAAGATGCAGTCAGCCTGTAAATAAAATTCAGGAAAAATTGGAGGAAGACAAAATTTCCATGAATGACTGTCATGGTCAAGCATATGATAATGCAGCAGTTATGGCTGGAGTGAGAGGAGGTGTTCAACAAAAAATTATTGAAGTTAACCCAAAAGCTGTGTTTGTGAACTGCTGTGTTTGTGAACTGCGAACCACAGCCTCAATTTGGCCTGTGTCCATGCAAGTGAGGTGCAACCTGTTACATTTTTTGGCATTCTGGAAAAACTCTACTTGTTTTTCTTCATCTACTTCTCGTTGGGAAGTGTTAAAATCTTTTGTCACTCGGACTGTGAAAAGACAGTGTGACACAAGATGGAGTTCCAGCCATGATGCTTGCAAGTAATCCACGAAGAGTGTGACAACGTTATTGCAAGCCTTCAACACCTGCTGGAAGGAGAATTTTCAAGGGAAACTAAATCTGATGCAGGATCGTGACTGAACTCTATTCAACAGTTCCCATTTCTCGCTTTATTAAATTTTTGGTACTCAGTTTTATCATCAGTGGAGAAAGTCTCAAAACGTTTTCAGGATCCGAAAATGGGGTTCCATGAAGCTTCTTGTGATCAGGTCAGGTCAGGTATGGGAGCATGTGCCAGAACAGCGCGTCGCTGCGTCCACTTTCCGCCGGTACTCCAGGGGCCTCCGTCTGGCCATCCCCCAGGCAGATGCCAGGCCCATCCCCATCTCCTTGAGATCCTTGTGATCTGAGAGGGCTTATTCATATCTTAAATTTGAAGAATGACGAAATTATCGACAATGCAATAGATTTAGCCAATGAATAGTGAAAATTGGGGAATACCATTTGCACGAACAAGGAGAAGAAGAATAATGCCTGGAGAGTCAGCAAGAGATAGTGGACTGACGGCACAAGAAGAAATGAATAGAGTAATGATATCGATTGTGAACAGATAAAAACTGAAATTGAAGACCACAGTGTCCGTCTTCAAAGACTCTGTGACCGATTTTCTTTTCTTCTGAACTTGAATTCAGTAGTGATTGAAGATGAACAAGAAAGAGAGAAATTAAAAAAGGAATTTTCAGACTTTGCAAGTTATTATGACAATGATGTGGTTGCAATTCAGTTATATGACAAAATTATTGATTTTGTGATGCTCCTTCGAGCTGGAGGGAATAGACTTCCCCCTGATCCTAAAGATGCTCTGGAGTCTTAAAGGCCCAGTCACACCTTGACGTTTTAGCCAGCAATGGCAACGTATTAAAATGCATGTAAAATGCTGGCTTACGTTGAACTTTTGATGTTTTTTTTTAAAGATTCGGACGTATTCATAATGACTTGGTCTTATAACGTATTAGAAACGGACACAGAACGTTTCGTTGTGTTATAGATAACTTATACCAACGAATGCTGAACCTGTTGTCGGCCTTCACAACCTATGCCCAACGATACTCTAACTTAGGCATTGCGCATTGCACGCATCGCCGACGATGACGTGGCGTAGGTTATGGAAAGGCTGCCGCACAACGATTCAAATCATAACCGTGGCAGAAATGGAAGTGTCAACATCGCAGTCACGCCTTGGCGATCTTGCCAGCGTATGCCGACCTCTGAAAAATGCGTCTAAAACGCTGGCGCATGTCGAATACGGTATGGGTAAGTTTGGTATGCGTGAATAGAACACTAAAGTATGCTATCATACGTCGTATTAAATGGAGTACGTCTTGTAATTTTAAACATGTTGAAAATTTTACGACGTACTTGCCGTATGACACACGCTCCGCATGCGATGGGAATAAGTTGTACGCACGATATGCGATCGTTGACACACATCGACACATGTTACTTGAAAGGAACGCATAAGTCGAAACACGTCAAGGTAATGGTTAGCGTCAGTGTTCCAGACTCCCGGTTTTTTTTTTTTTCTTCGGTATGACGGTGTTCAGTGTACAGTGCGGTTATGATTTAAATCGTTGAGCGGCAGCCTATTAATTATATTATATTATAACCGCACTAGAAATCGAAGTGTCAAAATCACCATCATACCGAAGGAAGGAAGAAAAAAAAAATTAAAAATAAAACCAGGAAGTCTGGAACTGACGCTAACCATTACCTTGATGTGTTTCGACTTATGAGCACCTTACAAGTAATGTGTGTCGATGTGTGTCACCGATCACGTAACGTGAGTACAACACGTTACTCGTAGGTTAGAAATAATTTTCGGGTATGCTAAACATTACCTCGACGTGTTTCGACTAATGCGTAACTTACAAGTAACGTGTGTCGACGCGTGTCAACGATCGCGTGACGTGCCTACAACTTATGGCCAGCGTTATGCGGAAAGTGCGAGTCATACGCTGGCATAAGTCTTAAAATTTCAAGCATGGAAAATTTGAGGACAACCGAAAAGTACAACGTTTAAAGCCAGCATACGACGACGTATGGCAGTGTTTTTCAGCGTGCTCTCAATGTTATCAAAACTTACACATAACGTATTCAACGTGTACCAGCGTTTTAGACAAATTTTCCAAAAATCGGCATAAGTTGGCTAAAACGTCAAGGTGTGACTGGGCCTTTACTGCAGTATGGGAGGGATGTCTTTCCGATGCTGTGCGTTTCATACAGATTACTGCTTACAATCACAAGGTGTGAAAGGTCATTTTCAAAACTAAAATTAATAAAAACATATCTGAGGTCTTCTATGTCACAGGAGCGACTGACCAACCTGGCTTTAATAAGCATTGAAAAAGAATTTCTCACAGCTGACGTAAAAATTGAAGTAGTTCAGGTGTTTTGTGACAGGAGGTATCATTTGGGGAAAAGAGCTCAATAAATTTGATTGATTTATATTAAAATCGAATAAAGTGTTTATTTCATGTTTCATCTGTGTTTATATTTTCAAAATGTTTCCTTTCTCATAATATTTCTCAGTATATTAGGCCTTGTACTTGAGTCTTTGGGGCATACAATCAAGATTTGCCCCAGGCATCACCAGACCTCTGCACGCCACTGATTTCGCCACACTCACAATCACACACCTACCGGGACAACCACACTGGGAATTCGCGCCACCACAAGCGCTCCCGGGGCCTCCATACCCCCCAAGCTCCGCGTGTACCCGTTCACAACACTCGCCCCCCACCCCCAAACTCGCACAGAGCGACCGGACCCACCTGGTCGCGATCCGCTTCAAGGGGGCATTTTCCCTCCCCTCGTTCCTGAAGGAGGCTATCCTGCTGCTCGCACCGGGTCATGACACATTCCGCCAGCTCACCCCCATTGTCCCTCACCAACTCCATGTGTGTGTGTTCGTCTTTAGTTTCATTTAATTCACCCTCTATGTGTCTATGTGTCTCTACCCGTGTCTCTGTTATTTATTTTAATTCCTGCGTCTCCCTTCGTTTCTCTGTTAATTCCGTCACCTCATTCATTACCTCAGTTTCTTCCCTTGTTATCCATGGCTCCGTCACCATTAAATTTTCCGTCGTCACCTCCAAGTGTCTCGTCCAACACGTCTCCCAAATTATTGTGACCTCACCCGTTTCCATTGCGGGACCGACACAATCCACACTCCCCTTCGTTGGTTCGGTGTCTCTGCCATTTTGTGCTCTGTTGTCCGCGTTTCGCTACGCGCAGTTGCCACGATTGGCTTTTGTCCAGCCTGAAGATTCAGCTCCATGCTCTGTATTTCACCCCGTTGGGTTTGCATATCGTCCCTCAGTGCATCCGTTTTGTTTTTCATTCCTTCTTTTATCGCTCGCGCATTTTCCTTCATTTCTTCCTTCATCTCTTGCATCATCTGCATAATCATTTCTCTCATCCGATCAGTGGCCGGATTCGCACGTGGGGGGGGGGGGGGCGTTCGTCCGCCGCCCCGCCACTGCGCCCATTTCGGAATCTGCATTTATTTGCGGGGAATAGTCAACCTGCATAACGGAGAACTGCACGGTGACCTCGTCCTGAGCCATAGATTCGCTTAATTCTAAATCTATTTCTAATCCCTCCTGCCACCGCTCACCTTGAGTTGCCATTTTGCGTATCGGAAATAATTTAAACTCTGAATTTAATGGAACTGAAGGGTCGCCTCGCACACCCTTGATCCGGTTCCGTTAATTTGGAGGAGGATGGATTTGAATCCCACTTCCTGACAACAGTGTTGTGGATTTTCGCCCGTTCGGCGTGCGGGCGACCGCCTTTAGCTAAATTGCAGCCACGCGCGCCCACCGAACGAGCAATCTAGTCATAGCTTTCGGATCAACGCCGAAACACAGCTCCGGGTGTTGTTAACCACACCATAAACCAGCCAACTCTTCTGTCGACACGCTACAGGGTCGATCGCCGAATTATCAATGTACCTAATTATTCGCGCAGACATAAATGCCGGGGATTCATACCCCAACGGAGCCTGCACGAAAGCGAGCTGCTTTAAGCAGCTCGTTCTGTTTGCGATTGCCGAGCGGTTTTATATCGCCAAGCCCCGTCGGACCAGATGTACGTTTTATCGGCTATTAATCAGCCAGCGAATTATTCCGAATGCAATTATGGCAGTCAATGGCAGGAAAGGACGTAACGAGCAGGTGACATTCAACAATGGGGACATTTATTTGTACACGTAAGCGATGCAATTAATGGGGGTAGGGGACAAGACACAAGCAAAAGCCTACAGCCGATATCTATTTATTATGGATGTGCACTTACAACAATTCTACTTACGGACAAGGCGCCACAGACTTTCATGCAAAAACCCAAGAAAAGAAAGATAGAACTGGGCTCGTAAGCATCCCTCGGAGCTAGGATGACCGAAGGAGCTCCGCGAGGCCAGGCAGGTTACCTTTGTCGCCCTTGAGGCGACTCAATGAGTCTTTTGGTCGGCGACCCTCCGTATGTCTCTATTGTCAACGTGGCAGCTGTTGTAACGACGGCTTGGTTGGTCCACGGCCTCGCAGCGCGCCCGAATTTCCACGGCCGTCTCCCGACTCTGGACTCCAGACCCGAACTCCACTTGACTCCACCAACTCTCCACTCGACTGGACTCACCAACTCGACTCCACTCACCCACTCTACTCTCGGCGTTCCAAAGCGGCCCTTTTATCTGGTCCGGGGCGTCCGCCCCTCGCTTCTCGGCGCGCGGGGGGAAAAAAATCCTAGGAATGATGGAGTTGTTTTTCTTCGGAGCATACTTTTTGTAACCGTCACTTTTGTTTACCCGTTCTGAGGGACCCGCCCCAACCGTCAATCCTGTTTTTGTCCCAGAATATCGGGGAGGGAGTTGTTGAGTCGTTCTTTTTCCTTGTAAAACTTTGTGGCGTTGTGGTGGAGGTGGCGCGGTTGTGGAGTTTATTGGCGTTTTGGTGGACGTGGCGTGGTTGCAGAGATATTGTTGTTTGTGGAGATGTTGGGGGTTGTGGAGAAGGTGGTGAGGAGAAGGTGGTGAGGAGATGTTGTTTAAAATAAAGATAGAAAAGAACACTACCTCAAGATTCACAGCCCGGCACACGAATCATTCCCGTTATACATCGGTGGGGAAATATAACCTGAACACAATCTTATCGACATAACTGATCTTCGGGGAACCTGAATGGTGTTCTGTGAATTTCCACAACCGTAACAATATATATATATATATATATATATATATATATATATATATATATATATATATATATATATATATATATATATATCAGAAAAAAAATATATATATATACATATATACATACATGCATGTATGTATATGCATGTATGTATATACATGCATGTATGTATATGCATGTATGTATATACATACACATACATACATGTATGTATATACATACATACATATATATCTCAAGATGTAGATATAGATATATACATATCGTTATATATAGCCTGATATATACATACATATATATATATATATATATATATACATATATATATATATATATATATATATATATATATATATATATATATATATATATATATATATATATATATATATATCGGAAAAAATATATACATATATCTCGAGAGATATATATCTATCTTTATATAAAGATATGTATATATCTATATCTCGAGAGAGATATATATATATATATATATATATATATATATATATATATATATATATATATATATATATATATATATATATATATATATATATATATATATATATATATATATATATATATATATATCGAGAGAGATATATATCTAAAGATATATATATATATATATATATATATATATATATATATATATATATATATATATATATATATATATATATGTCTAAAGATATATATATATATATATATATATATATATATATATATATATATATATATATATATATATATATATATATATATATATATATATATATATATATATATATATATATATATATATATATATATATATATATATATATATATATATATATATATATATATATATATATATATATATGTCTAAAGATATATATATATATATATATATATATATATATATATATATATATATATATATATATATATATATATATATATATATATATATATATATATATATATATATATATATATATATATATATATATATATATATATATATATATATATATATATATATATATATATATATATATATATATATATATATATATATATATATATATATATATATATATATATATATATATATATATATATATATATATATATATATATATATATGTCTAAAGATATATATATATATATATATATATATATATATATATATATATATATATATATATATATATATATATATATATATATATATATATATATATATATATATATATATATATATATATATATATATATATATATATATATATATATATATATATATATATATATATATATATATATATATATATATATATATATGTCTAAAGATATATATATATATATATATATATATATATATATGTCTAAAGATATATATATATATATATATATATATATATATATATATATATATATATATATATATATATATATGTCTAAAGATATATATATATATATATATATATATATATATATATATATATATGTCTAAAGATATATATATATATATATATATATATATATATATATATATATATATATATATATATATATATATATATATATATATATATATATATATATATATATATATATATATATATATATATATATATATATATATATATATATATATATATATATATATATGTCTAAAGATATATATATATATATATATATATATATATATATATATATATATATATATATATATGTCTAAAGATATATATATATATATATATATATATATATATATATATATATATATATATATATATATATATATATATATATATATATATATATATATATATATATATATATATATATATATATATATATATATATATATATATATATATATATATATATATATATATATATATATATATATATATATATATATATATATATATATATATATATATATATATATATATATATATATATATATATATATATATATATATATATATATATATATATATATATATATATATATATATATATATATATATATATATATATATATATATATATATATATATATATATATATATATATATATATATATATATATATATATATATATATATATATATATATATATATATATATATATATATATATATATATATATATATATATATATATATATATATATATATATATATATATATATATATATATATATATATATATATATATATATATATATATATATATATATATATATATATATATATATATATATATATATATATATATATATATATATATATATATATATATATATATATATATATATATATATATATATATATATATATATATATATATATATATATATATATATATATATATATATATATATATATATATATATATATATATATATATATATATATATATATATATATATATATATATATATATATATATAATAAAAATATATATAAAAATATATATATATATATATCTATATCTGTATCTATATATAAAGATATATTGTTGTGGAGCCGGGCATCGTTTGCGAGCACGGCCGCAAGGTGGAGCAGTTGGGTCGACTCTACCGAACACCTGGAATCTAGATCGTACCTTTCGGAGTTTTCCAAAAGGTACGGGTCCCTTAAAGGACTGTGAATCGTCAATAAATCAACTATGTGGAACAGGTTTATCTGCCAAACTTTGAAATACCTACAGGCCCACGTGGGCGAGCTTCCGAGGATTCACACCCTCGACGGCACTCGTACGGGACGAGCCGTATGTGTGCTCGATCCATGCGTAACCCGAGCGGATGGTTACCGAGGTCCCGTCGGTCCAAATGTACAATTTGCCGCTTCCCAAATTTCCCAACACGCACCATACTAAGCCAATTCAAGAACCACAGAAACGAGCTGAAACATTTAACATGGGATTCATTTATCATGGGGGGGGGTGGGGGGCAGGAGTAGCACGCAAGGAGCAGAGTTATCCGATTATAAGAAATGAAATGCAATGTACAAGCAAAAGCACTTATCCAGTTTCTACTTAAAGACGGGCCCACAGACAGATGCACACCCAAAAGAAACGGACCCAAAATGGTCTTTATTATCCCTTCAGCTCGGAGGGAAGTCAAGCTGAGAAGCGAGAACATGGCTGGCGACCTGGCCGCGTTCGCGCGGCTCGACGTCCACGCCTTCCCAGAGCACCAGTCAGCAAAGAACGGACCAGGGCAGCCGAATCCAGCAGCGGCGAGACGAGGTGAGGGATCGCTGCGATGAGCCCAGAGCCAGTGACAAGACAAGAGCAGAGAAGTGCCAGCGACGGGACGAGCAGAGCGCCAGAACACGCGCTCGAGAAGACGGAGCGCAGATTATTTATTCCCCGTTCCTTCGTCGTCTTCTCAGGTGCGGTTAGCTCATGCGTGGCATGCGCCTATTCGTCGACCTTCAGGGAACTCGCTCGCATCTTCCTGATTGGGCGAGAGCGACGTCAGGTCCTTGTGAACTCCGCCCACGTACATGCTCACACGCACGTAGGCAATGGCATCGGTGTGAGGAAGCGAGGTGAAGGCGTGTTGTTGTAGTTATCGTTGATGTAAAAATAAAAGTAACCCAGACTATCAAAATAACTCTGCAGCGCATGAACATTTAATTACCCATTAAACAAGGGAAAAGAGATATCTATCCACATTTACTTATCAAAATAACTAAGCTATGGGGACCTGAATGTCTGTGTGCACAAGGTTTCCAAATTCGTATATATATATATATATATATATATATATATATATATATATATATATATATATATATATATATATATATATATATATATATATATATATATATATATATATATATATATATATATATATATATATATATATATATATATATATATATATATTGTTGGGGATTCACGCCCGCCGGCGTGCGATCAGCCATGTAACTTGAATCGCGACCGCGTTGCCCACCGGACGGACAATTCAGTCGTGACCCTCCGGGAACTACCGCCCGGAGCCAGTCACAGGTGGGGGTTTAACCTCACCACAACTCAGTCCACATTCTACCCGCGCGTAAAAGGGTCCGATCGCTGAATGGTCGATTTACCTAAGTACTCGCACGAGTAGCGTACTGAGGAGTTGTACCACGCCACAGGCCGACTCCGGACACGAACCGCTTCAACGGTTTGTTCCGTATTACAGGGATAACCGAGCGGAGTTATCGTCGGTCTTGACGGTTCTGATTAATTACCGGGATGTTGAAACCCACTACAAATCCCTTGCGTGATGCAAGATGGAGATTCAATGAAAGGAAAAGACGAAGCGAAACGGGAAAACAGTTCACACAATGCACTTTAATACGGACACACACGGAAGCACGTATATACAGCCATACAGTCATGCAACAAAAGCAAGGAAAGAGTTACACCAAATAAAAGGGCCAAAGGTATATTTACATGCACTTAAACAGTTTCTACTTTACAAGACACGGCGCCACAGCATGCATTCAACCCGAAAGAAAGAAAGCCACCCTCATAGGCGAGGAGGCAGACAGGTCCGTAGACCAAATGTACGTGGATCCTGGAGGATCGGCCAGGTCCACGAGACCGGGGAGGTCTTACCCGTGCCCTCGTGACGCGATGGCGGGCAAGCCGCAATGTTCGCTGCGCCCCGACTCCGTGGCCCTGGCGTGGTCGGCGAGTCCTCTCCGGCACTCTGCGCGAGCAGTCTTGTTGGCACCACGTTTAGGGTTGGGGAGGAATGGGCCCCCCCCGGCACTATCTCAGCGCAAATGGGGGGGAGGGGGGAGAAAAAAAAAAAAATAAATAAATAAATAAATAAAAAAAAATAAAAATAAAAAAATAAAAAAAATCGCTGATGCTCAGGGAGAGGGGAATGGCTGGCTGGCTGGGATCCCGCGACGTGATGAGCGACCCCCACACCGCAACCTCGTTGCCGACTTCCGTCTTCCCTGCAACTCCTCCGCAACTTCTCTCCAACTCTTCTCGAACTCCTCCCAGCTCAACTTCTCCCGAACTCCTCCCAGCTCAACTCACGCGAGTCGCCTTGCGCTCGCATTTTTATAGGTCTCAGGAGGAGCCTGGGGGGGGGGGCTCAGAGGAAGAACGACTCAAATGGGAAGGAAAATGGATCCAGGAAGAAACTAATAGACATGAAGAGACAACAGAAATAAAAAGTATAGCGACGCGGGAGATAGAAAAAGTTGAGGAGAGACTACACGATAAAGACGGGGTGAAAAACGAGCACACACAGGTGGAGTTAGCGAGAGACGATGAAGGGGGGCTCGGGGAATGTGTCGTGACCCGGTGCAAGCAGCCGGATGGCCTCCTTATGGAATGAGGGGAGGGAATATCCCCCCTTGAAGCTGATCTCGACCAGGTGGGTCCGGTCGAGCTTTGCGAGGTAGAGGGGGCGGGTGCTGTTGACGGGTACAAAGGAGCTTGGGGGGTGTGAAGGCCCCGGGACCCCTTGTGGTAGAACAAATCCCCAATGTAATTGTCGGGTATGTGTGTTCACGAGTGTGGCAAAATGTGTGCTGAAACGCATGCATGGCGTGGGTGAAAGGTTGTGTGTGAAAGAGACCGCGTGTGTGAGTAAAATGGTGTGCGTGGTTGCGAGTGTGCTGGAATGCGTGCTTCCCAGCACGCCGTGTGTGGATCAAACACCGTGTGTGAGTGGAACCACGTGCACGAGGGAAATGGCATGCGTGAGAGACAGCATGTGTGAGGTCGCTGTATGTGAGGGAGATGGCGGTTGGCATGCGCAAACATGCAACCGCATGTCCCGGTGTGAATGTCATCTCGCGGTGTGTGAGCGTCGTGGCACGTGGGAGTTTGTGCGCGAGAGTGGGACGACGACAGTGCCCGATGGTGGACAAAGGCCGAGTAGTGACCGTAGCCGTTTCGGGGACCGTGCCGGGTTTGCACAGAAGCGCGCGGGGGGGGGGGGGGGGTCTGTTCCACGTGTGCGCTTGCGCGAGTGAAATCTGGTCCGGAAACGCCGCGGTGGATTTGAGCCGACCCCGCAGATGGACAGAAGCTAGGCTGGGATATGGATTTGGACCGGACAGGTTCTCCACGCGAGCATGTTTGTAAAGCACCGACGAGTAAAGCACATGTGCTCGCGTGGGGAACCCCTCGAAACGTGAGGCTTGTTTTTAATGTGCAGGGTGACGTCGTGGCTGCATGGTTGGAATCCTGCAGGAGGGAAATCCCTGCCGAATGGTACCGTCCGAGGAGGGAGGAGGTGCACGAACAGCTGCCATGACGTCATGGAGAGTAGAGCGCAGGTTGCGAGTTGCCACGCTGGTGCATGCATTAAAAAAAATTTTTTTAAAAAGCAAAGCAAGCCTCGCTTCGGGTGAACAGGATTCCCTGGGAAAGGGGTGGAAGACCCCCTGTCCGGGGCACAGGAATGAAACTAGTTCGGGGGAAGGGTTAGTGTTAGTTAGACCGGCTTCATTGGGCAGGGATAAGTCCTCATGGAGCCCGTGGAATGGATTAGTTATAGGGATTTTAGGTCAGATTTAGGATGGAAATGATTATTTTGAAGACACGGACAGACTTAGCCGGACAGAGACTATAAAGGGGGTTCGGGAGATGAATTATAGAAGGGGAAATAAAAACAAAATAAATCAAAAAAATAAGTTGGGGCTAAATTGGATTTTTTGCAAACTAAGGGGGTGGGTATGGACAGACAGGCAAAGGCGATTGGTTGGAAGGGAGACAGTAGGGTAGGTCAGAGCCCACCTTCAGAGTGGCCAGCACCACTGCACTCCCTCCACACACCTGCACGACGAGACAAGAGGCCGGCCAGCTTCACCTGCTGGCCTATTTTACTGCAAGGCCTGTGCCGGTCAGCTTCACTTGCCGACCTGACTTTACTGCAAGGCCTGTGCCGGCCAGCTTCACCTGCCGACCTGACTTTACTGCAAGGCCTGTGCCGGCCAGCTTCACCTGCCGACCTGACTTTACTGCAAGGCCTGTGCCGGTCAGCTTCACCTGCCGGCCTGTTTTTGCTACAACGGCCTGTGCCGGTCAGCTTCACCTGCCGGCCTGTTTTTGCTACAACGGCCTGTGCCGGCCTTGCCATGCCTTGTCTGCCTGCCTCTGCCCGGCCCCATGCCTGCTAACCCTTTCTTGCATTTGCCCCATTTATCCATCACCATGTGCACCAGGATCATCGCGCGTTCTGCAGGGACTGCCCTGAAGGCAGCCGCATCACGGGACTGCATTGAGCAGCCCGTGCACCGTGTGTTCCATCCATCCATCCATCCATTCATTTTTGTTTGCTTGTGTCAGTGCCATCCAGTGTTCTGCAGGGACTGCATTGGTGCAGCCCGTGCACCGTTTGTGTTCACTGCGCTCATTTCAAGGGGGAGGCCTAGGACTGCATTGGTGCAGCCGGCCACATTCCCTGTCACCTACATTTGTTTCATGAGCCAGAGACTGCGTGTGAGCAGCCTGGCTCTCTGCTTGAAGAATGGCCTGTGGGATGGCGCATAGCCACCGGGTTGGGGTGAGTTGCCTTCAGCAGCTGAAGACATAAAAAGGTTTTGTGACAGACAACGGGGCCTTTTGAACAGGCCCCGAAGAAATCTGACCTTCAGCTGCGGGGGCGCTCACCCTCAAAATACCGCTGACTTTGCTATGTGCCCTTTTTCCCCACAGAGTCCATCAGTCCTGGGCCATGGTTTAGTGTAAAATTTGAAACTTAAGTTAAAATTGTACATGACTTTTGCTCCCCCTGCATGTGTGTCTTAGCGCCGGCACTTTATTTAAGTCGTCTGTATGAGCGAGTTTTATAGTTAGTTACTCAGCCCGTAGGTTATTTATTTTTGGGACACGAATACACTAAATGTCGCACTCAGGTATCCGAAGATAAAATGTACTAGGGGAAACTTACATATGATGGCACACGAAAATGACGACTCGGGACGAGTCTGTAAAAAGGGGAGGGGGTAGTGTTACGGCTGTGGAAATTCGCAAATCACCATATAGGTCCTTCGATCAGTTATGCCAATAAGTGTTCAGATGGATTTCCCCACTGTTGTCGAATGGTAATTATTTGTATGATCAGGGCTGTGATCTTTGAGTGAGTGTTTTTCTTTTACTATCGTTATTTTGGACCAACTGCCATTACTACAACCACAAAGCGCCACCAACCACACCAACCACGATCACCACCACCACCTTCTCATCAACCGCCCAACCACACCACCCTCACGACCACCACGAACGCCAGCATCACCTTCTCACAACAACCACAACCACCTTCTCCACAACCGCATTTCAACGACCACACCACTACCTCAACAACCACACCACAAACCTCTCCACATAGAATAACATCTACACCACAGATACTCATCAAGAAAGGAAACAAAGGCAACGGTAGGAAAACCCGTTGCCCCCGCGGAGTGCGGGCAGAACCACAGCTCCGGAGAGAAGTTCCGACAATGCCTGGGATTTCCCCTCCCCCTTTTCTTGCTTTCCCTCATGCCGGGATGGGGGAGGGGCGGATCGAGCCAGGGGTCAAAGTTGATGTAAAGGAGGGGCCTGATTTTGGGCGGACAATGCCCCCGGCGACACACTCCCTTGGCGGCAACAACCATGAACTTCTGGAAGTTTCCCGCGCATGCTGGAAGTAGGGAGGGGAGACGCGCCGTCGGTATAAAGTGCGGGCTGAGGAGAGGGTCACGGTCTGTCTCTCAAAGTTGTGAGGTACTGAGGTTGAGAGGTGGAGGTCTGGAGGTCGTGGTCACTCGCTCTCTGTCCGTCGAGTTGCTCTCTTTACACCTCTCTCACTCGCGGTCACTCTCCGAGTCGTCGGTTGCGGGAGGTTGTGGAGGCGTGTGGAAAGGAGGAGAGAGCGCAGCGGAGCCAAGGCACGTGGCCTGCCGAGCCGTGCCTTACCGTGGGTCGTGGAGACAGGACGCCGCGGACCACCCCAGCGAGGTGAAGGTAGCCAGCCCGGTATCGCGGAGCCTCTGCGGTCTACACGGCTCAGTGTTATAAAGACCCCAATGGGGTCCCGTCTTCCCCTTATCTGTCCTGGGGTTTTTCCTTGTATGAACGTTGTGGCGCCAAGTCCGTCAAGTACAATTGTATAAGTAACTGTACATAATAGATAGATGATATTAGCTCTCTTTTGCATTACTTTTGCTTGATTGATCCATGACTGCATACATGTTTTGCATACCTGCATGACTGCATCATTGTTTATACGTGCTTATGTGTTGTTCGTAAATAAATGTGCTTGTTTAAATGTACCCCGTTCGTTGCGTCTTTTCCTTAATTGAGCTGCCATCTTGCACTCGGAATATAGTTGGTTTTTAAATAGCCGGTAAAGTGATCGGGTCCAACGGGACTGTGCGATAATACCCCGCTCGGTTATCCCAAAAGGAAGCGAGCTGCTTCAGCGGCTCGTTTCCAAGCGGTCCCGTTGAGTTACAATCTCTCGGTAATCTGCCCGCGCGATTAATTAGGTATATCGACAATTCGGCGATTGACCCTGTAGCTCGGGTAGAGTACGGACAAGGTTGTGGTGTGCTTAAAATCACACCCGTGGTTGGCTTTCGGCATTGATCCGGAAAGCCGCGACTGGATTGTCCGTTCGATGGGCGAAGCGGCACTATTGGTTAGACGCGGTCGTTCACACGCCAGCGGGCAGAAATCAGTCACAATATATATAGTGGGTGGCAGACTGGATAGACACCAGGATTTTTCACTTGAGAGGTTGTCGGGGACAGGGAGGTAATTGGCAGGCTGAGACAGTTTAGCACTCACATCCTTCGCAAAAATTTCCTTCAAGCGAATTTCAACCCACAACCTCCAGGATGCCAATTTGGTTTCTTCCCAATTTGGCTGCAATTGTACCCCAATGGACTTACCAGTAGTATCCCAATGGACTTACCAATAGTAGGCAGTGTAACAGTGAATGGATTGTTTTTGACTGAAAGGTAGGTGACCGTTGTTGTTTTATTAATCTATGCAAATTATTTGGACTCATGTATCCAAAATATAATTGCTGAATTTAAACAAGACAAGTCTGAAGACGAGAATGGTTCACGAGCGGTATTCGACGATGTAGATTGTTTCAGAAGTCAGAATGAGACAATGTGATAATGTTTGACCAAGTTATAAAAAATGATCAACATGATGTGGTACGAGTGACAGGTTATTCGCTGCAAAATGTCGAAAACCCGGTTTCGTTCAACAACTTTAAAAATTTGACCTTTGCATAACCTTTAAAGGTTACAAAACAATGTTGTGAACATTAAAATAAGGAAACAGGATACGTACTATAGCTTATTGGAGTTAGTTCGGCGAAGAAGGTCGAAAACCCGGTTCGATTCCCACAACTTTGAAAATTTGACCTTTGTGAACTTTAAAGGTCAAAGGTCAAGGATTATGACCTTTGATGCAAAACTTCCTCTGGAATATTCCAGGAACAATAAAACGTCATATAGGCGATATGGCATTTCGCACTCCTCGGATTATCCATACTTTGATGAAATCAGCAGAAAAACAAATTTGAAGGGGGTGCCACGGGCAAGGTGTTCGAGATAGAGCAAAATGTTTTCAAGACTTTAGGTGGGGAATGACCTCAAGATTATGCATAAAAAAATTGTCATCCTTGCTCTTAAAGTTTGGGCGGTCATATGATTTTTATGTCAAAATCCGAAATTTTCTCAGTTCGTGACCTTGTTACGAAAAATTCGAAATTTTCTAAGTTCATGACCTCGTGACGAAAATGAAAAATCGAGCTCCATGGGGCTATGCAGGTGCCATTGGGCGAACCAAATACCGAAACCCCTGCCAGATTAGACAAAACCCTCGGAGAAGATGGATTTTTGTGTGAAAATTCGCAATTTTCTAAGTTCGTGACCTTGACCTTGGGATGAAAATGAAAAAATAATAATAATAATAATAATTTAAAAAAAAAAAAAAAAAAAAAATCGAGCTCCGTAGGGCTATGCAGGTGCCATTGGGCTAACCAAATACCGAAACCCCTGCCAGATTCGACAAACCTCCTGGGAGAAGATGCAAATTGAAATCGGCTACCCCCTAAAAACACAATTCGCAATTTTCTAAGTTCGTAATGTTGTGACCTTGACCTTGGGACAAAAATGAAGAAAAAAAAAAAAAAAAAAATCGAGCTCCGTGGGGCTTTGCAGGTGCCATTGGGCTAACCAAATACCAAAATCCCAGCCAGATTCGACAAACCCCTCGGAGAAGATAATTTTTTATGTCAAAATTCGCAATTTTCTAAGTTCCTGACCTTAGGATGAAAATGGGAAAAAAAAAAAAAAAAAAACGAGCTCCGTGGGGCAAGGCAGGTGCCATTGGGCTAACCAAATACTGAAACGCGTCAGATTCGACAAAGCCCCGAGGAGAAGATACAAATTGAAATCGGCCACCCCCTAAAAACGCGCGTTTTTGGGCGTGGCTCCGCCCATAATGGGCACACCATGCCCATTCTCAGGAAAACAACTAGATCATGATATAAACCTCCCACCAAAATTTTGTCAGGATCGGATCAAAACCCACGGAGCTATGCTCGGGACAGACAGACAGACAGACAGACACACAATAACGAATATAGTGGTCACTTATTTTTTTTTTCGTGAAAATATTTTTTTGTTAACCAATACCAAATTGGAGGGCAACAACAACAGTCAAGTAAAGGGGGACCAGATTTCAATGATAAATGGAAGAGCAAACATAAAGGGCTGACAAGAACATGCACAGATGCACCACAACATTAGGAATTCTTGATTTTCCCAAAAGAACACAAGAAGAAAAGGTAAATATTTAATGGAGGCAAATGCAATATCAAGGGAAGGAACAGACTAAAAAATAATTAAATAAGCAACTGAACTAGAGAGTTCATAAAACATATTACCCAACACTGTCTTGAGAAACAAGGACATGGGCTGGTATTCAAGCGGAAAATTTCATTGGTAGTGATGACATAAAATGCCGCATTTTTTATATCCAAGTACTGTTAAACAGAGGAGTTGTGAAAGTGCTAAAAAGACCATTTGTGTCCTACAGTGTAAAAGTATATAATTAAATTGAAACAAGTTAAATTAAACAAATAAATAGATAAAAAGACAAAATGCCATAGCCTCTGGTTTCATAATTTTGCTGTACAGAGTTATTTCAATTTATGCACAACTAAAATGCCACCAGTCTACCAGTCGGACATCCTTGATCAGATCGCAAAATAAAGTTAGGTGGAAGTGCATGCCATTGTGTACTGTGCGTGTGCCAAGTTTGAAGAAAATCAGACCATGCATGTCCGAGAAATGTTTGGGGACACGGTTAAGTTACAAAATGGATGCCAGTCATCAATCTTGGATCTAATCACGAAAAAAAATGATGTACATATACAGGCCAACATTCGTTGTGTGCTAAGTTTGAACAACATGGGTAAATGCTTGTCCGAGAAATAGTTAAAGACTTATTTAACATCAAGTTTTTACAACAAAATGGTTGTCAGTATGCAATATTGGATCTGATCTCGGAAAAAAAAACAAACAAACAAAAAAACATGACGTGCTTACGCAAGCCATCATTCGTTATCTATGTGCCAAGTTTGAATAAGATCAGTAAATGCATGTCTAAGAAATGGTTGCACACACACATGTACATGAAAATAGAGATCAAATCCAGAAGCCTCTGTTTCGACTTGCTAAGATCTTTGCTAAGAAAGGAGGACTAAGTCCAACAAAAGCTAACAAGTAAAAAAATAAAATAAAAAAAGACATAAATGCCATAGCCCCGGTTTTAGTAATATTACTGTATGGCATTAAAGGGCTGGCCCATATTTATGTAAAAGGAAAATGGCCACCAGTCTACCAAACAGCCATCTTTGATCAGAATGCAAAATGAAGTGAGGGCCACGTGTATGCAATCATGTGCTGTGCTTGTGCCAAGTTTGAACAAAATCGGACCATGCATGTCTGAAAAATGGTTGGGGACACGTTTAAGTAACAAAATGGCCACCAATCAGCCATCTGGATCTGATGTCGAAAAAAAAAAAATGTCGTGCAACTGCATACCATCTTGTGTTGTCTTTATGCCAAGAAGAAATAAGATCAGTCCATCCATGTCGGAGATATGGTTACGAACGCACAGAGACCAAATCCATAAGCCCCCGTTTCGGACCAAGTCCAACGGGGGTTCAGAAAATAAAGGCTTTAAGGGTTATAGGACAAATGAAAATTCCGAAAGCTTACCGCTGTTGGAGTGCTTTATTTATAAACCACCCTATCCAACAGGTTACATTAGTTAGTCATGCTTCTTGTTTGTGTCCTTTATGACGTCGCTAAAAATAGCAAGTATCCTGTTGGCTGCTCTTAGAGCACCCTTATTCTGGACATTTCCATCTCTGTCTGTCCAAGAAACTTTGGTCAAGCAGAGGGGCTAAACCACTCAACAGATTCCAATGAAATTAGGTAGGTGGGGCCAATATTTCTGGGAATCGTGTGCTTTCGAATATGGGACCCCGGGCCCAAGCAACGGCATAGCAACGGCCCTTTAAAGTGGTCAAAAAATCGAAAAAAAAAATCAAAAAAAAAAATAGAAAAATCGAAGCTTAGAGTTCTGTGCGCAATCGATCTAGCTCCCTTCATGCAAATTTGCAGCCCAAACAAAAATATTTGTAGGAGGAGATAGGTTTTGGGCGAGTACATGTCGAACATTTCAGAAACAGCTAATTGCGAATATCTCGAAGAGAAAGTCTGATTTTGATGAAACTTGGGTGAAATGTGTACAATGTGGCAAGCATATACACAAAAATGAATGGTTGCTATGCACACCTCCGTTGCTTAGCAACAGCTCAAACACTTTATTGCACATCGTACACTTATTGTGGACTGTACAAAAAAAAATCAATACCTCCAAAACTGGACCTCCGAGGGACCTGTTTTTTGTGCCCAAGGAGAATGTCCCACAGCATCTTATAAAAAAATAAAATCTTTAAGGAATAGATAAATGGAATTACCAGGGTTGTCATTTGTTAGAGTCTCTTTGGAAACATGCCTGAAATTTCACAAGGTGGGTTTCTGGGCACAAACTAAGAGGGCTGTGATAATCATATTTATTGTGCTAAATTGATTGATAGCATGTACATGAATATCGGCTAGTCGCGTCGGCCAGCTTTCCATCTAGAGCGAGCAGCCATGTCACCTACCGGCTTGTTTAGAATTATTTTCAATTGTGTTTGACTGCCAGACAGGCAGACAGTGTAAAAAAAATATATTCATTTCACCACACTGTGCATGCATGATCAGGCCAAATTCAGAGGCAGAGTACTGTTAAATGGCAGATTTCTTTTCCTATTCTGTTCAAAATATAACATTCAGTTGAAATTACGTTGTTCCTCGATCATACATCAAAGTTTGTCGACAGGACAGAAATAAGTGAAGGAATTTCTTAACCACGCTTTTCGCTTCGCTTGCACAGGGTAATATAAATCAGAGGTAATATGTTCTCACTGAATGAAGTAATGAAGGTATCAGAATGTAGTACTCATCCTCATCTTCCAAACTTATTTGCCTCCTCTCACTTTTCCCCAAACCCATATCCCACTTCTCAACTTTAATTGTGCCCATGGTAGTAGCCCCTACTACCAGTGCCCTATTCCCCACCACCTGTCCCTCTGCCCCCTGCCCTCTTCCCCCACCCATACCCAATCCTACCTTTTACATTTTATTTTTTTTCACTGGAATCTGCACAGATGAAAGAATGCTCTAAAAACAACTGTACACGCATAGTACTTCAATAAAGAAATTTCAAAACGTCTTTTCGATGGCAATACTGTTACGAATGTGGAAACAATTCACATTCACACATACAGTTGACCCAAAGTTTAGTTATTTCGTTAAGTATATGTGTAGTTAGAATCCATCCACTATGTCTAATGGGAATTTCATGTGTGCGCTGCGAGTTTCCTTTATAGTTAGTTTTTTTTACATCGATACCCTCCACTCCTTCAGCGCCATTACACACGTGTTTGAGGCCACAGTCATAGGCAGGGGTGAGTTCGCTTCAGCCCCAACTCAGCGAGATGGAATGCTCCTCTCATCCAATCAGGGGTGAGATCACCTCAGGACCAACCCCGCCCAAGTCAGATGGAATGTCCCCCCCCCCCGACCAATCCAGAGGCAAGTTACCTCAGAGCAGATCCCTCCACCGGGGAGGGGGGGAGGAATAAGAATCATGGGTGTGGAGGGATAAGAATAGAGCAAGCGGTGAGGAAGCGTTGGTCTTGTCTTGTCGGTCCTTCAGTGTGTGTGTGTCTCCTGGAGTCGGTCTTTTACGGGGTTCCTTGGTCGTGTTGGTGCTCGTGGTAGTCGATCGTCATTCGTGGCTGGCCGGGTCGTTCGTGGATTCTGGCTGCATTCATTTGGATTCTGGATCGTGGGTTCGAGTACCACCGTGGTGGGTTGTGTTGGAGCGCTCGAGTTAGGGGTCCCCGTTCCCCTCCACGGACCCCGAGCCCAAGTGCGGGTCGAAGAAACCGCATGAGGCAGACTGGTACCCAGCCAGACTCTGACCCTCAGCTCGCCTTCCCTCCCGACCTGAAGGGGTGAATAAAGACCCACGAGGTGTGTGTGTGTGTGTGTGTGTGTGTGTGTGTGTGTGTGTGTGTGTGTGTGTGTGTGTGTGTGTGTGTGTGTGTGTGTGTGTGTGTGTGTGTGTGTGTGTGTGTGTGTGTGTGTGTGTGCCCAGTCTGTTAAGTAGCATTGTTAAGTGCTTTTGCTCACTGTACATTGCCTGCATTTTTATTCGTGATAAAGTCTGCTCTGTCTCCCTTCCTGATTATAGTAAATAAACCCCATGTTAAATGTTCCAGTTCATTGCCTGTCATTTCTTCCATTGGCCTAGCATGGTTCGGGTTTGAGTTATAGTGAGGCCGATTGAGCCATAAATTGTCATTTGGACCGGCACGGCTTTGGTAATTCTCGCTCGATTACGCCGGATCCAAGTCGGTAACAACGACTCGGTTCGGAGGAAGCCGGCCGAGGGTGTGGTTTCCCCAGTAGCTAGACTGCATGGTTATTTAGGTATATTGGAGATCTGGACAATTAACCCTACGCCATGCGGTCAAAATATTGGCACCCACAGTCCACTAAGGGACCCGTGACTTTCGGAGTTATCCGAGGGTTACGACGTTCAATTCCGGGTGTTCGGTGGGAGACGGCCCAGCTGCTCCATCTAGCGGTCGTCCTTGCCACAGAAACCAAGCACCGCAACAATACAAAGTGGCACTCACTATGTGCAGCAGCTCAAGAGACACTAATTTAAGCTGCAAGAGGAAGTACAGAAATTAAAAATTGTAACACGCTCCTTCCAAATTGCACACACGTTTCACACCAACCTGCATTCATAACACGAGTCACGTAAATTCACAATCACTCAACTTTGCAAAAGCATTTTTCCTTACCTTTGAAATGATACCCTCCTTAAAGAGGGCCCCAAATGAACACGCACCCATGTTGCAGCATTGCAGGACACACTTCAGGAGTGAGACAATGTTGCAAAATTGATTCTTGTCAAGCTCCTGCAAGGTGGGTGAAAAGCATTAGTGCATGCTTCTTTTTGATTTCCACCGCATGCACCCCGCTGCCTAGGTTTGGTTCAAAAACACTGGCAGCCGAGTAACTTTCAATAGCTTGTGCACATCCGATGTTTAGCCTAATGACTTTCGATGTCTAGTGCCCATCCGATGTTTAGCCTCATGATTTTCAATGTCAAGTGCACATCTGATGATTAGCCAAGTTACTTTCAATGTCTCGTGCACATCCGATGTTTAGCCTAATGATTTTCAATGTCGAGTGCACATCCGTTGTTTAGCCTAATTATTTTCAATGTCGAGTGCACATCAGATGTTGAGCCTAATGATTATCAATGTCGAGTGCACATCTGATGTTTAGCCAAATGACTTTCAATGTCTCGTGCACATCCGATGTTTAGCCCAATGACTTTCAATGTCTTGTGCACATCCGATGTTTAGCCGAATGACCTTCAATGTCGAGTGCACATCCGATGTTGAACCTTATGATTTGCAATGTCAAGTGCACATCCGTTGCTTAGCCTCATTGTTTTCAATGTCGAGTGCACATCCGTTGTTTAGCCTAATTGTTTTCAATGTCGAGTGCACATCCGATGTTTAGCCTAATTATTTTCAATGTCGAGTGCACATCGGATGTTTAGCCTAATGACTTTCAATGTCGAGTGCACATCCAATGTTGAGCCGAATGAGTTTCAATGTCGAGCCTAATGATTTTCAATGTCGAATGCACATCCGATATTTAGCCTAATGACTTTCAATGTCGAGTGCACATCCGATGTTGAGCCTAATGATTTTCAATGTCTCGTGCACATCCGTTTTTTAGCCTAATTATTTTCAATGTCGAGTGCACATCAGATGTTGAGCCTAATGATTATCAATGTCGAGTGCACATCTGATGTTTAGCCAAATGACTTTCAATGCCAAGTGCACATCCGATTTTTAGCCAAGTTACATTCAATGGCTGGTACACACCTGATGTTTAGCCGAATGGCTGGCATCACATGTTTAGCACATGGCAGCCTCATAGCTTTTCATGACTGGTGTTGCACACCGTTTGATAGCAGCACCCCTAAACTGGCCTCACTTCCTCAAAATCATGGTGATGCCTTATGTCCACATCAGATGCTTAGCCAAACGTAAAAATGCTTTTTTATTATTATTATTATCATTCTTTTTTATTTTTTTTAAGATCAGAGCTCAAGGACAGCAATCATGACATCGTCTTTTCCCCGCTAAACTTTTCACAAGTTTATTATGACTGCAGCAATCTTGTGATTTTCAGTGACAAGGAGTCTTATTTCCAATTCTACAATTCCACCTGATTTTATCACTATATTTTGTACAAAACAGAAGTTGAGGCACAGGAAAGAGCTAAACAACAGAGGGATCAATGTAGAAGAGGATGGACACGTTGTAAAAAGCAGACAAAAATGCATAGATGTATTGGTCATTATTACGGTCATTAGATCGAGAAGTAACAAATATCTTCTTAGACCCATTCATGCAAGCATGGGTAAGCCAATTCATCTCAACAACTACACAAATATACAAAGATATCAACAACGACAGAGCGAGTCAAGTCCCAAGACATAGTTTTAGCTGCTTATACAATATTTGTTAATTCCGTATCATGTATTTATAATGTTGTGACAATGCTCTGTGGGGGTATGTTAAAGCTAGAGTTGCAGAACATCTTATGGCATCTGTTTATGAACTGAAACAACGCATTCAGGAAGCATTTGGAACTACAACAGATGGTATTTTGCGTCTGTTTTCACACCGCACATGGGAAAAAATAAAAAAAAATAAAAAATTATCTTGTGCCATGACAACGGCGGATGTTTTATGGATGCACTCGATGGCTAAGGAGGTATTATATAATTGTTGTCTTACTTTAATATTTTATTATTCGTCCTGTTATTACGCCGGGTTCTTGCTCCACCACGAGCACCAATCAGGTCACCCAAATAACAGAAGTCAACACGTATAGACGTGACAATTACACTTATTCCAACCATTTAGAATTCCAAATTCACTGATCATTTGATTGACAAAAATCAGTTATGAGTTGAACTTCAAGATCCCGAGAGGCTTTCACAATCTCTGCTGCAATACCTGAGGAATCTACAGCCTTTCCAATAGCTTCCTTGACCACCTCAAAATCTATCTTAGGAAATTGACCAGGTAGTGGTTCAGCATCTACTTGGTCATACTTATTCCAGTCAAATTCTTCATTCAAAAGCTTCTTGAAATGTTACAAATATTTCTGATCTCAGAATCTTCAAAAACAACTTCCCCTTTCTTGTCTCTACCACATTTCTCACCAACACCATTTTGGATTTTCCTGGCTCGCATATTTCGCTCACATTCAAAAATGAAATTCTATTCGAGAAAATCGAAAGCTTTCCGTGAATCCGTTCATATTTAGACAGCACCAGCTCCAAAGTGAAAAAAATACCTACAAAAAGGGTGAAATGGCCATCTTTGGACGGTGTCCTTATCAGTGTAACCTGTAGGTTCAGGACTTGTGAGAAAGGGTGTTGGGAGGGTGTGAGTAGTGGGATTTATAAAACGTTGTATGGGTTTGTGAGAAGCATTTCCGAGTGCTTTGCCAATGAAACTTGAAGGATAAACCACAAAACGAATTTTTTCACAATGTTTCTTCTCTGAAAAAAAGCAATTTCCATCAAACGTGACAATCATCCGCATGATTTTACTTCCTTCAGCTACTCTCCATTACTTTCTTTTTTTTTTAACACGATCTAGCTAGGGCACATGAAGGAACTGACACACTTCACACAGACATTTATTTATTTATGAACATCAGACATTCAGCTATGCTTTGGGAGAAGCGTCGCAACTTCCTGGAGCACTACTGGTGTAGACAACAAACTCCGCAACATGAAGTCACTTTTCATTCCACCGTCTGCAGGGTATGCGAGGAGAAATCAATGGGATGCCACCCACAGGGTTGGTCCGTGCTCGATCCTCTAAATGTTGAACATCAAAGGAGGAAGAAGCACGGAACATTTTTAAAGGCTTTGGTAAGACTCGGCCGGGATCAGAATCGATCCACTGACCTCGCAGACTCAACCGACACTTGAACCACAATGAACTCGAATATGGTGGTTCCCCTGTCACCCCATCAGTGGAAATGTCTCGTTGTCCAACCTGCCCTTTCCGACAATCGTTCAAGGTCATGTCTCCACCATTTGATGTCAACCCCAATACCTATTCCCCCACAATTGTCATTTCCAGTCTTGCATTCCTATGTCGACACCCCGTCGTAAATTTCCACAAATCCTTTGTATCAAAATACAAAATCATACATGCACTCCCACCCTTTCCCTTTTCTACAATGACCAGGTCTTAATGGGACAGGTATAAAAATACTCACCTTATGCACGAGCTTGTCAAGATTATTCAAAAGCTGCTTGTCACAAGTGAAATCGACATCTTGAGGATCATACTCCAAACACTTTTCCACATTTTGAAATCCGCAACCCTTCAGCGCATCATCAATTGCTTGACAAAACTGGAAATGAGAAACAGGCAATCTTTTCACGTTTGAATAAATGGATAATTTCACCAATCCAATCATGTTTTTGGACTTAGTCCATGGGCCAGAGCAGATATTGGTACACCTGAGGTGGCAAAACCTTCTGGGTGTCAATTTGTTTGTAGAATCCATAGGAGTACATTAAAGCACGATAACCTTTCCCACTGAACAGCTGAACCAATTTTTATGATACCTCATATTTTTGGCATTTACACGACATGTTTATTTTCACCTTTGGCAACATAATCTCAGATATTCACTTGTTCCTGTTTGAAAATGGCAATAGAAGTGACCCTAATGGCTATTAGATATGAATGTTTGATTTTTAACTTGGTGCCAGAACAGCTGGAGAGAATACACGCAGCAGGCATGTGTTATCTATCTATAATTCCAGCAATCTATGTGGTGTCTGTGTGTCTGTTTCTTGACAACCACTGGTCCGATCTAATTGAAACTTGCCAGGTATATTGCTGGGGACCTGAGTATGTGCCTTTTCAAGGTTTGATATTAATCAGACAAGTGGTTCCCAAGTTATGGCCATTTGTTTACCAAACCAATGACAGGACAAGTTGCTGCGCAGGCGTGGCCAATGGGGAAAGGGCACCATTTAGTTACCAATGACAGGACACGTTGCTGCGTTGGCGTGGCCGATGGGGAAAGAGCGCGTTCCCCATTACGGGTTATAACGTACGGACTTCCGGATAGTGATGATTCGCTGTATTATAATAATTTCTCGATTTCTTATGCACATTTATAAACACAATGCCCCAATCCAGTCGTCATTTACGAAAGCGAAGGAACGGCCTGTGATTTTTGTTTGAAAGTTTTTTTTGTTTTTTTTTGCACGTACGGCCACGCACGCGAGAGTGAAGGAACGGCCTGTGTGGTTGTTGTTTCTGGCACGCGGTTTGAAAGTTTTTTTTTTTGTTTTTTTTTAAGCGAAGGAACGGACTGTATGGTTGTTACTGGCACACGGTTTGAAAGTTTGTTTTTTTTATTTTTTATTTTTGCACATTCAGGCACGCGAGAGCAAAGGAACGGCCTGTGTGGTTGTTGTTTCTGGCATGCGGTTTGAAAGTTTTTTTTTTCCATGCACGGCTACACACGTACGGGCACACGGGAGCGAAGGAACGGCCTATGTGGTTGTTGTTTGAAAGCTTTTTTGTTGTTTTTTTTGCACGTACGGCCACGCACATACGGGCACGCGAGAGCGAAGGAACGGCCTGTGTGGTTCTTGTTTCTGGCACGCGGTTTGAAAGTTTTTATTTTTAAGCGAAGGAACGGCCTGTGTGGTTGTTGTTTCTGGCACGCGGTTTGAAAGTTGTTGTTTTTTTGCACATACGAGCACGCGAGAGCGAAGGAATGGCCTGTGTATTTGTTGTTTCTGGCACACGGTTTGAAAGTTGTTGTTTTTTTTCCACGGATGGCCACGCACGTACGAGCACACGAGAGCGAAGGAACGGCCTATGTGTTTGTTTTATCTGGCACGTGGTTTGAACGCTTTTTGTTGGTTTTTTTTGCATATACGGCCACGCACATACGGGCACGCGAGAGCGAAGGAACGGCCTGTGTGGTTGTTGTTTCTGGCACGCGGTTTGAAAGTTTTTTTTTTTTTCAAGCGAAGGAACGGCCTGTGTAGTTGTTGTTTCTGGCACGCGCTTTGAAAGTTTTTTTTTAAGCGAAGGAACGGCCAGTGTGGTTGTTGTTTCTGGCACGTGGTTTGAAAGTTGTTTTTTTTTTTTTTTTGCACATACGCGCAAAAAAGATACGCGCATTTTGCACATACGCGCATTCCTTCACGAGAGCGAAGGAATGGCCTGTGTAGTTGTTGTTTGTCACGCGGTTTGAAAGTTGTTTTTTTTTTTTCCACATACGGCCACGCACGTACGAGCACACGAGAGCGAAGGAACGGCCTATGTGGTTGTTGTTTCTGGCACGTGGTTTGAAAGCTTCTTTTTTTTGCACGTACGGCACATACTAGTTTTGTATAATTAAGTATAAAGTGGAAGTGGTTAACTATTCACATCAGATTTTTCTGTTGATCAAAGTTGATTCTCACAATAATCTCTCCATTGCCTGAATGTATTTGCAGATTGAAGCACCACAACTGAAAATGGACAGAGGCAGGAGCGAGCAGAACAGCGTCAAAGCAGCCACACATGGTCTGACCAATTCATTGTTCGACCGACGACTCCATCCTGATGTCACCCCAAAACCTCTCCTGAGAGCTGCTGAAATCTTGGATATTGCCAAAAACTTGCCAGATGGGGCGACACCACAAACGACATCACAGAAAGTGTGATATTTCCAATGAAAAAGCTGCATGATGCCTTTATTGCCAAATAAAAGCCGACAGAAGAAGCCACTGCAGAAGGTCCAAAGAAGTTAATCAGGTAAGCCCCACATCATTGCAAGGCATACGAAGCAAAGTGCATCTTCTGTGACAAAACCAACAAGTACTTGAGAAGTCAAAACACAAGGGAGACTCTTACACAGTGCGTCAGGCTGAGAGCAGATGAGAAAATCAGGAAAGCTGCAATTAGGAAAATGGATAGGAGAATGGTCAACATCGTCAGCAGGGAATTGGTAGCTGCTGAAGACCGCTACCACAGGTCTTGCTACCAACTGTACACAAAGGATGCTGATGCCACCACAGCAATCAGTGTGGTACAGAGGGACAGTGATGATGCTGAGATACAGTATGAGGCTGCAAAGAAACAATCCAATGAATTGTTCTCATTTTTCAAAGAACTGTTTGTTCATCCTGATGTGGTACCACTGACTGATCTCACATATATACTGGTGCCAAGTATGAATTCTCTCAGTATCACACAGGTGAAACTCTCCACAAAGAAGTACATCTGTCACAAGCTTGAGGCCGAGTTTGGAGAAGCACTGCATATATTTCCAGATGACAAGGAAAAACTCATTCGGTATCCTGACAGCCTTTCCATGAGTAAGCTTGCCAAAGCGTACCACACACTCCAGGCAGAGTTGCAGATTATGAAGTCACCGAGGACTGATGACAGTATTGACAAGAAGCATTGGAGATGAGAAACAACGTCAAGAATGAGGTTGGCAGTCAGGCATGCACGTTTTCACTGGACTGTGACACGGTCAGAGGCGCTTGCTGGACATGGAAAGCTGAGTGCAGTGAAGTACCTGAAAGAAAGTGAGACCTGCCAGACATTAAAACATCTTGGTGAATAATGGGATGCATCTCCAGAATTATTTGAAAGAATGGAGGAGTTGTTTTGGATGTATGCATCTTCATCCTCCACCCGCGATGTCAATGAGGTCCGATACCATCTCTTTTGTGAAAAACGAGGAGAGCTGGAATCCATTCAGCTTCCACCGTGCAAAGACTTCAGCGTCTTGACTTCAGCGTCTCCACATGCATGTCCTCCATGCAAACTATCAATCTGCAATTTGGAGGCAGTGCCTTGTGAGTCAACCAGCAGTGCCAGATCCCAAGATACATGGCTGGACTACAGATGACGACGGCAGCCTGGCCATAGAATGGATGTGGGGATCCCGAACACCATACGCTGTGTTGCAGCTGATGTCTTGCAAGTGTGCATCATACCCAGCTAATCAACTGAAGTGCACAGACATGTGCAAGCTGCACACACACAACCAGAGAACTGGGGATGAGAAGTCCAGGTGGAATTAGATGGGTCTGATGACGATGCTTTGGAGAATAGACATGACATTCAGAACATAGTGCCTTGTATGCATGGACCTCATCGATAATCCGATGTTTGACATAAAAGTAAACGATGACAGAGAAGATTACAACCAGAAAATCATCACCAAAAACACAAATGGAAAATTGAGATGTTACAATTTTACATTGAAACATTCAACTGCAGATGCTAAAATTTAACATTCATACATTATTCTCATGTGACATGTGTAAAACAAGTTCTGATGATCTACACTTTTATCTAAAGTCTCCCAGAGGGACAGTCTAACATTTATACATACAATAATAGCAAAAACTGAATGAATATCTTGGTAGATTAATGTCGGCATAAGGTAAGATCTGTTCAAATAAAGTTTTGTGACCTTCAGTCTTGTAGCTACATGGTGGACTTGTATTTTAAATATCTCTGAGGTTATTTGTCATCGTTCCTGTAGGTCCAGCTATCAATGGTACAACTTTGGCATTCTTCAACTTCCAGAATCTTCTCACTTCATTCTTGAGGTCTTGGTGTTTGGTCATTTTCTTGATGTCTGATCGTTTAGTCCAAAATCACTGGTATTGACACCTCAATAAGCAATGCCTTCTCTTTTTTTTTTTTGGATCCAAGTACGATATCCAGTCGCAACGCTTTGTTTTTGATGTTCACGCTCGATGGGATCATTAGTTTGTATGTGAGCGGTCGGTACTTCCATGTTTTCAGTGATTACATTTGCTTCATGTTCCCACAACTTTTCTGGAACTGGGACATCAAAGTTTTTGCAGATGTGACAGCAGATTACATTATAAACTCTGTTGTGTCGTTGTGTGTGCAGCTGTTCTGACACGAGTTTGTTTTTGTGTGCATGTGCGTGTAGTCATCAAGCATAACATATCATTCTCTATACTAACCCCACCTCCACCCCTCACCTTTCTCTTTTTTTTTTTCCATACTTACCGACATCTCTGTATCTCTTTTTATCACACACCCCCCCAACCCCTCACATCCCTCCCTCCCACGGTATAGCAACGTTTGGTGAGGCATAGCTCTCCCAGCCCCACCTCCCATCTTTCTCCTCTCTAACCACCCCCTCCAAAATTCCCTCCCCGCCCCTGTCCACCGTCAGCGAAGCAACGGGTTGTATTTGTTCGTAACCAATAACTGTGACTAAGCTGGCACGCTGGGATGGTAATCATAATGAAACGATTATCTCTCGGTATAGACCATTTCAAAACACTCAACTAGAATTTGCCACCTTGGGTGATACTAATAAGTGAAAAATCTCATCTGGGCACACGCACAAATTAGCAAAATCACAATACAGTACAATATCACATGGGCATTGCATGGCAGATTCCAATCATCAAACACTACCGTTAATGCAGGGATTGGTCTTTCTTCCTCCATTTTCAAATTCAATGTTCACTGCAAAGCAAGCACAGACAAGTACACCAAAGCCTTCAATATAGGTTGAATGGATGATGGAGAGAGGGTATCAGGAGAGTAATAACAAAACAATTATGCAATGACAGCAATGACAACAACCATTTTCACCTTGTGGGATTGGGCCAGAGAATGATTTGGTCCAAAACCATCATGAATCGGCTGGTCAGGCCTGACGTTCGACTGGACATATTTGAGAAAGGGATTTGCAATTAATTCAGAATCCCGGGGAGATCTCACCCACTCATCAGGAAAGCAGCACTGATTGGAGGTGGGTGAGGAGAGAATGTTGGGGGTGGGGAGGTTGAGGAGGAGGCGGGACTCCGAAAAGTCGTGTTGGGGGTGGAGGAGGGGGAGGAGGAGGCGGGACTCCGAAAAGTCGTGTTGGGGATGGAGGAGGGGGAGGAGGAGGCGGGACTCCGAAAAGTCGTGTTGGGGATGGAGGAGGAGGCGGGACTCCGAAAAGTCGTGTTGGGGGTGGAGGAGGGGGAGGAGGAGGCGGGACTCCGAAAAGTCGTGTTGGGGGTGGAGGAGGGGGAGGAGGAGGCGGGACTCCGAAAAGAGGTGTTGGGGATGGAGGGGGGGGAGGAGGGGGGGGGACTCCGAAAAGTCGTGTTGGGGATGGAGGAGGAGGCGGGCCTCCGAAAAGTCGTGTTGGGGGTGGAGGAGGAGGTGGGACTCCGAAAAGTCATGTTGGGGGCGGAGGAGAGGGAGGAGGAGGCGGGACTCCTAAAAGTCGTGTTGGGGGTGGGGGAGGAGGAGGAGGACCCGGGACTTCCGAAAAGTCGTGTTGGGGGAGGGGGAGGAGGAGGAGGAGGAGGCGGGACTCCGAAAGGTCATATTGGTGGTGGGGGAGGGGAGGGGTATGGGGAGAGGAGACGGGACTCCAAAAGGTTGTATTGGGATGGGGGATGGGAAGGGGGAGGGGAGAAGAGTAGGCGGGACTCCAAAAGGTCATGTTGGGGGTGGGGGAGGGAGGGGGAAGGGAAGAGGAAGCAGGACCCGAAAGGTCGTGTTGGGGTGGTGGAGGGGAGGGGAGTGGAATGAGGAGGTGAGACTCCAAAAGGTCGTGCTGGGGGTGTGGGATGAGAAGGGGGAGGGGGAGGGGAAGGGCAAGAGGAGGTGGGACTCCAAAAGGCCATGTTGGAGGTAGGGGAGGGAAGAAGCAGGACTCCGAAAGGTCGTGTTGGGGTGGTGGAGGGGGAGGAGTGGAATGAGGAGGTGGGACTCCAAAAGGCCATGTTGGAGGTAGGGGAGGGGAAGAGGAGGCAGGACTCCGAAAGGTCGTGTTGGGGTGGGGGAGGGGAAGAGGAGGCGAGACTCCGAAAGGTCGTGTTGGGGTGGGGGAGGGGAAGAGGAGGCGAGACTCCGAAAGGTCGTGTTGGGGTGGGGGAGGGGAAGAGGAGGCGAGACTCCGAAAGGTCGTGTTGGGGGAGGGGAGTGAGGAGAAGAGGAGGCGGGACTCCGAAAGGTCACTTTGGGGGTGGGGGAGAGGGAGGGGAAGAGGAGGGAGGACTCCGAAAAGTCGTGTTTGGGGCGGGGAGGGGAAGAGAAGGCGGGACTCCGAAAGGTCATGTTGGGGTTGGAGGTGGGGGAAGAGGAGGAGAGACTCCAAAAGGTCGAGTTGGGGGTCGGGGAGGGGAAGAGGAGGCGGGACTCCGAAAGGTCGTGTTGGGGTGGGGGGTGGAGGGGGAGAGGAATGAGGAGGTGGGACTCCAAAAGGTCGTGCTGGGGGTGGGGGAGGGGGAGGGAGGGAAGAGGAGGCGGTACTCCGAAAGGTTGTGTAGGTGGTCGGGGAGGGAAGAAGAGGCGGGACTCCGAAAGGTTGTGTAGATGGTCGGGGAGGGAAGAAGAGGCGGGACTCCGAAAAGTCGAGTAGGGTTTGGAGGTGGGGGGGGGAGGGGGCCTTGCTCCGAACGGTGGGTGCCGGGGGAGGAGGCCTTGCTCCGAACGGCCGGTGCCGGGGGAGGGGGCCTTGCTCCGAACGGTCGGTGCCGGGGGAGGGCCTTGCTCCGAACGGTCGGTGCCGGGGGAGGGGGCCTTGCTCCGAACGGTCGGTGCCGGGGGAGGGGGCCTTGCTCCGAACGGTCGGTGCCGGGGGAGGGGGCCTTGCTCCGAACGGTCGGTGCCGGGGGAGGGGGCCTTGCTCCCAAAGGTCGGTGCCGGGGGAGGGGGCCTTGCTCCCAAAGGCCGGTGCCGGGGGAGGGGGGCTTGCTCCCAAAGATCGGTGCCGGGGGAGGGGGCCTTGCTGCCAAAGGTCGGTGCCGGGGGAGGGGGCCTTGCCCCCAAAGGTCGGTGCCGGGGGAGGGGGCCTTGCGCCCACAGGCCGGCGCCGGGGGAGGGGGCCTGGCCCCCAAAGGGCGGTGGCGGGGGGGGGGGCCTTGCTCCCAAAGGTCGGTGCCGGGGGAGGGGGCCTTGCTCCCAAAGGTCGGTGCCGGGGAGGGGCATTGCTCCCAAAGGTCGGTGCCGGGGAGGGGGCCTTGCTCCCAAAGGTCGGTGCCGGGGGAGGGGCCTTGCTCCCAAAGGTCGGTGCCGGGGGAGGGGCCTTGCTCCCAAAGGTCGGTGCCGGGGAGGGGCCTTGCTCCCAAAGGTCGGTGCCGGGGGAGGGGGCCTTGCTCCCAAAGGTCGGTGCCGGGGGAGGGGCCTTGCTCCCAAAGGCCGGTGCCGGGGGAGGGGGCCTTGCTCCCAAAGGCTGGTGCCGGGGAGGGGCCTTGCTCCCAAAGGTCGGTGCCGGGGGAGGGGCCTTGCTCCGAAAGGTCGGTGCCGGGGGAGGGTGCCTTGCTCCGAAAGGTCGGTGCCGCGGGAGGGGGCCTTGCTCCGAACGGTCGGTGCCGGGAGAGGGGCCTTGCTCCGAACGGTCGGTGCCGGGGGAGGGGGCCTTGCTCCCAAAGGTCGGTGCCGGGGAGGGGGCCTTGCTCCCAAAGGCCGGTGCCGGGGGAGGGGGCCTTGCTCCCAAAGGTCGGTGCCGGGGAGGGGCCTTGCTCCCAAAGGTCGGTGCCGGGGGAGGGGGCCTTGCTCCCAAAGGTCGGTGCCGGGGGAGGGGGCCTTGCTCCCAAAGGTCGGTGCCGGGGAGGGGGCCTTGCTCCCAAAGGTCGGTGCCGGGGGAGGGGGCCTTGCTCCCAAAGGTCGGGGCCGGGGGAGGGGGCCTTGCTCCCAAAGGTCGGTGCCGGGGGAGGGGCCTTGTTCCCAAAGGTCGGTGCCGGGGGAGGGGGCCTTGCTCCCAAAGGTCGGTGCCGGGGGAGGGGGCCTTGCTCCCAAAGGTCGGTGCCGGGGGAGGGGGCCTTGCTCCCAAAGGTCGGTGCCGGGGGAGGGGGCCTTGCTCCCAAAGGCCGGTGCCGGGGGAGGGGGCCTTGCTCCCAAAGGTCGGTGCCGGGGGAGGGGGCCTTGCTCCCAAAGGTCGGTGCCGGGGGAGGGGGCCTTGCTCCCAAAGGTCGGTGCCGGGAGAGGAGGCCTTGCTCCGAAAGGTCGGTGCCGGGGGAGGGGCCCTCAAAAGTGTGGAAGGCGGGGCGAGGGGGATTTCGAAAAGTTGTTGCTGAGGCGGGAGGAGCGGGGTTGGAAATGGCATTAATTGCGACGTGAAGGGAGGGATGAGGTCGGTGTGCGGATGGTGGTGAGTGCAATGGTTGGATAACATCATTTTCACTCACCTGTGTCACCCATCCCCTCCACCTTGAAACACTGCGCAAACGTTCATCCTCACCACTCTCATTCCCTCCCCCTCCTCTGCTTCTCTCAATTCCACAACCCAAATCCGATTATCAATTTATTTTATACATCCATAATAAAATGATTTTCTTTTAAAGGCAAAATATTCCATTTAGTATCACATCAAAATACAATTATTCTTACAAATCATAACAAAGTACAATTATTCTTTCTTAATTTTAACATTATACAATGATGGTCGTAGCTTGATTTAAAACACCACTCAGAGAAAACACTAAAATAAATATAACTATTATTGTTCATCAAGTGATCGTGAAAACACTGTGGTAAAAACATGAAGAGGTAAATTACTAAATGGAGTAAAAAGAAAACGATAACTTCAAACCAACATCGTGTGCCGGCCGCGCGCGCCCAGCCAATCAGTCTGTGTGAATCATTCCTGAATGACTGACGATTCGTCAGTCTTTTAAACCCTTAATCATTCCTCGGGAAACACAGTGAATCATTCCTCAGGAAACACAGTGAATCATTCCTCAAGGACTGACGATTCGTCAGTCTTTTAAACCCTTAATCATTCCTCGGGAAGCAAAGTGAATCATTCCTCAGGAAACACAGTGAATCATTCCTCAGGAAACACAGTGAATCATTCCTCGGGAAGCACAGTGAATCATTCCTCGGGAAGCACAGTGAATCATTCCTCGGGAAACACAGTGAATCATTCCTCAGGAAACACAGTGAATCATTCCTCAGGAAACACAGTGAATCATTCCTCAGGAAACACAGTGAATCATTCCTCGGGAAGCACAGTGAATCATTCCTCGGGAAGCAAAGTGAATCATTCCTGAATGACTGACGATTCGTCAGTCTTTTAAACCCTTAATCATTCCTCAGGAAACACAGTGAATCATTCCTCAGGAAGCACAGTGAATCATTCCTCGGGAAGCACAGTGAATCATTCCTCGGGAAGCAAAGTGAATCATTCCTCGGGAAGCAAAGTGAATCATTCCTCGGGAAGCACAGTGAATCATTCCTCGGGAAATACAGTGAATCTTTCCTCAGGAAACAAAGTGAATCATTCCTCGGGACACAGTGAATCATTCCTCGGGAAGCAAAGTGAATCATTCCTCGGGAAGCAAAGTGAATCATTCCTCGGGAAGCAAAGTGAATCATTCCTCGGGAAGCACAGTGAATCTTTCCTCAGGAAACAAAGTGAATCATTCCTCGGGACACAGTGAATCATTCCTCGGGAAGCAAAGTGAATCATTCCTCAGGAAACAGTGAATCATTCCTCAAGAAACACAGTGAATCATTCCTCAGGAATCACAGCCATCTGTCAATAAACCAGGTCAGTGAACATAATCATAAACCTATTTAAAATGAATCCGAAAGGCTCGGCAAAAGAAATAACCCAAATATCCTTCTTTACGACACAAGCACGTCATTTGTAGAACGAAGCACATTGAACTGATGAGGGATGGTTTATCGATTTTGATTTTTCCATTTTAAAATCTATATTTAAGATTTCAGTGTCTTTTTCCCCTGACTTAGCCAAGGTTAAAGATCAAATCAGATCGTTGAACATTTCTGCAACAAATCGCGATAACTACCAGCCGAAAGACCAGCGCACTAAAAAGAGAGTAAAAGCCGCTATACATACACCGCACAATTTATCACTGTCATATCAAACATTATGTCTTGTTCAAAATCAACTTCTTTCACTTCGATTTTTAAAACGTTTCTGGAACACGAAACCTGGGTATGTTCCTATAGCAAGCAGCTTCCTTACCGCTTTACAAGCGGCTTGCTTGATTCAAAGCGCTCAAGCAAGCACTCATCAGAACGGAGTGCTCAAAACCGCTTAGCAACATGGCGGTCTCCATGGAAACAAGCTTTCCCGTAGTACTTGAACAAATGGTGTCCTGGCTGTCGTTTTCCTTTTACTCGATCCTCTTTTGACAACTTCCCCAAACAAATGTGTTGTGATAATGAAGTGCCGTACTGTGATTGGCGGCAACGGAGATTGGGCGGATGTGGCAGCACTGTGTATGGGGGTCGGTGGCTGGTGATGACTCGGTGGCTGGTGATGACTCGTATGCCGCGTGCTCCGTGGAGGGTCGTGCTGGAACAGTAATGGTATGTAGTATACTGTATTAGGAATGTAATTGGGATTAGAGTATGGAGTTTGCCTTCAGTATTATGTGTACAAGTTATTGTATTTTGTTATTCTTACCCTATGTATATTTATGTTGTTGTAGATATGCGTATGGGTTTTGTGAGAATAAAGCCGATCGAAAAGGTCTATTGTTGATTACTACAACAATAATTTATTCTCACAAAACCTACCTGGTTGGATTGGACCAGAAGAGCGCCGAGGCCTACACTGGAATGGAGCGTTTGCTGAGACCAGAGAGGCTGGATTCGGATCCCAGTTCACCCACAGCGGCACAAGAATGGAAACACTGGTTGAAGACGTTCGAAAACTTCCTGGGAGCTCTACCACAGGATAATCTGGATAAGATGAGTCTGCTTACAAATTTTGTCTCACCAAGACTATACGAAACTATATCAGAGTGTACCATTTATGATGAGGCTATCCGTACTTTACAGTCACAGTACGTAAAGCCCACTAATGAAGTGTTTGCACGCCATCGTCTTGCAACTCGCCGCCAGCAGGTCGGAGAGTCCTTAGATGAATACCTTCTGACTCTAAAAACGTTAAGTAAAGAGTGTAACTTTGGGGCTGTAACAGCAACTCAACATTGCGAAGAATCCATCAGGGATGCCTTCATTAGCGGCCTGCAGTCACCACTGATCAGACAACGTTTACTAGAGAATAAGACTTTAGATTTAGCTACCATGTTTGATCAGGTGAGATCTCTAGATTCAGCCCAAAGAAATTCAGAATCTTATTGTGTTATTCAACCCTCCCGTTCATTGGGTGCTGCCTCATCCAATCAGAATACCGGTGAAGTGGAACCCACAACTGTAATGGCTGCTACGGGTGTTAAATGTTTCTTTTGTGGTTTTTTTTTAAAACACCCACGTGTAAAATGTCCGGCACGAGAGGCTGTGTGTCATAAGTGCCAGAAAAAGGGTCATTTTGCTAAGGTGTGCCGTAGTACTTCATCAGTAGCTACTGGTGCTTGTGCAACTTCCTCTGATCAGGCAACGTTAGCGGCTGTGTCTTCTGCCGCTGCCCCAGGGGTGTTATCAAAGGCGGTTGTGAGGGTCACGCTCAATGGAGTGGAATTGGATGCCCTTATTGATAGTGGTAGTTCAGAAAGTTTTATCCATCCCGACCTCGTTAAGTGCCATTCCTTAAGTGTACATCACACCCAAGGCAATGTTTCCATGGCATCCACTTCCTTCACCGCTCAGACATCAGGGTTCTGTCGAGTCAATATCAAAGTAAACGGTCGGTGCTACCAAGATGTGCGTCTGTCCATACTCCCTCAGCTGTGTTCAGATATAGTTTTGGGCCAGGATTTTCAGGGACTGCATGATAGTGTTACACTGACATATGGAGGTAGTTTGCCTCCTCTTGTTATCTGTGGACTCAGTACACTGTGTGTTGACCCTCCAGAACTGTTTGCCAACTTGACAGCTGATTGTTATCCTGTTGCTGCTCGATCACGCCGGTACTCTCCCGATGATCGTAAATTCATTGAAAAGGAAATTCAAAGGATGTTGAAGGAAGGTATTATAGAGCCCAGTAACTCCTCTTGGTGTGCACAGGTTGTTGTCGTTAAGAACGAAACTCACAAGAAACGCTTAGCTGTGGACTATTCAGAAACTATCAACAAATTTACACTTCTTGACGGGTATCCTCTGCCTCGTATAGATGACACTGTTAACAAGATTGCTCAATACCGTGTTTTTAGTACGATTGACCTCCGTAGTGCGTATCATCAAATCCCCATCAGAAATGAAGATAAGCCATACACCGCGTTTGAGGCCTGTGGACGCCTTTATCAGTTTGCTCGGGTTCCCTTTGGCGTCACCAACGGAGTGGCTTGCTTCCAACGTATCGTGGATTCATTCATCCAAGAAGAAGAACTGGTTGGAACATTTGCTTACTTAGACAACATTACTATTTGCGGCATGACTCGGGAAGAGCATGATGCTAATCTCACGAAATTTCTTGAGGCTGCTAAGAGAAAGAATATAACTTACAATGAAGACAAATGCATCTTTTCAACTAACAGGCTCAGTATTCTCGGATATGTGGTGGAAGGAGGGGAAATGCGCCCGGATCCTGAACGACTCCGACCCTTGCAGGACTTGCCTGTGCCTCGGGACATGAAATCGCTCCGACGCATCCTTGGCTTCTTTGCCTATTATTCACAGTGGATATATGACTACTCAAGCAAGATCCGCCCACTGTGTGCCACTACTACATTTCCCATGACAAGGGAAGCAGAAGCGGCTTTCCATCAACTTAAGCAAGACATTGAAGGTTCAGTGGTGAGGGCGATTGACGAATCCGTACCCTTCGAAGTTGAGACCGATGCTTCGGATGTAGCAATTGCTGCAGTCCTCACCCAGGCAGGACGTCCGGTAGCCTTCTTTTCCCGAACCCTTCAGGGACCCGAATGTCGTCATGCTTCTATTGAGAAGGAGGCCCAGGCTATTATTGAAACAGTTCGCCACTGGAGACAGTATTTGACAGGCAGACATTTTAATATAAAGACAGATCAACGATCAGTGAGCTATATGTTTGATAAGCAGCATAAAAATAAGATAAAGAATGATAAGTTCATGCGTTGGAGGATGGAATTATCTTGCTATGATTTTGACATTGTGCATCGTCCTGGTCGAGAAAACATTCCCTCTGATACATTCTCCAGGTCTTATTGTGGGATGGCATGTCATGATCGACATTCACTATTTAACCTCCATGAAGCCTTGTGCCACCCAGGGGTTACCCGCTTATACCATTTTGTGAAATCTAAGAATATGCCATACTCTGTGGAAGATGTCCGGCAGGTTGTTGGATCTTGTAGAATATGCGCAGAATGCAAGCCCAAGTTTCACCAACCAGATAAGACTCGACTCATAAAAGCTACTCAGCCATTTGAGCGTCTCAATATAGATTTCAAGGGGCCTCTTCCGAGTACAGATAAGAATCAGTATTTTCTTAACATTGTGGACGAATATTCACGGTTTCCTTTTGTATTTCCTTGTGCCGACATGACCACTTCCACGGTTATCAAGTGCCTCTGTCAGCTGTTCGCTATTTTCGGAATGCCGGCTTACATTCATTCGGACCGGGGACCCTCCTTCATGAGCAAGGAATTACAAGACTTCCTTGCCAGTAGGGGGATCGCTGGTAGCAGAACTACTAGCTATAATCCTCAAGGGCTCGGTGCTCTTCTGGTCCAATCCAACCAGGTAGGTTTTGTGAGAATAAATTATTGTTGTAGTAATCAACAATAGACCTTTTCGATCGGCTTTATTCTCACAAAACCCATACGCATATCTACAACAACATAAATATACATAGGGTAAGAATAACAAAATACAATAACTTGTACACATAATACTGAAGGCAAATACCACATACGCATCACATAATAACGAAGTTAAACTCCATACTCTAACACCAATTACATTCCTCAGAGTACATTATTCCTAATATAGTATATAACATACCATTACTGTTCCAGCATGACTTTCCACGGAGTACGTGGTATACGTGTCAACACCAACCATTGACCTTCATATACAGTGCTGCCACATCCGCCCAATTACCGTTGCCGCCAATTACAGTACGGCACTTTATTATCACAACATTTCTTTATCCATAATCAGGGGTATGCCTCTGAACATTCTGTTGGTTGTGGCATCGTTTTGAATGCGAGTCCGGCGGCCATTTTGCTGGTGGAACGAAACACCTCTCCGAATCGCTTGTTCCACTTGCCGACCGGTAGGCAAGTGGCTTGCAAAGCAGGTGATACAGAACGACTGGCTTGGAAAGCGAAAGCAAGCTGCTTGCTGACGGAACGCACCCTGCACGTGCTTTAAACATGCAGGGCCGAATTTATGAAAGGCGTTAAAGAGTTAGACAAGTGTAGAATCGCTAATAGTGTTAAGCAGATGGACAAAAACATGTTAAAAGTACACTGTTGAGGGCTGTGTCCAATTATTTTCTTATTTATTTTCTCTACTCTACTACAGTAGACTGTAGCTACTTCATCAGAAGCTCAATTAAAGCCAACAAGAAAGTTTGTTCTTGAGCTCGATAATGTGTGCTATCGCTAGAGCTAGCTACAGCTAGCCAATGTCACTGTACACATTACATATGTACGTACTTGTATATGTCGCAAAAATTGCATTTGCGGAGCGCGTGGTGCGGCTTGAGAAAGCGTATTTACAGATGAGATTGATTTCATTTGTGTGAGCATTAGAGTGACCACAAAAATAATTATTGGTCTGGGTTCCAGACTCCCATGACAAATATAAAAGAATAAAAAATTTCATAAATTTGACATTAAGGAGAGGAGAAAAAACAACCCACCAACATACGGCCTTCAAAATGAAAGAATCAGACATCCCTCATCCTTCTGACAGACAGTCAGCAGCCTCTTCCTTCCTCTCAGACCTTCACAAAATCACAGACTATTCAGGTGCTTGGAATATGTCTTTCAATCCTGAGAAATCTCTCTCTCTCTCTCTCTCTCTCTCTCTCTCTCTCTCTCTCTCTCTCTCTCTCTCTCTCTCTCTCTCTCTCTCTCTCTCTCTCTCTCTCTCTCTCTCTGTCTCTGTCTCTGTCTCTGTCTCTGTCTCTGTCTGTCTGTCTGTCTGTCTGTCTCTCTCTCTCTAATCCTCCCATAGAAACCCTCTCGAAGAGGTTCAGTCACTCAAACTCTTGGGTCTCATTCTCAGCCATGAAGTCTCTTGAGAAAGCCACATTTCAAAGTTCGCCTCCAAAACCAGACGCCGACTGGACATCCTCCATCGTGCAAAGTCATTCAGCACACCTGAACACGACAAGGCTTATCCACCGACAAGGCTTTCATCCGCAGCTTGGTGGAGTACTTCTCTCCCCTCTTGGCTGACTCCCCTGCCTCACATCATGCTCAGCTTGACGCCGTAGATGCCAAGGCTTTCAAAATTATTGGATTCTCACGATGAAGCTGAGTCTCTGGACCTATCACTTCGCCATCGCCAACAGGTCTGTGGTTTCTGGTCTTGCACCCTCTGCCATGTTCGGTGCTTTGTCCCTCCCCAGGTACAACCACGCACGTGGTCCACCAGCAACCCCCTCCGAGTGAAGCTGTCTTAATCCAGAACCACTGCTCACCACCTCCACTCATTTATTCCTCTTTTTTCATGCCTGTGTAACCACATTCCTCACTCTCTTCAATTCTTCCCTCCAGGTCTTCAAGACAGCTTTTCACTACCATCTCAAGTCATCCCCCATCCTAAACCATGATCTTTTCTACATCCGTTAAACCACCCCCACCCTCCCAAAATTTTGCTTATGTATCCATCTTGTCCACCCCTTCCGTTCTCCCTTACCCCTCATCGTTACATGCATCCCTTGTTTGTCTGTCTCCGTCTACTTTCTCTCTCCGCCTTGCTGTTGGCGTTTCCACTTTCTCCTGCTGTTGCCTTTGTTATGTTGTGTCCTGATCTGTTCTGTGTCTGAGCTCATCCACGAGCCTTGACAATGTATATTTAAAAAAAAAATTAGATCTGGAGAGAAAATCATAAATATCAAAAAAGGAAGCGGCCGTCAAAAAGGAAGTGAGCAGGGACGAGAAACGAATAATTTATTTTACGTGGCCTTAAATAACAATAAACTTTTACATGTCGGCAAGGCCATCAGGCCTTGAAGCAAGCATTGCACTGCTTATAATTAGTAGTTTACATGGGGTGATGAATATGGATGTGTTAGGAGTGTTTAAATTCACGGAGGTAGAAGGGGAGAGAAATATAATAAGACTGTTCACCGACGTGCATTGGGAATCTTCAAGGCTAGATGCAATCCTCCGGAGAAGTATGACATTATCAAACTTGTCCGGCATTGTAGCATCAACATCCATGTCATTATGTACTTGATCCAAGTCTCCAGCTACAATTGTCAATATCGCAACAATTTCTTCGTCAAGTTCACCGATCACAGCTGTCTAGTTTATTTTCATGAGCCAGTGCCTATGCATTCAGCTTCATCCTCCTCCAGAGTTATCGGAGGTCCCTGGCAGAGGATTTTTGGCACTCTGGGAAATGGGCCGCCATGCTTTTTGGAATATCGTTATGGTTTTGGAAGACCCCGGGAAGACGCATTCAAATACATTAATGGACTACTTCCTTCTAAATTTTGTGAGCTTTTTGAATTTAGTTATGAAATTCACAAGTATGATACCACATTCGCCACTGATATACATTTTCCGAAACACAGAACCGTTTCTTTTCAACAAAATATTTGTTTCTCAAACTATGGGATGAATTGCCAGATAGTGTTGAAAAAATTCTGTCATTGAATAATTTCTCATTCAAACGTAAGTAATATTTTCTATCGCAATATTGCACATAGTCAAATGGAAGACCAATAAGGAACCTGAAGAAGTAAAGAGCAAAGATGGAGTCATCAGTAGGAACCTGGATATAATTTGGGTTTCAGCCACGACTCCACAACCCTCAACCCCATCCAGGCGCAAGTGAGCCTTACAGAAAATTTTCTGCCAGAATTCACTTCTCCATAGAGAGATCGATAAGGAAAGAGAGAAATAGTGAGTAAAAGACATGAAAGAAAAGAAAAAAGCTCAAATTACAATGAAAAAGAGAATTGTGAAAATTTTTGAAAGAAATGTGAAAGGAACAAAGAACAAAGATGCCTGGAAGATCTTGGATAGATAGATGTCAGGAGTTACTCTCCAAGCTAAAACGCAGCAACATGTATAAACTACCAGAGGTCCATATACAATAGGTTATTTAAGAATTCTCTTATTTAAAAAAAATATTTAAGAATATTTGTTGATTTATTTTTCACACTGGTGCTTTCCATTGATTTAGTGATCACTGCTCATTCATCCTGTGGAATTGTTTGTCCATTAAATTTTTTTTCTCTATATTTATACCATGGTTTATTTATACATTTACACAGATTATACATGATCAAACATGTAGTTTGATATGATTTCATAGTTTGTTTTTTTCCGAATTCTATCGATGTGTGAGGGCGTTCCCACTACAAGCTTGCTTTTTGGGATTCAGCCTCCTTCAGCTATTTAAATGTCTTCTTCATACCTGTTGCTTTTGTTGAAGGAAATAAATGTTGTTTTGATTTATTAATTGATTTATTGAGTCTCTGAAACTCCACTCACGACTTTGATGAAACTTGACCACAACCTTCATCACCTGTGATGGTGAAACTAACACTGTAGTCCTCTTTTCCAAAGTTTGTAGAACTTCTGAGAACCAAGGCCTCCTGATGCCTTACAAATTCCATCAAAAAATTGCATATTAACAAGGTCAATTTTAAGGTCAAAGGTCATTACGATTCCGGGATCGCTACTTTTGACTTTTCAAAAAGTATTCACCCGATTTAGATGTCACTTGGTAGGAATCATCTACACATTGTGCTTTCCCAAGTTTGTTCAAACCATCGACCAATTTATATATTCCGTGGGTCATCCACACCTTCCAGTGTTTCCCTGGTTCTACCAGATGAGGCCAGGGGCATTGCCCCTATTTTTTCTATGATTTTCAGACACACAAAATACATACAGAGAATTTCTTTGTGGGGGTTGGGGGTGATTAATTTTGGGGGGAATTTTATCTGGTGCCCTTGACTTGAACCTGGGCGACCCCAGCACTTATGTAAAATCAGTTGAGATTGGCGCAGCCGTTTTTTTTTACGATTTTCAGAACTACACAAATATACATTGAAAATTCCCTTCGTGGAGGGTTGTGGAGAGTAGCTTAAACCCTTGCACAGATTCTGAAATTCCTACACCTATAATTTGGGGCCTCTAGGTGCTACGGTTCGGCCATGAAAGAATAAGGTACAAACACACAAACAAACACACAAACATTTGAAAATATTTACATGGAGAAACCATTTTATGTCTCGACAAATAAACAACTCATCAATGAAACTTTTGAAAGAACTTGGTGGAGCAGTATATCTTGGATGGTGAAGTGCCCACCAGGGCTTTCAGATCCTGGAGTATATTCATTGTTGTTCATTCAGTCATGCATTTACAGACATGGAAATATGTTCTGCAATTACTATGCCTTGTTGCTTCCTCAAACTTGGAGGCATCTCTGAAGAGCAAATCATTCTTTCAGTGATGACTAACAATGTAATTAAACACAATCACCAAGTTCTTGAATAATAACATCTGACTTAAAATATATTTAAGATGTCAAAGCTAGACCGAAAGGACTTCTTCAAGAGGATTGTTGAGAAAGAAGATGGGGTGGGGGGTGGTTCCAGACGGTCCTTTCGGATACACAAGGTGAGTGGCAGATTTGTCAGGGTTGAAAGACATGGTCCACGTGTTGGACCAGCTTGTGATTTCATCCAGATCTGCAGAATGAAGAGGCTGCTGCTTGTCAATCTGAGGGATGGCAGATGGTATGGCAGAGGGTGGAGTCATCAGCAAAGAAATAAAGAGGATTTTCCAGAGAGTCAGAGAGATCATTGATGAAAACCAGAAAAAGAACAGGGCCCAGAACACTGCCTTGAGGAACTACAGCCTGGACAGGAAGAGGGGATGAGAGAACTCCATTAAGGGCCACGTGTTGCCTGTGACAGGAGAGGAAGTCTATGAGCCATGAGTGGAGATGGCCTTGGATACCATCGGCAAAGAGTTTGGTGAGCAGGGCAGGGTGCCAGACCATATTGAAGGCATGCGATATGTCGAGGTCGATGGCTTTGATTTCATATCTGGCATTGAGGATCTCCATCCATTGTTAGGAGAGCAGAAGCAGCATAACCATGGTAGAGTGACATGGTCTGAATCCAAATTGATGATCGGAAACAAATTCATTGGAGAAGAGGAAGGATTTATTGTCTGAAGCGATGTAAAGATTCCATATCCTTGCTGATGATTGGGAGAAGGCTGATTGGTCTGTCGTTGCAGGGATCTGTTTTTACACCTATTTTATGCAGGGCGGTAATGTATGCTGATTCCCAAGCAGATTGCAGATGACCTTGAGCAATTGAGAGGGTGAATAGAATGGAGAGAGGGTGAGCAAGAGCAGAAGAGCAGGTTTTTTGGACACATGGGCTGATGCCGTCTGGACCGGTTGCAGAATCAGAGTCGAGGTTTGACACCAAACTCTCCACCTTGTCAGGAGAAATAGACACAGAGTCCAGGAACAGCTGGGTATGACTGGGTAAGGTCAGTACAGAAAGCACTGGGTTTGGGACACAATATTTAAAAGCAAACACAGAGTTTAGGCACTCAGCCTTTTCACGTGCCATGTCAGCTGTGCGGCCATTTGAGGTAAGGGAGGGGGTGGAGGGGGAACATACACCAGAAACAGTCTTAACTCGATGCCACCAGGATTTGGAGGAGGGCGACAGGTTTGAGAGTTCAGACGAGATTGGAAAGATGTTGTTTTCTGGCTCTCCTGAGGGTAGACACACACTTGTTACGAGCTTTGTGGAAAGAACTAAGATTGCCTTCAGTTGGATTAGCCTTCCATGAGGTGAAGGCAAGTTGTTTCAGGACCCTGCCTCGCCACAAACTTTAGTGTACCATGGGCGGGAGGAAGAGTAGGACAACTGAAGACGAGATGGGATAAATCTGAGAGAGAGACAGAGAGACAGAGAGAGAGAGACAGACAGACAGACAGACAGACACAGACACCAAATTTCAACAAAAAATTTCCCAGGACGAGTTATCTTCCCCCATCCAAAACCCTGATCTGTTATACCCCCACTAATCCACCCCAAACCCACCTCCTTCAAATTCCCTGCTTTCCTTCCCGAAAGTCCCTGTCGTGTGAGGAGCTGAAAATCCCTGTAGTGTCCATCTTGTTTACCCTTTATACCCCTCCCAATCCCATCTCATCTCTGGCCTCGCCCCCCCCCCCGGCTCTGTCTGAGATATGTCACCCCCCCCCATATTTTTGTATGGTGCAGAAACCCCCATCTGGTGAAAGTACCAAAATCAAGAATCACTGCTCACCTTCACTCTTTCATTCCTCTTCTTTTCCCACCTCTGGAACAAACTCCCACACACTCTTCAATCCCACTCTTCCCTCTAGGCCTTAAAAACAGCTGTTCACCGCCATCTCCTATCTTCCCCCATCCAAATCCATGATCTTTTCTACCCCCGTTCATCCACCGCAAACCCACCTCCTTCAAATTCCTTGTTTTCATTCCTGAAAGTCCCTGTAGTGTCCATCTTGTTTAACCTGTGTACCCCACTCCATCCCTCTCCCTTCCACAAATCTCCTCATATCTCTGTTCCACAGTTTTTTTCCTTTACTCTCCCACCCCACTTGTTTCCTGCTCTCCTTGTTGTACTTTCTGTATGTTCACTCTCATATGAGCCTCGACACTGTATACAAAAAAATAAACATTGGCAGATGCAAATGAACACATATATATGTGAGGTGATGGCGATCAGTAAGAATCATGACGATAGAGATGACATGATGCAAGGGGAAATATCAGATCAGGAGGTCACAGGAGAAGCATCTGGAGATGATAATTGAAAAATGTACAATTTATAGCCTTCATGAGGAATTCTCGACATTATGGGACATACACATCCCATGAAGGTGGGAGTCTGTCAGGTTGAAGTACAGTGATGTTACCGAAACTCATCATTCCCAATTCTTTGATGTTTTGTCTCAATTATAAAAACTTTAAATGTTTGTACTTTACACTAATATTTGCTGATATTTTTCCAACTCGATGATACAATATGATGTGCAATTGAAGACAACTACAGGACACGTTTGGATGGTGGAGTTGGAGTTTATGTGGGGTTGAATTTTCACAAGCTTTGTGGCCGTTTCACATGTGTTATTTTGGGTTTTGTTTGAATGTTGTTCTTGTTGGTCTGTTTTGTATGAATAAAGCCTGTTTTGCAATGCTTGTGAGTACCTAATCTGGAGGATTGTCCAAAATAGTTTGTCAGTTCCCAGCGTTATCCGCAACATTTCCCTCCATGAGTGGAAGATGTGATTGGCATTGACTTTATGAATCGGAGGGGGATCTCATCTGCCTTCTAAATTCGTAGGGACATGCTGTTCCAGTCACACGACTCTCAGGTCGACACTGATGTTGACAATAGCACCAATGAGGGCCACACCGGTAGGTAACTTGCTTTGTGATAACTTTGTCATCATTGTGTCTATACCATGCCTTGTGGAATTTATCTTCAGGTATTAAAAATGAAATGACCATCTTTTAGTACATCTCCGAAACTGCTTGTTCAATCCAAAATTCCTGGTATTCTGCCTGCTATAAACTGGAAGGGGACCTTTAAGTATTGTTGTACATATTTATTTATTTATATGTACTGTCGAGGCTCATATGAGAGCTAACACACAGAAATGCACAACAAGGGGAGTAGGAGACAAGAGGGGGTAGGAGAGGGATTGAAAAAAACTGTGCGTACCAGAGACATGAGGAGATCTGTGGAAGAGAGAGGAATGGGGCAGGGTACATGGGGTAAACATGATTGTACTACAGGGACTTTCGGGAAGGAAAGCAGGGAATTTGAAGGACATGGTTTTGGGGTGGATTAATAGGGGTAGAAACGATCAACATTTTGGATGGGGGAAGATATGAGATGGTGGTGAACAGCTGTTTTGAAGACCTTGAGGGAGGATTGGGATTGAAGAGTGTGTGGGAGTTTGTTTCAGAGGCAGGAAAAAAGAGGAATGAAAGAGCGAAGGTCAGCAGTGATTCTTGATTTTGGTAGTTTCACCAGAAGGGGGGTTTTTGCAGACCTTGAACACCCTGTGGAAATATAGGGCAGACAGAGCAAGGGGAGGATGGGCAGAGAGGAGATGGTAGAAGACAGAAAGACCACCGACCTGCCTGCTGTGAGAGAGTGAGAGACCCAAAAACTCAGCCTCAATGCGGGAGATACCAATGATCCGAAATGTCTTGGTTTCCACAGTGTGAAGCCAAGAAAGGTGAGAGGCAGCAGCACCAGTACAGAGGAGAGAGCAGTGCTCCATCAGGCTGCGGACTAAATTTTTGGCTTTGGAGGCCAGCTTGGAAATGTGGCTTTCCCAGGAAAAATCATGGCAGATAGTGAAACCCAGAAGCTTGAATCTTTTGCCCAATCAATGCAAATATCAATAATTTCCTGAATCTGATCACTACCCCCTCTGCTATCCACCTTACCTCCAAGCTTTGTGTCATCTGCAAATTTATAAATCCCACTAATCAACCCACTATCCAAATCATTGATATAAATAATGAATAATAATGGTCCGTGTACTGATCTCTGAGGTACCCCACGACTTACATCCTCCCAGCAAGACATCCTCCCACTCAGCCAGTCTTTGCTTCCAATCACTAATCCAGTTTGCAATCCAATTAGCTACCTGACCAGCCACTCCACAAGCCCTCACTTTGGTTAACAACCTCCGATGTGGTACCTTATCAAATGCCTTCTTAAAGTCTGGATATACGATGTCCACTGCCTTTCCCTCATCCACTCTATCAGACACTGCTTCATAGAACTCTAAAAGATTTGTTAAACATGATATTATCCCTTTAGTATACCCATGCTGACTTCCTTAAAATTTGTCTGAAATTATTCAAATGGTTCCTCATCTGTTCCTTAATTAACATCTCCAACACCTTCCCAACAACTGAAGTCAAACTAACAGGTCTATAGTTCCCCAATTCTTCTCTGGATCCTTTCTTAAATAATGATGTTACATTTGCTACTCTCCAATCCTCTGGTACCTGTCCTGATCCCAGTGAGCTGTTGAAGATATCAGCTCACATCATGCTGATCTACTCTACCACTTCCCTCAATAATCTTTAATACATATTATCTGGCCCCGGAGCTTTAACATTCCTTAGTTTTCCTCGCAGTTCCTTTACTTCCTCCACTCTTGCTTGGATTTCCTTTAAAAGCTCTTGCTCACCACTGAGATAGCTACTCTCAGCTCTTGGAAGTTCCCCTGACTGTTCCTATGTAAATGTGGAAGAAAAAAAGCGATTTAATATGCCTGCCATCTCAATTTCATCATCCCCCAATTCTCTTGTGCCATTCCTGAAGGGCCCCACACTTATCTTAACCTTTTCTTTCCCCCTATATACTTAAATAATACATTGCGGTTATGTTTGATTTTTTCGCTATATCCTTTTCATATTTTATTTTGGCTTGCAGAGGAGACTCCTCAGCATTGGCTCCTTCTCAGTTTATATATGCTCTTTAGTGTAGTAGATAGTAGAAAAATCGTGCAAATTATGATACGAGCATCAAATTTGGCATTTCTGTTCTGCAGGGCTTTCTGATTAAATCTGCCCGATTGGCCATTTGAAAATCCAAATTTTGAAAAACTTGAAAAGAAAAAAAAATTCAAAAAAATTGAAGTCACAGCTGCCTGAAATTCTTGAAGCACAAGTGAACATCCCAGACAGAGAACCAAGGGGAGATGCAGTCATCATTGATGGCTCAGCACTTATCAATGCCCTACCTCCACGCACTTCTAAGATATTTGATGACTATGCTAAAGAAGACATCATCCCAAAGATGGAATCCTATGGTGCCAGGTACGAGAGGGTGGACGTAGTGTTTGATGTGTACAAGAAGTCAAGTCTGAAGTCCGAGGCAAGGTCGAAAAGTGGTCAAGGAATCAGAAGAAGAGTGACAGGAACCAGTAAGACCCCAAGTAACTGGAGAAGCTTTCTTCGAGATGACAGCAACAAGACTCAGCTGTTTCACTTCCTTGCGGAAAAGATGTGTGAAGCAAAGACGACAAGCACAGTCATTGTCACAAAAGGAGAAGATGCCATTAGCAACACAAGGAAGTCACTGGATGTTGTGTCTCCATGTTGTCATGAAGAAGCTGACACTCGAATATTTGTACACGCCAGGGATGCAACGACGGATGGTAGCAAGTCCATTATCATTAAGGCTAATGACACGGACGTACGAGTCATAGCAATATCTGTACTGCCATCCTTACAGGAACTAGGTCTTGAGAACATGTAGATTGCCTTTGGCCAAGGAGCCAATGCGCGATGGATTCCAGTCCATGAGGTAGTTTCTGCAATAGGGCCTGAGAAAGTTGGAGGGATCCCATACTTCCATGCGTTCACTGGATGTGACGTCGTGTCTGCCTTCCGCGGTAAAGGGAAGAAAACTGCATGGCAGACTTGGAACGTCTTTGATGATGTTTCTGAAACATTCACCAATCTCAACCAGCATCCAACATTGATTCGTGATCTTGACTTTTTTGAATTTTTTTTTTTTTCAAATTTTTCAAAATTTGGATTTTCAAATGGCCAATCAGGCAGATTTGATTAGAATCCCCTGGAGAAAAAATGTGCCAAATTTGATGCTTGTATTATCATTTGCACGATTCCTCTCAAAAATTGTTGTTATCTGCCCCACTACTTCTGACGATGACTTGGTTAAAGTGGGCCACTTAGTGGCAGTTATCAAAGAACCCCAAAGACACAAATGTGTGCGGCATTTTGGTAAAGCTGATTGGTCTGGCCTAAAATCAACTCTTTCCAGTAAATACTGGTCTATTCCAACATCAGTTCCTTACATTGACTGCTCCTGTAATTTCTGCTACACGAGAATAATTACTCTTCCTCACAAGTCCATCCGATCCCACATTCACCATTTCTGTCCACAATCTTGACCCTGGTACACTGATCCGTGTCATGTGCCGATCACAAGAAAAAAACATTGCATTATCTTTCATCCATCCATCCATCCATCAGGACCATGCTCTGCACAGAGCGTTGGTGCTGCTCAAGCAGTCTCCTTGGCTACTGGACACAATCCTGGACAGGTCGCCACTCCGACACAGGATACCAGCAAGCGGGTACTCATTTTGCCGAACTCGGAAGGATGACAGGCAGAGTCAACCCCACCTGGTATTAATTCAACAGCTGAGCAGGATTTTGAACTCAGAATCCTATGACCCAAGCCCACCACTCTGACCATTAAGCCAACACCAGGCATATGCATTCTCTTCGTGAAAGGCAAACCCGACTGATGGCAACCTGCAGGCTCTCCACACAGCTCGGAACAATTGTGTATGTGTCCTCTGAAGAGCCAGGGCCCAATATCAGGCTCATCTGTAATCCAAATTCTTGACCATGATCCAAATCCTGGTGAAAGCTGGTTAAGTCTGTATCTGGTACACATTTCTCTCCATTCCTTCCCCCCTCATGGGTGAAGTCATGTTGGATACTACTCAAATAAAAGCAGAGTTCTTGAACTCTGTTTTCACTCAAAAGGACAATGTCCCAAACCCATCCCTTCCTGCACCCAACCTTTCCCCTATTACAGAATGTTCCCTTCAGCATCTGGACTTTGCCCCCATCATAGTGAGAAGTTTCTTACCCAGATTGACACCTCTTTCACACGATTGGTGGAAGCTGACAGGCCAATCGTGAGGTGGATTGCTTTAGGCATACATTTTATTGACTTGGTCACCATGATTACTTTCCACAGTGAAGGAAGGGACCCATTGATAATAACCAGCTGTAAAATAGAGAAAGTATGGAAGACAGTTAAGCTGAGCATGTTCACTTATTCCATCTTAACTAGAAGCAGAGATGTGTATAACAGCAAGCACTTTCTCTTGGCCCGGAGGAAGCTCGCATGGTTTATTACAAAGTCAGTGAAAAGGGGAGGATTGGGAAACCATAATGATGGATCTGAAACAAATATCTCTCCTGGGTAGACCACATACACTATCAAAGCTGGCCTCCAAAGCTAGCTGCAGACTGGCCATCCTCCATCTTTCCAAGTCATTCCTTGTAAAATCAGAACGAGTCACAGCCTGCAAGGCCTTCATCTGTCGCTCAATGGAGGACTGCTCTCCCTTATTGGTTGGCACACCTGCATCACATTGGTTTCTCTTGGATTCCATGAAATCTAAAGCTCTCAACTTCATTGGTATCTCTTGCAACAAGGCAGAAGTACATGGCATATTGCTCTCACAGCCCAGACAGGTTGGTGGCCTCTTTTTTTTTGTTTGTTTGTTTGTTTTTTGTTTTTACTTTCGCTCCTCTGGTCTACATCCTCAGCTCTCTCTGTCATCCCACCATCCCCAGCTCCTTCAAGACATATGCATTCTTCCAGTAATCTTCACCTGATGAAACTTCCAAATGCCAGGTTTACCACACACATTCACTCGTTTTCCTTTAATTTGGGGGAACAAACTTATTGAGGTTGTTGAATCTCACTCTTCTATTCCATCTCAATGAAGTTGAGAGCTTTAGATTCCAGGACTTCATATTCGTAGTGCACCCCATCTGATGTCAATCCTGTTGCTTGGTGGGTCCAACTGTGGCCCCACCGCTACATTCTCAGTACATTGTCTTTTTGCCCTTTGTCACCTTGTTCTTCCATCAGTGCAGATTTTTTTTGTGGAAAAAAGGAATAAAAATATATATATGAATGAAAAGGGGCTACCTGCTACAGCTGATGTTAATGCCACAATTTACTGGAAGCAAGATGTTTACTCTGTCGTCAATATGATGTCATTTTCATGACTGCCTGTAGTATACTAGCATTCTTGCAACATGCAAGCACAACCTCCTTTGGTGGGTACTTTGGGGTATAAGCACTAAAATACTTCCCAGAAAGCAATATAATCTGCAATCCTACACTTGATTGAAGAAAAATCGGTGGACAAGGCTCAAAATGGTGTCTAGTAAGTCAGATTGTGTCTGCATCTTCAGACCCAAAGGACCACCTACTCGTGTCCCACTATGAGTTGTCCTACATTCCTGGAGTGACACATGCTCAGTGTTTATGATGAGCGCTACATTTTCTTGTACCCCGGTGAGCTATCTGTGCCATAGTTTGGCATTTCTGTAGTGGTGTGCAGTCCTCCAGAACAAGGTGCACGGTTCACGGCCACTGAAAGCTCCTGTGTTGTTACACCGTGTTAAGGTGGGGGAGGGATCATAAGTGCTGGGGGCGTATCGTGGGAGGGCCATTACACGTCCGGGCTGTGCCCTTGGCCTCACCTGTAGAGTGCTCTTTTCTGATAACGAGCCCAGGGCTACGAGGAAACACTCGTGTGAGTATGTTATTCTTCCATGTACTGTAATGACCTGTATCGTTACCATCACCATCATTATTTAAATATTACTATAATTATAATTTCAAGAGTACATTGCACTCGCTATAATTCTAACTTATGTCTATGCCAATCAATGTACAGCTGCAATTTCCCTTTGAGACGAGCTTGGACTAATTTTCAACACCGCAAACTATTTTTTTCTTTCAGTGTTATCCCATGTTATACTTAACAATCAGAAACTTCCAATACGATACTCGTGGGTTAATAACTCTTTTCATGGATCGAAAGTGAAATAGAATGCAAAATAACATTAGTTGTGCCATTTTTATTGCAATAAAACTTTTGATGGTCGGTGTGTGTGTGTGTGTGTGTGTGTGTGTGTGT
>NC_140969.1:48313284-48475784 GCF_056783735.1 Eptatretus burgeri
ATATATATGTATATATATGTATATATGTATATATATATATATATATATATATATATATATCTTTCTAACCACTGACTGACTGATGTTAAAGATCAATACCTTCCGGGTGACATGGAAAGCTGACATTTTGCGAGCCGATGGACATCAAAGCCAATACACCGGAAATATTCACAGAATCGTTGAATAACATCCATAATTGAAAATATAAATAAATGAAAAAAGAAAAAAGCAAATATTGCAAGTGAGTGACCCAAGACAATGGAGAAGTACGGTCATTTTGTGTGCCGATGGATATCAAAGCCGATATATGCGGAAAAAATCACAGAACTGTCAGAAAGCATCTGCAAATGAAAATAAACTAGTAGGGTGCTGGGTGGAGCGCATACCTCCGCTATGTAATGCCTGATTCACGAGAACATATCGGGCCCATTAATTTTTTGAAATGTCATGCTATATATCCATATCTCTCAATGGTGAGGAATCACTTAAAAAAAAACTAAATAACTCTTGTATCCAGATCCGGATTCAGATCTTCACCAAAATTGAATCAATGCTTCCTTCACACACCCAACGTGTCCACCAAGTTTCGTCTGAATCCATCCACAACTTTTTGAGATATCCTGCACGCAGACAGACAAACAAACAAACAGACAGAGAGGGGGTGAAAACATAACCTCCTTCATCTTCTGTGGCAGTGGTTATGAAAAAAATATATGAAAAAAAAATATATATATATATATATATGTATACATATATATATACATATATATATATATATATACATATATATATACATATATATACATACATATATATACAGGGGGCTGTAAAAGTAGGGATACAGTAATGAAAAACAAAACGTGTGCACAAAACGTATTTTATTGATTATACAAGCATATTAATAATAACATACCAATAATAAACATATCATTAAGAAACATATTAATCGAGTATTAATGAATGAATTCTCGTATTAAATGAATCCTATCACCACTATTATAATACTAGTAATACTGGTATAATCCTTACTGTATACCAACTTTTGAAGCCCCCTGTATATGTATATATATATATATATATATATATATATATATATATATATATATATATATATATATATATATATTATCCCTGTGTCGTAAGAGACGACCAGGGTTGCGTCAGGAAGGGCATCCGGCGTAAAACATGTGCCAAATCACGATGCGGATCGGGTGATCCGCTGTGGCGACCCCTAACGGGAGCAGGCGAAAGGAGAAGAAGATATATATATATATATATATATATATATATATATATATATATATATATATATATATATATATATATATATATATATATATATATATATTTATATATATATATATATATTGACCGTTTTTACAGCCATTTTTCCCTGCTGTGCAGGGGTTGGCTTTTTCTTGAGGCAATGTTTTATGGCCAGATGCCCTTCCTGACGCCAACCATGGTCGCCTCTTACGACACACAGGGATATGGTACACCTATTCTAACCGAGGCATACACCGGACCAGTACACTGGTACTCATTTTGCCGACCTCGGAGGGATGACAGGCTGAGTCAACTCCCTGGTGTTAATTCAGCCGCCAACGGGGCTTGAACTCAGGACCCTGGGGTCCCAAGCCACCACCCTAACCACTAAGCCAACACCAGGCATATATATATATATATATATATATATATATATATATATATATATATATATATATATATATATATATATATATATATATATATATATATATATATATATATATATATATATATATATATATTACATATAAGCTTTATGATTATAGTCAAGCATCACTGACCTGCTCAATTATCAAAAGGCTGCACTTATTTTTGTATATTTTAATTTGTGGATGCTTTCTGACAGTTTTGTGATTTTTTCCCGGCATACCGGCTTCGATATCTTTTGGCACACAAATTTCAGCTTTCTATGTCACCGGTAAAGTATTGAATTTTAATATCAATGAGTCAGTGAATGGTTAGAATGAGCTTTATATATTAGATCTCTATGTGGTATTAAAAATAATACAAAACTATTATTACTCTTTTATCTATGGAAGTTGAAAGGTTTGCACATTCACCTCTGAGCTGTCGACTCTGGGTTTGAATCTTGACCCAGCTATAAAGTGTCACACTGGTGTTTTGCAGACAGGGCGAGTCATCATTGTGAGTGCCATCCATCAGAAGAATGTTAAGCGAGAGGACCCATCTTCCAGCATTAGTTGTTGTTGGACTTGAATGTGTCTTTAACAAAAAGTAGGCGAGTTATTGCCGGCACTCTGAAAAATTCGAATTCATGCATAAACTGCAGGGAGAAAGTAATCTGGTCTCCTCGGGTATCCTTCAACATCAGTTGACACTGCTTGCTATCTCAGTGTGGATGTTCTCTGAACAGCAGCTTATACACTCCTGAATAAACACGCACAAATTCAGGCACTTTGCTTATCCGCTTGTTTGATGTGAACGGCTATCTTCGGCTCTGAAAAGCAGCTGAGATGAGTGAAGTAAGAAACAATTGAGGGTGATGTTGTTTCGACTGACAGGGGAAAGCAGAGGGAAACATGTATGTATTTAGTGTTCATGTGTGCATTTGCTGTTCAATTAAACAGCGAACGCACACGTAAATGGTCAAATACAACACACACACACACACACACACACACACACACACACACACACACACACACACACACACACACACACACACACACACACGAAAAATGAAACACTGAAGGTACACACGAAGAGTCAAGTACAATACACACACAAACAGTGAAATACTAAATGAATACACGAACAGTCAAACACTGAATGCACACACAAACAGTCAAACAATGAAGGTACAAATAAACAGTTAATGCACAATTATAGAAACACTGATGCACAAATGAACAGTCATACACTGAACACACAAATTAAGTCAAACACCGAATGACAAACAAAGTCAAACAATAAACACACAAATGAACAAACACTCAATGCACAAATGAACAGTCAAACACTGAACATGCAAATGAACAGTCAAACACTGAACGAACAAATGAACAGTCAAACACTGAACGTACAAATGTACAGTCAAGCACTGAACGCACAAATGAATAGCAAAACACTGAACGCACAAATTAAGTCAAACAATGAATGCACAAATGAATAATCAAACACTAAACACACAAATGAACAGTCAAACACTGAACATACAACATGTATCTATCGATATATATATAAAATGAGTTCGGTCTCAGCGTGAAGCCGTCCTTCCTTCCCTCCGTCCCTCCATCCGTCCATCCGTCCGTGGTGACTACGTGTCCATTATTTAAGTACAATTAGAATGTACCTTTCGACCCTTTAGACTGCTGAGACCCCTTCGGCCTTTGAAGACCCTCTAACACCCTGAGCACTCTTAAGATGCAAAAGACCACAAAGACCCCCAATATGCTCAAGACCCCCAAGACAGTGAAGACCCTCGAAGACCTTGAAGACAACCAAGATCCCGAAGACTCCGAAGACCTCCAAGATCCCCAAGACCCCAAAGACCATCAAAATCCCAAATACCATGAAGATCCCGGAAACTCCCAAGACCGCAAAGACCCCAAAGACCATCAATATCCCAAAGACCCCCAACACCCCAAAGACCATCAAGATCCTGAAGACCTCCAAACACCCCAAATACCCTGAAGAACCTCCAAGACCCTGAAGACCCCAAACATCCCAAGACCCCCAAGAACTTTAAGGCTCCCAAGACCCCCATGACCCCAAAGACCCGCAAAAGCCCAAAGACCACCAAGATCCCCATGACCCCAAAGACCATCAAGACCCCCAAGACCCAAAAGACCCCAAACAGCCTCAAGACCCCCAAGACAGCGAAGACCCTCGAAGACCTTGAAGACAACCAAGATCCCGAAGACTACGAAGACCTCCAAGATCCCCAAGACCCCAAAGACCATCAAAATCCCAAAGACCATGAAGATCCCGGAAACTCCCAAGACCGCAAAGACCCCAAAGACCATCAATATCCCAAAGACCCCCAACACCCCAAAGACCATCAAGATCCTGAAGACCTCCAAACACCCCAAATACCCTGAAGAACCTCCAAGACCCTGAAGACCCCAAACATCCCAAGACCCCCAAGAACTTTAAGGCTCCCAAGACCCCCATGACCCCAAAGACCCGCAAAAGCCCAAAGACCACCAAGATCCCCATGACCACAAATACCATGAAGATCCCCAAGATCCAAAGACCCCCATGACCTCCACGACCCAGATGACCACCACGACACCGACGACCCCCACGACCACAACAAACACCAAGACCCCGAAGAACCCCAAGACCCCAAAGACCCAAAAGACCCCCAAGACCCTAAAGACCCTCAATACTCCAAAGACCTCCAATACCCCAAAGACCTAAAAGACCCCAATACCTCCAAGACCTTGAAGACCCTGAAGACCCCAAGGACCCTCAAGACCCCAACAACTCCAAGTTCCTGAAGACCCCAAAGACTGAAGAACCACATGACCCCAAAGACTCCAAAGACCCTGGCATCCCCCAATACCCAAAGACCCCCAAGAAGCCCAAGACCTCCATGACCCTGATGACCACCATGAAGCCCAAGACCTCCATGACCCTGATGACCACCATGACCCTGACACCCCCCACAACCCCAACAAACACCAAGACCCCAAAGACCTCCAAGACTCCCAAGACTCCCAAGACCCCCAAGACACCAACATCCCCCAAGACCCAAAAGGCCCCAAAGACCTCCGAGACCACCTAGACACCCAAGACCCTGAAGACCCCCATGACCCTAAAGATCCCCAAGACCCCAAAGTCTCTGAAGATCCCCAAGACCCCAAAGTCCCTGAAGACCTGACAACTCCCAAGACCCAAAGACCCTCAAGACCCCAAAAACTACAGACCCCCACGACCCCAAAGACGCTCAAGACCCCGATGAATGCCATGACCCAGACGACCCTGATGACCCCCACGACTCCAATGACCATCAAGACCCCGAAGACCCCAAAGATCCCAAAGACCTCCAAGACCCCCAAAGTCCCTCAAGACCCCAAAGACGCCCAAGTTCCTTAAGACCTAAAAGACCCCAAGACTTCCAAGTCCCTGAAGACCCCAAAGACCCTGAAGAACCACCTGACCCTGTAGACCCCAAAGACCCTGAAGATCCCCAAAGATCATCAAGACCCTGAAGACCTAAAAGACCCCCAAAACCTCCAAGTCCCTGAAGACCCCACAGACCCTGAAGAAGCACATGACCCCATTGACCCCAAAGACCTCCAATACCTCCAAGACCCTCAAGACCCCCAATGAACCCAAGACCCTGAAGACACCAAAGTCATCAAAGAACCAAAAAGACCCTGAAGACCCAAAAGACCCTGATGACCCAAAAGCCCCAAAGGACCAAAAGTTCTAAAAGATCCAAGATTCCCAAAAGACCCTGAAGAAGACCCATAAGTCCCAGAAATCCCAAAAGACCACAAAGGTCCAAAAAAAAACAAAGATCCTTTTGACCCCTTTGACTTTAACACCATTTCGACCCCTTACACCCTTCAGGCAGATTAGCCAGCTTAGACCATTGACCGCTTTGACCACTTGGACCCTCATTGATTGACAATCAATAAGATTGGCAAGGTTTTAAACTCCTTTAATAAGTTTTTATGTGTCAGGTTTGATAGAGCATTCTTTTCTAAAAAGAAATACGCAAGTTTTCATTGTTTTGATAAGCAGAAGTTTATGGATGTTATTAATTTTATTTCATTTAATACTTTTTGTGTCTATATGTGGGATAATGTTTCAACAGGTTAAGGGTATTCCCATGGGTGGGAATTGCAGCCCCCTACTAGCAGATATTTTTCTTATTTTTGTGAATTTTCATTCATGCAGAAACTGATGAAGGAGAAAAAATTAGGATTTGCTAAAATATTATCTCATACATGTCATTGTAGAGATGATATTTGTGTGGTTAACTATAAAAAATTTTGATAGGCAGCTTCACAAGATTTATCCAGAGAGCCTGATTGCCAACAGGAGTGGTAATGATTGTACAGTTGCTGCATATCTGGATGTGTTGGTTATTGTTGGACAGAATGGTTTTAGTACAAGTGTAAATCATAAAGTTGATGATTTCAGTTTCCTGGGAGTCTTGTAAACCTTTCCAGGTAGCAATGTACCGATTATTATGGGTGACAATGTCTTTTCATCTCAGCTACTTAGATTTGCAAGAATTTGTTCAGGAAAGGATCAGGTCAGGTCAGGTAAGGGAGCATGCGCCAGAGCAGCGCGTCGGAGCAGTAAAGGATGATTTTGTAGAACATGCTGAGGTTTTTCCATCATGTTAAACAGAGGATATTTGGCTGATTGTTTGGATCAGATCTTGTGAGAATATCTTTAGACTCCATCGTCATCTTTTACTTATGTTTGATTGGTTTTCATGTAAACAAGTTCCGATTGCATTGCATTTGATATAAAAAATAATGAATTAATTATTTTAGTGAGGTAAATTCTTTAATCAATAAAATTTATTATATATATATGTATGTATATATATATATATATATATATATATATATATATATATATATATATATATATATATATATATATATATATATATATACACATATATACATATATATATATATATATACATACATATATACATATATATATATATATATGTATATATACATATATATATATATATATACATATATATATATATATATATACATATATATATATATATATATACATATATATATATATATATATATATATATATATATATATATATATATACATATATATATATATATATATATATATACATATATATATATATATATATATATATATATATATATATATATACATATATATATATATATATATATATATATATATATATATATATATATATACATATATATATATATATATATATATATACATATATATATATATATATATATATATATATATATATATATATATATATATATATGTGTGTACATATCTTCGACCCTTGACCATTTATACCACTTGGACCTCCTTATTTCACAAATTAAATTTCAAAGAAATATATAATATCACCAATATTACAAACAAATTTGTGCAAAGGAAATGTTTGGATGATGATTGGTGTAAATCATGCCAACACAACAAATATATGACATCAATCTCTGCAACGACATGTGGAAAGGCGAGCGCAGCAAGCTGATCCATGCTTGCAAAATCCATGTAATAATGGGGGAATTAAACAAAATATCATGGACATTGCACAGCAAAGTTCTCTTCCAACGGATTTTTTTTAATACCGTACAGTACAGTATATCAATATTTTACAACACACAGAGATTCACAATTCAGGTATAATCCCTTAAATACACTGTATAACAGTCTGTATATTTGCCCTGGAACACTCATGATCAATAAATGATTACAAAGTTTTTGATAAACCATTAACTTATTAATTAACTCCTGTTATCCTGTTAACTAACTCCTGTTAATTAACTAACTCCTAAATTATAACCTGATGAAGCAAAATCACACCCTTGATGTACCAGTAAGAGAAAAGGGTTATTATAGCAAATGATAGTTTATTTATTGTGAATAGTAGTTAAATGTGGATGTAATTAATTATATGGAATAAACAGAACATTGATTGGAGGATGCAATTGCTCAACGTCATGGGAATTAAGGAGAAGCTGACATTTCGAACTTTGTATTGAAACAAAAGACAAGTTCGATGAAATGTTAACGGCTGAAACGTCAGCTTTCCTTGCTTCCCAAGACGGTTAGCATACATCAATCTAAGACGAATGAGAAATACCAGTGTCTTACAGCATGAGACCACCAACTCCAGTGTGTGTGTGTGTGTGTGTGTGTGTGTGTGTGTGTGTGTGTGTGTGTGTGTGTGTGTGTGTGTGTGTGTGTGTGTGTGTGTGTGTGTGTGTGTGTGTGTGTGTGTGTCATATAATCCTCATACTCCCCTAGAGAAATCATGCCCAAATTGCGGCTCCACCCTCCAGATCCTCCCATGCCGTGGTCACAGCGGGTATCCAGTCACCAACTTCTGGCGTCAAGATGGACGAGCGATCTTCTTCCAGGCATGCACTCTTTATATGCTTCATATAGTGTCCCACACTTTGTGTGTGTCCCGCACCTTTCACGCATCATGCACGTGATATTTTGTCTTGCTTCCTGTATCTATGAAGTGTCCTGCAACTGATGCATGCCCCACATTTTGTGTTCCGCTTCCCATTCGTACCTCGCATATTGTGTCCCTGCAATTCTTTCAACTGTAAAAAGTGCATTTTTGAATTTAAACTTTTCATATTAGGAGCTGGGGAGAAATCTTTGACCTTGCGTGCCCTTTGGTGAATGATGTATACATGCCCCTCCCAAATTTATTTCCCTTCTCTCCCTACTCCTGCCACAATCCCCTACCTTCCGATATCATCCATGCTTCTCTTCCTTTTATCAAACTACATTTTCTCAATTTAGCTCCTTCTTCTTGAATGAAGGTTAGAGGACACAGAGTTCATCAAATTATCTATTTTCAATATAAGGATAAAATTTGAGGAAAAATATTCCCCCAACTGAAATCCTTGGCAGGCAAAGGGGACACATGACCACCCTCGCCCAGAAAGCAAGGCTGAGGCGGAGGTTCGTCGCAATTCAATCAAGCGTCAGAATACAGGATCTGCAGGCTTGGAAGGGAAAAAGAGACGCTTGGACAACTCAGTGGTGGGTGGTGTCTCAATGTCCTTTCATGCCCACCTCACCTTCATTCCACTGTACAAACCAGCTCTGAATCCTCCCACATCTCAATTTCTCAAACCTCATTTCTATTTCTCTCTACAACTCCATGTAATTCTGTACCTGAATATATTCTCACATTTTCTGTCTTCATACCATTCCCATGACACCTCATTTCTGTCATTGTTTGTGAAAATCATAAAATATGTGAAGTTCAGTAAAAGTTAATGTGGTTGCTGTTATCAAAATGATAATGTATCTACGCAGATGAATGTACTGGAGAACAGGCATGGAAGTGGGATGGTCTTCAACCCGATGCCATGTTCCCTGGACTATGGAACAGGATCTTGTCCCGTTTATAACAAAATGTACTCGGAGCGCATCAAAGAGGAGTGGGATGGTGTTCTTGGTGGAGCACTTCCTGGACCCCCATCATTAGCCCATAGTGACCTGTACCCCATACCCTTGTTCTCTGCACCAACTTTCCCAACTGCAATGAGGGACACGGATGTCTCTCAGGAAAAAGTGGTCACGTTGGGGCCTTATGGCAGCTTCTCTGGACCCCCTTTTGAGCTGAACAAGGGCAAGGAGTGGAAGGGTTCATTCACCCATTGCCCCACTAACCATGACCCCATGGTGGATGCCTCTGTTTATTCAGGGTACCAACACGGTTTCTCAAGTCACCCCCATCACGATGAGGATGTTCAACCATTGCCTACAGGTCAAATAGACAGCTCGTATGGCCGTGCGCACTTCTCAGACAGTGGCGCAGGCAGTACACGTAATGCTCAAGCTTTGGAGACAGTGATCACAACGACCACCAAAGTATCATACCATGCACATCGACCTAACATCGGGAAGAGAGATGAAGCGAGTTGTGCCAATGGGGGACACAGCAACCCAAGTTCTGCAGTGATAGGGGTTCGTCGCTGTCAGCCTGAATACTTTTCACCTCCAACAGCTCAATTGTACTCTGAGCTGGTATTCCAGGATCCGCTGCTACCTTACTCAGGAGCTTTCCCTGCGCAAAGTCACCACGGTGTGGTTAGACGGGACACAGCATATGGAGTTCCAGCGTACCCAAACCTGTACCCTTATGAACAACGTGCTTTGTAAACCCTCAGCTGCCCAACAAGTTCATTGCAGGTTTAGTTTCCAGTTAATATTATTATTACTATTGTCATTATTATTATTATTATTATTATTATTATTATCATTAGTCAAGAAAAGACATGTATGTAGCAGTCACAAATATATTTTCCAAAACTGTCTTTCCGATTATCTTCACAACCTCGCACAACTTGATAAAACCTTTGATAAAACTACACCTTCTGTGTCTTTGTAAACACGATAACCTTGTTCCTGTCCACCAAAGCAAAATATTTAGTAGTTCCTTTGTCAGCTAATATTGCGAGATAAATTTGTAGATATATCATCACTGTGTTCATTTCCATGTTGTCATAACTTTAGAATGTCATGTGCAAATACATTACATTTTCACCGATGTGCGTTCTTGTAGAGGAAAGGTTCCACTCCATTCACTCTCATCAACACTGAGTGTGCTTCTTTCAATCAGATTTAAACGCAAGTGTCCTTCAACATTGACCTGGACTCTTGTTTATACGAGTATCGAAGCTTGGATTTAAATGTACATTACTTTTCAAGATATTCTCCAGATTTGGACACTCATTTGTCCCATCAGAATGGAAGCCTTCTTACCTATAACTTTTGCTTGAGCCTCTCATAACCATATCAGGCCATCCCTCTTGTTTGCACTTTTGAATTTTTAGTACACAATAATGTCTGTGCTTTAATAGGCTAGCAGAATGGCTTCGAAGTATGCACACTCACCTCTAAGCTGTCCAGCCAGGGTTTCAATCTTGGCCCACCAGAAACCGCCATTCTTGTGTTTCACAGGCAAGGTGATTCATAAATCTGTGTGCCGTCCCTCGGATGGATGTGAAACTGGGCATCCCGTCTGCTGGCATTAGTTTGTGGACGTTATAGATCCCACGGTGTACTTCACGAAGGGTAGGCAAGCTATCGCTGGCACCATGTCCATATTAGAAATTCCTGCCATAACCAACAGAGGGAACTGCATCAGCGGCACAGCCCCATCCTCAACCAGTGATGCTGCCCCGCAGCCTTGTGCTGCATACGAAAGAAGTGTGCTTTAATTACATTAATTCTGCACTTGCACCTTATTAAATACAAACACATTGATGTTATTGCACGCAACATCGGAGGAATGTCTCCTTAAAACGATCACCAGTAATAAGCAGCAATAACTTCCTGAACTAACTGACTTTTAACTTCCTGAAATAAGCAGCAAGGCTTCTTGAACTAACTAACCTGAACTTCCTCAACTAACCAGCAATAAATTCCTGAACTAACTGACTTTTAACTTCCTGAAATAATCAGCAAGGTTTCTTGAACTGTAAATAACCTAAACTTCCTAAACGAACCAGCAAGAACTTCCTGAACTTTGAACTTCCTGAAATAACCAGCAAGAAATTCCTAAGCTCATCAACATTGAACTCCCTGAATTAAGCAGCAAGGCTTCTTGGACTATAAGTAACCGAAACTTCCTGAACTAACCGACTTCGAATTTCCTAAAATAACCAGTAAGAAATTTTTGAACTAACGAACAATGAACCTCCTGAAATAATCAGCGGAATTTCCTAAACCATGGTTGGAATACCTTGAATTAAATCCTGTTGTCCTAAGATGATCAATATGAACTTCCTATATTGTGCTCATGCTACATAAGTAGACATACCTACTGGATGTCACAAAGAGGTTATATTGGGGAGGGGTGATGAGCATCAAAATAGAAACATCAGTTTTACAAAAAAAATAAGGAAAGATGTTTATTTATTTGTATGCAGTCTGTGGCTGGTTGGCTGCATCATTTTAATGCCCCTGTTACCAGCACACTGAAAATCATTTTTGCTAACCTTGGACTGGTAACGTAACAGGCTGAGTCACCTCTACCTAGCATTAGGTCAAGAGCCCAACAAAGGGTTGAACTCTAGGCTCTAGGATCTTCAGCCAGCCACCTTAACTCTTAGACCAACACCAGCCCTGAAAGTTATGTGAGAAAATGGAAGGTACGAAATTTGGGGCAAGGAGGAAAATGGAAAAATAGGTCAGGAGGGAAGATAAGTAATGAGAGGTAATGAGGCAGGTGTATTTAATATGCAGGGAGAGCATGTGGAGTATGCTTGATGTTGGCTTGATGGTTAGGGTGGTGGGATTGGGATCTGAGGATCCTGAGTTCAAATCCCACTTTGCTGTTGAATTAACACCAGGTGGGGTTGACTCTGCCTGTCATCTTTCCAAGGTCAGCAAAATGAGTGCCAGCTTGCTGGTATCCTTTGCTGAAGAGGCAACACATCCAGGATTGTACCCAATAGCCAAGGGGACTGTTTAGGTAGCACCAACGCTCTGCACAGAGTATGGTCCCAATGGTTGGATGGATGTGGAGTGGGGTTTCATTCATTCTGCCATTTTCATACTTTCAATGTACAGCAGATTGTTTCTCATTCAAAATGTAATGAAATGCCCTCTCTATTAAGAGAAAACTGATTGGAATTTTATTGATTTTAATCATGCATTTAATGTTTCATCGTTTGTTTTTAATGTTTTCATCAAATGATGTGACAGACAGGATTTGATTCTTGATACCTGTTATCAAAAATGTATTCCCCTGTATGATTAGAAGTGAAGTAAAAAAAGGATAATTTGTTTGAAACGGCGAGAGTGAGATTGCTCCAGAGTTTACTTCAACTTTGAATTGACTTGAAATCTTTGACACAGATTTTGGGCAAGCGAGACAAGGGACTTGGCTACCAAAATTTGGGACACACACACACACACACACACACACACACACATACAAACACACACACAGACAAAAACACACACACACACACATCAGGACATTGGTAGAGCAGCCATCAGGCCATTGCGTGAAAAGCACCGGTTTCAGTGGGCACTTCCACTCGTTTGTTGGAAAAACGATTCATCACTTGAAACACTACCAATGGCGTCACGGACGTGCTGGGAACTGATTTGGAGGATAGGGGAGGGGTGGTAGTTGTCTTGGAATTCCGAGGTGCGGACACGGTGAGTGCCAAGGTGAGATTACATCGCAACAGAAAGGGACAGCAGCGTCCTTGTTTTATACATGAAACATGATCCTTTATCTAGATTTTTGAAAGATGAAACTACTTGATGATAGGGCCCGGAATGCGTTGAGAGAATGCTTAAAATTGATGGTACACTGACACACACATAATACACACACACACACACACACACACACACACACACACACACACACACACACACCTGATAGGTCGGCCAACAAAAGTCAACTACACTTTCATGTTTTTCTTAACACTACATTGTAGCAACTCATTCACTTATAAACACAGGGATGCCACGGGTTCATCAATCCGACGTCTCAGGAGGTTATAACCTTGAAAATGGCCCGACAAAGCACGCTCCGATCCATATACCCATCTTCCTATCATATATTGTGTTGAAGGCTATGTGTGTGACAAAAACATGTATTTTGATCATACTCAAATGGAAGTTTACAATTTCAATGTTCTCTCCTTGTGACCGAATAATGTGCTAAAATATCCACATCCCTCAACATTCATACATCTCAGATGTCCAAATGTTTCGAATATCAGCCAGGGCATCAGAATCTAGTCTCATTTGTCCTCCCTGTCTGCAGAGACAATCTGTTATACATCTTTCAATTTTAATATTTTTTTGCATCTTTATACATCTTTATTGCTTAACTCTTGTATTTTTCACATCTCGTTTAAACATTTTTTTAAATCTTCTGAATGGTTCCTTTTGCGATGGTTTGAGTGCCTCCTGATTTGTACTACACCTCCAAGAAGGCCTTGCATAATCCAGCACTGCTAAAAGTAATTTTCTTGAAATAAGAAAAGGTTTTTTTGAAACAAGAAAACCATGAGAGATTTTTGAGCTGATAGACATTTTTTTATCATGGTTTTCTTGTTTCTCGAAGAAAATATTCTTATTTAAAGAAAACATTTTTATTTTTATTTGGCAGTGAATATTTGCTCGATTATGACAATGGTAAACACAAACAGGAAACTAGAACGGCACTCGGGAGAGCGTACATACCTCCACCAGGCAGAACAGTTCACGTTTTGTATCCCTCTGATGGGTCGGATCTGGATCCGGACCTTTGATGTATTATCCAACAAATCGTTTTTGGCCCCAGCACTCAATGGTAAAGAATCACTTTACAACAAAAAATTAAATCTCGAATCCAGATTCAGATCTTCAGCAAAATCGAATCAATTCTTCCTTGTCATACACCTGACCTATCCACCAAGTTTCGTCCAAATCCATCCATAACGTTTTGAGATATCCTGATCAGACAGACAAACATACTGACAGATAGACAAACAAACAAACAAGCCGGTAGGCGATGAGGGATCCGCTAGGATCGAAGCGCTGGATACGATGCTTTTCATTCTGACCGATCCACCGATGAAGATTCATTGCCAATTGGTTCACATACAATTGTTCCTCCGCCTGGCAAGATTTTTCCTATTGCGTATTTTGCCAACTGGCACTCCTCATAAAAAATTACGTAAATAGACAACCTATTTTTGAAGGACTACCATTTGAAAAATAATCGGTTTGCTGGTTTGTGCTGTGGAGCCTCGTGTTGCAGACACACACACACACACACACACACACACACACACACACACACACACACACACACACACACACACACACACACACACACACACACACACACACACACGGAAAACCCGACAATAACGGATATCTAGTGAATCCCAATACAGGTGAAAGCGTAACCTCCATCCACCTTTGGTGGCAGAGGTAATCCATCCATCCATCCATTGGGGCCATACTCTGTGCAGGGCATTGGTGCTGCCTCAGCAGTCTCCTTGGCTATTGGGCACAATCCTGGACACGTCACCACTCCGACACAGGATACCAGCAAGCTGGCACTCATTTTGCTGACCTTGGAAGGATGACAGGCAGAGTCAACCCCACCTGGTATTAATTCAACAGCAAAGGAAGATTTTAACTCAGTATCCTCGGATCCTAAACCCACCACCCTAACCATTAAGCCAACACCAGGCATGCAGGTGATAATGCAATAAATATTAAATTCAAGGTGAACGTGAAGGTTTGACTGGAGGGCAACACAAGACAAGTAACACCAGGTGGTAGTCAATGCCACCTATTTGATGGTCTTCCATTCTTTAGCTTGTGATCTGCCTCACCGGTGTTTCAATAATCGATATCTGGTTCGGATATCTTGCATTGCACACAGGGAACCGAAAATGAGGACTGGTACGACAGCCTAAAGGTATGTGCATTTGCCTCTGAACCGTTTCACCTGGGTTTTAATCTTGGCCCAGCTATAAACTATCCCCTTGGTGTTTCGCAAGCTGGGTGATGCATCAATGTGTATGGCCGTCCAACGGATAGGTGTTCGACAGGGTGTCCCACCAGATAGCACTATTTGGTGAAGGTTAATGATTCCACGGTGTTCTTAGTGAAGATTAGGCAAGTTTTCACCAGCACCCTGAACGAATTACAAATTCCTGTAAACATGTCAAACGGCAGGCCTGGCCAGCTAGTTGGTGAAAGACATGGGTGAATTTCGTTTCCCTGGCCAACTCTAAAATAACATGGCAATAAGTTGGGCCGTTAAAAGAGTCATCAAAGGTCGACACAGGGAATATACAGGTGCATTTTCTATTCACTGTCAGTATTGAGAGCACACTTTCCATTGAGTAACCTCTTTGTACATGTACACGTACACATTGATGAAATGCTTGTACATTTGAAAGCGTTTGGTGCATTGAAGAGATCCAAAAAAATTTCCTTCAACTTCAGTCACTCTATTGCACCACAACCTTGATGTAATCTCCGTAATCTCATTCTTAACGATTTCTCATCTATTCTATGCTCAATATGTGTGCATTGACTCCCAAAAATACGCAATTCACTTGTCAAACTGTCAAACACTTGGAATATTCCTTTCAATCCTGACTGGCCTCATGCTTTTGCTCTGTCTCTCAAGGGGGACTGTCTGGCGGGCCATCCTACATACTTTCTTGGCAATCCTCTTGAAATAATTCAGTCACTCAAAATCTTGAGCCTCACTATCAAAAATTTCTTGTGCAAACCACATTTCTCAGTTGGCTTCGAAAGCGCATCGCTGACGAGGCGTCCTCCATTGTGCAAAGTCCTTCCTTGGCGCACCTGAACTCGTATCCACCCACAAGGCCTTCATCCACAGCTTGATGGAGTACTGCTCTTCCATCTGGGCTGGTGCTCCTGCCTCACACCTTGCTCAGCTTGATGTTGTGAAGGACCTTCAAGATATTTGGGGTCTCCCACGATGAGGCTGAGACTATGCGCCTATCACTTTCACATCGCAGACAGGTCGGTGGTCACTGTTTTCTTCCACATCCTTTGTAGTGTTACATCCTCTACTCTCTCTGTGTTCTGTTCCTCCACCCCCTCTCCACCCAGGTTTCTGCAAGGCGCACAAGGTGTGCCAGCAACCTCCTTCTGGTGAAACTCACAAAAACCAGAATCACTGCTCACCTCCACTCATTCATTCCTCTTTTGTTTCCCCATCTGTTGAAACAACTTCCATTTGTTGGTTCCACAGTGGAACCAACTTAGCCAAGGAGACTGCTTAGGCAGCACCAACGCTCTGCACAGAGTATAGTCCCAATGGATCGATGGGACTTCCATGTTCTCTTCACTATCATTCATCCCTCCAGGTCTTCAAGACAGCTGTTCACTACCATCTCAGATCATTCCCCATCCAAAACCATGACCTTTTCTCGACCTGTTAACCCACACCTACTCAAGCCTAACTCTTTTCGAATTTCCAGTTTGTCCTTCCTGAGAGTTTGTGGCTGTATCCGTCCTCTCTACACCTTGGGTCCTCCCCTACCCCTCAATCTTCTCCACATCCCTTATTCTCCAAGTCTCCCTCTATTTTGTCCTTCAACCCTGCTGTTGGTGTTTTTCCCCCTCTCTTTCTACTGTTCCTTTTGTTCTGTTACATCCTGATCCGTTTTATGTTATAGCTCCTCCATGAGCCATAACTTTGTGTTTGCTCCCCTTGTTGGAATAAATTCCTCCCCCATCCCACTCTTCTTGTTGATATGTCATTGGATGATCATGCTTTCATGATCATCCAACCACTCTTCATCTAATCTTCCGTTGTGTACATGGGACTTGTACACAAGTCACATACTGTAATGTACTTATGACTACCACTACTCCAACTTAACAACCGTAATTATTCACACTCTTGTGGGGTCAGTCGGGGCACGTTTTTGGGACGAGTCTTTCTGGCACAGAGCTGACGTTAGACTGAAGGTGATTTGTGCTGGAAGTTGTAATTTGTTTCGTGTGCAGGCGATATTTCACCTACTCTTCTCGAAAGACACCGTGAGATCTTTAACATCAACCAACGACCAGTGGTGGCAGATGGGTCCTCCGGCGTAACCTCCTTCCGAGGGAGAGTGCACACATTGATGTATCGGCTGGCATGCGAAAAACCAGGGTGGGACTTTCTCGCTGGTTCGAGGTTCAAACCCAGACCACAAAGCTCAAATTTGAGTGAACACACCTCTAAGTTATCCCACCAGCTCTTCATATAATATATTTATGAAAGGCATAAAGATTTGTACAATGTGCATTCGAAAACCATTTCCCAGGTACGTTCCGACCGGCTGGGCCCCGCATGTCTTAGCGTAACGTTTCACCTTGAAGGCACCATCACATTGGTCCCGTATCGGTTGATAATGCAGGTTATGTAATTAATCGCCTGCTTTTGAAACACGAACTCCATTTACTCACTCAGTAAATCAGTCGTAAAAGGCTGATGTGCCAAATAAGCTGTTTAGGACAGAAAGATCCTGGTACAGTATCAGGTTCATCCCTAAAAGTTCAATCACTGCAATTGTTTGTAACTTTTTCAGTCGAAGATCAATGTGATCGCAAAACTACATCCTACCTTCTCATTATTTCCCAATTTGTGTGGTAAATGTCAATGTTCTCACGATATTTGATTTGTTTCAGGAACTTCAATAATCTCATCAAGTCGCAAGGATGAGTCAGTGGCAGAAAGTTTCAGTGAAGAAGGCCTCCAAACTCTTGTTCATTTCATGGTGATGCTGAAGGAAATGCAGATGAAATCCATCAAGAAAATCTTTAAATTCTTCATAACATTTGTCTGTGCTTGAGGACTGTTCAGCAATGGCTATCATCCTTTCTGGGAGGAAAAACGGATGCGTATGACGCAGCTTGCATAGGCAGGCCTTCCACTCAATGATGTGGGGACAATGTTGTTGTTATTAAATCATGAACTTTATTGGTTGGGCCATCACAATTCAAAGGTCTCAGCTCATGGAGTAGGTAAACGACAATGGGCAGCAGATTTACAGATTACACACTGTATCGAGAGGTGGAACCATCAAAGTGTGTGCCATCCCTCGTATGGTCGTTAAACTGGCGTCTTGTGTGCCAGCATTAGTTGGTGGATGTTAAAGATCCCATGGCGTCCTTCGTGAAGAGTAGGCGATCCATCGCCGGCACCCTGAACTAATTACAAATTCCTACCCCAACTATTGTTGGGTGAGGGAAGGCAAACCACCCAGCATTACCACTGCCAAGAAACTGTTTCGGCAGCACCGACGCTACATCCGAGTATGGTACATCGGATCGGACGGAGAGGTGGACAAAGGAATAATATTTAAAAAAAAAAAAACTTGTAATCATGTCCGAGAGAGGTACACAATGGGAAAGAATCAACAAGTCTAGAAAAGATCATGGACATGCATGGGTGAGCACATGAGGTCGTCATTAGTGGTGTGCTTGAAAGATTGAACTGAGGATGATGAGAGAATGGACAGAGTCAATTCCACAATAGGGAGAATAATGGGGCAAATTATTGCAGGTGGGCAGCTAGCCTGGACTCTTGGATGGTGAGCAGGTGGAGGTTTCTTGAGGAAAGCATATTATGGGGTGGCTTGGGGAAGAGAGATCTTGGAGAAGGCAGGAGGAACAAAGCTAGACGTAAGCTTGGGTAAAATAGAGTGCCCACCAATCTGCCACAGGTGGGAGAGTGACAGTCCTTGGGAATCCCTCTCCTGTCTTGAGATTCCAGTGGAATAGAACACCTTGTTTTTGAGCACCTGAAAAGAAAGGAGCAAGGTGAGAAGCAAGAGCAAACAGCCCAGAGTGGGGAGCCATACTCCATGGTGCTCCGTATGAAATCTTTGTTTTTTCATGATGAGCTCGGTGCAGCTCATAAATGCCTTAGCTTTATGGAGATTACCCAGATGGTGATGACTATCCTTTGATGGCATGTATATCCAAGAAGATATCCATGTCCAGGGATAACCAAGAAGACCAGACAACTTGCCACAGAGATATCCAAGCTAACGGTGCACCGTTAGCATCACATCATCACTTAAGCATCTGGGGAAAATAACGGTGATGGCACAATGGGAGCCACACGTCCTTCTCAGAGGAGCAAACACTGAACCGGCATGCTGTCAGCATTTTTTTGGTGTGTTGGTCGGGCCTGCAACAGCACTTGCTTTCAACGCATCATTGAAGAAGACAAAACCTGGTGTCAAAATCATCCGAGACCTGCAGTATGCAAAAACCATGTGGGCCTTTTGAACGACGACGCCATTCACCTCCATAACAATTCTACCCTGCATGCAAAAACGCAACGTCCATGACTTGTTAGAATCCTGGGAGTGGGAACTTTTGCTTCACTCACTATATTCACCAGATACAAGTCCGTGTGAGTTCGACTTATTCACCAAAATTGAAGATGTGCTTGGTGGAAGGCATTTTGCAAACAGCGAAGAGGTTAACACATCCACGTATGCTGTGATCAGGATGCTTCAGAGGGAAGTCTTCTGCAGAAGGATCAAAATGTTGGTTGACTGCGGCATGATGTGCATTGAAGAGGAAGGAGATGATGTGAGTAATGTAACATAAATAGAGTTTGTCATTGGCATACTCATCATGGTTGCCCTTCATAACTGAAGATGGCCTTTCACAAGCTGGCATGCGAACAACAATTGATGGTACTTTAAGTCCTCGTAGTACTACTTGTTCTGAGTCTGTCTTTCCTTATATTGTTTGTTCTCCAATGTATTTGTTCCACATGCTATTAATCTGTGATGGAATAGCGATCTGTCCAGGATTGGTTTGAAGCTGTTGAACATGCAGGGGAATTGTCTTGCGTGCCCTGCAGCACTCCGTAAAGGAGTATGGGTAATACAGTATAATACATTATAATACAATGCAATTCATTATGTTATGAATGAAATGATGACATAGCTCAGAGGCAGCGTAGTTGGCGGTAGCCTGGCCAAGCTCAATAGTCATGCCTTGGTTCAGAGTTGTTTTGGCAGCTTCCTGAAATTCAGTAGAAACCTATTCGGACTGACCTTCTCTGCTATTGATGGAGTGCTAATCTGTCCAGGTGGAAACTTTAATGAGGAATAGTTAGTACTTCATGTTAGTTTTACCTGTGCTCCCAAGGTTGTATGGGAGTACTGTAATTACCAACTGGGGATTCCAGGATTTCATTACGAACTCTTGCGCACCGGTTGCATCGTTACCATAGTGCCGGTGTACATTTGGCCAGGACTTTAGAATTTGGCCAGAATAGCGGTATACAATGGCCTAATCTTTTTGAAAGGCCCACGAGATGTTTAATGTTCACTTGCAAGTGGTAGAAAACAGTACCCTCAGTACTGTACTGTCTCCCCGAAACATGGTGTACTGTATAATGCAACGACCAACTGCGAAGCACCAGAATAATACTTAACATACTTGTTGTCTGATTGCTAATCAAACGGAGATTCGAAAGTTCAAGGCTGAATACACTACCTCTGGAGCTATCCTGTCAGCCCAAGACTCCAGAAAGGTGTGCAGTAAAGACTCTTGTTTAAGTGTAAGGTGTGCAGTAAAGACATGAACGTACTGTGAGCTTGGGGTGGTTAAAAGACACGCCGACATGCGACACCACCTGTTGACACATGGACATCGGAAGACAAATGGCTTGCGCTGAACCACGAATCCTGAAGGAACATTAAAATCGAGTAGGTTTCTGCTAAAAGGCATGTTTTGGATGAGGTGGGAAGTGCCTGTTGCTCACATTAGATGCTTGGATTGATAAAATACCTATAGATGGCAAACAGCTTTACTTTGGAAAGAAAAACTGTCACATGTCTGTGCAATGGATGAAATCAACAGAATGTTGATTAGATTCACTGTTCTACCTGTCCGCCGACGCAGTTCGACACGAGCCTTCACCAGCAACACTCGTTCTTCATTACCTCTGCCACCAAAGGTGGACGGAGGTTACGTTTTCACCCTGTTTGTCTGTGAATAGGATGTCTCAAAAAGTTGTGGATGGATTCGGACAAAACTTGGCAGACAGCTTGGGTGTTTGACCAGGACGAATTGGTTTGAGTTTGGTGAAAATCTGGATCTGGATACGCGAACCTTTTTAAATGCTCAAGTGATTCTTCATCATTGAGAGATGGGGCCCAAAACGGTAGGAAGCACGATAGTTCAAAACGGTATGGATGGGCTATGACAAAACCTGGTGTATGAGTTCGGTAGTTAACAAGAACAAGCCGATGAGATTTCAGTTTAGGTCCAGATACAGATGTGGCCAATCAGTGGGATACAAAATATAAACTGTTTTGCCTGGCGGATGGATGCGCTCCAGCGAGTGCCGTTCCATTTCGCCAAGTCTCACTCTATGACTGATTTTTCATTACTTGGCGAAATCTTCAATTTTGTCAAGTATGTTGGTCTGTTCCGTTTGTTGGTTTATTACTTACGAAATCTAAAGATTTCGTAAGTATACTGATGACTTCCGTTTCTGTTTGTTTGTTTGTTTGTAGGCACGATAACTCGAGAAGGGAAGAAGCTACCAATGTCAAATTACACCACGTGATTCAGGAGGGTGATGGCTAGTGCTGATTAGATTTTGGTCAAAATCGGTCAAAGGTCAAGGTCACAGTGAGGTCAAATATTCGATTTTTGATGGTTTGGTACAGATAACTCGAGAACGGAAGAAGCTACCAATGTCAAATTACACCACGTGATTCAGGAGGGTGATGGCGAGTGCTGATTAGATTTTGGTCAAAATCGGTCAAAGGTCAAGGTCACAGTGAGGTCAAATATTCGATTTTTGATGGTTTGGTACAGATAACTCGAGAACGGAAGAAGCTACCAATGTCAAATTACACCACGTGATTCAGGAGGGTGATGGCTAGTGCTGATTAGATTTTGGTCAAAATCGGCCAAAGGTCAAGGTCACAGTGAGGTCAAACATAATTCCGTAAATTCATGTGGAGAAATGGAGTATTTTTGCTTCGCTCGACGTTACGAGTTCATTTTAACTTCGACTTTAATTTTGTCTTCGGGGTTTGCGATTGCTTAGGACGCTTAAAACTCGGTTGTCGAAATTCTGGTAAAAATCGGATGTTTTGGAGACGTTTTAAGATTGTATAAAAAATATTTCACTCGACGCGTCACGGGTCGTCCCATGATGCAGTGCGCTCGAGCAGACGCGTCGTTGAGTTACGTTAAGGTATAACATAATTGCGTGGAGAAATGGAGATTTTTTCTTCGGTCGACGTTACGATTTTTGATGGTTTGATACAGAATCATCGTAGAAACTTCTGGTTTGCGTCGCTACCTTCTTGAGAGACAGCTTTTATTAGACAAGGTCAGAGGTCAAGTTGACGATTTCGTAAGTACCAGTCTATGACTGCTTGTTTGCTTGTTTGTTTGTTTGTTTGTTTGTAGGCACAATAACTCGAGAACGGAAGAAGCTACCAATGTCAAATTAAACCACGTGATTCAGGAGGGTGATGGCTAGTGCTGATTCGATTTTGGTCAAAATTGATCAAAGGTCAAGGTCACAGTGAGGTCAAACATCCAAAATATGATAACTCGAGAACGGAAGAAGCTACCCATGTCAAATTACACCACGTGATTCAGGAGGGCAGTGGCTGGTGCTGCTTAGATTTTGGTTAAAAATCCGTCAAAGGTCAAGGTCACAGTGAGGTCAAACATCCAAAACATTCGATTTTTGATGGTTTGGTACAGAATCATCGTAGAAACTTCTGGTTTGCGTCGCTACCTTCTTGAGAGACAGCTTTTATTAGACAAGGTCAGAGGTCAAGTTGACGATTTCGTAAGTACCAGTCTATGACTGCTTGTTTGCTTGTTTGCTTGTTTGTTTGTTTGTTTGTTTGTAGGCACAATAACTCGAGAACGGAAGAAGCTACCAATGTCAAATTAAACCACGTGATTCAGGAGGGTGATGGCTAGTGCTGATTCGATTTTGGTCAAAATTGATCAAAGGTCAAGGTCACAGTGAGGTCAAACATCCAAAATATGATAACTCGAGAACGGAAGAAGCTACCCATGTCAAATTACACCACGTGATTCAGGAGGGCAGTGGCTGGTGCTGCTTAGATTTTGGTTAAAAATCCGTCAAAGGTCAAGGTCACAGTGAGGTCAAACATCCAAAACATTCGATTTTTGATGGTTTGGTACAGAATCATCGTAGAAACTTCTGGTTTGCGGCGCTACCTTCTTGAGAGACAGCTTTTATTAGACAAGGTCAGAGGTCAAGTTGACGATTTCGTAAGTACCAGTCTATGACTGCTTGTTTGCTTGTTTGCTTGTTTGTTTGTTTGTTTGTTTGTAGGCACAATAACTCGAGAACGGAAGAAGCTACCAATGTCAAATTAAACCACGTGATTCAGGAGGGTGATGGCTAGTGCTGATTAGATTTTTGTCAAAATCAGTCAAAGGTCAAGGTCACAGTGAGGTCAAATATTCGATTTTTGATGGTTTGGTACAGATAACTCGAGAACGGAAGAAGCTACCAATGTCAAATCACACCACGTGATTCAGGAGGCTGATGGCTAGTGCTCATTAGATCTTGGTCAAAATCGGTCAAAGGTCAAGGTCACAGTGAGGTCAAACATCCAAAAAATGATAACTCGAGAACGGAAGAAGCTACCAATGTCAAATTACACCACGTGATTCAGGAGGGTGGTGGCTCGCACTGATTAGATTTTGGTCAAAATTGGTCAAAGGTAAAGGTCACAGTGAGGTCAAACATCCAAAACATTCGATTTTTGATGGTTTGGTGAAGAATCATCAAAGAAACTTCTGGTTTGTGTCGCTACCTTCTCAAGAGACAGCTTTTATTAGATAAGGTCAGAGGTCAAGTTGACGATTTCGTACGTACCAGTCTATGACTGCTTGTTTGTTTGTCCGGTCATCTACAGCCCAAACGGCTGGACCAGTCGTTCTTAAATTTTTACACCTGATAGGCAATCCACCTGAGACGGTCCGCGTCCAAAACCCGTCTTAATCGGACTAAACGTCATGACATGACGTCACACAACGTGAAAACACATTTTTGGACATAACTCAGTGACCGGAAGTCGTAGCGACTTCCGGTTAATGCCAAATTAAACTTCATTCAAATATCTAAATGATTACGAAATGCATCTTATAACAAATTACGCATAGTTTTCACAAGCGTATGACGTCAAAGTTTTGCCTATTGACGTCATTTAAAAAAATATATTGTTGCGGTTGAGGAAATTCGCAAACCACCATTCAGGTCCCGTAGGTGAGATATCTCTGTAAGTACATGTGTAGTTAGCCCCAAACCCGTTGTTTAGAGGGAATAAATGTGATTCATTCGGGCTGCGACCCTTTCAGATAGCCGTTTTTCTGTTCTATCTTTATTTTGAACCAACCACGTCTCAACCGCCATCACACAACAACCACCGACCGCAACGCCGCTTCACAACAACAACAATGCCAACAGCCACGACCTTTACCTTCACAACTCACTCCCGCAAACATCGCATCACCGCCATTCCAAACGTCGCCATGGCCATAGACCACCACTTTAAACCCTCCACCACCTTCACCACTCCTTCTGCGGCCATTCCCGCACCACTTGTGAACGCCGAGCGTCAGGCTGTCCTGGCCTCGTGCGGGACGCGCCGAGACGCGGGTGCGAAGTGCGGCCTTTCCGAGGAGAATTCGGATCAGGAATGATACACGCCCACTTCTGATCCGTCCAATCAGCAAGCGCGGGGCGATTTGGCCCCGCCTCCAGGCGCATCGGAGTAGAATCGATATATGCAAATTCGAGGATCAGGGGAGACTCACGCCCCTTTTTCTCCATCCAATGGGCGAGCGTAGCTCCACCCCCGAGCTCGTTCTGATCCAGAAATTTGCATATGGGTTCTCCTGCCGGACTATAAAGCGCCGAGCGCTGGGCGAATTGGGGGAGTTGGAGAAAAGGTCGAGGCAGTCAAGTCGGGTCTGGAGAGGAGCAGTCTGTGGAGCCGTGAGTCAAGTCGGGTCAGAGGTCGGAGTCTGTCGGGGTTCGGAGTCTGTCGGGGAGCTGCAGAGAAAGGAAGCCTGGAGCCTGGAGCGTGGTCGAGGTGGTTTGCTGCAGTCGGCTGAGGAGAATTGGGGAGGAGGTCGAATAGCTCGGGTCCAAGGCAAGGAAGACGGCGGTCGGCGACGAGCTCGCAGTGGAGTCGCTCGTCGCGGGACCCAAGAAATCCAGCTATCTTTCCCCAGAGCATCAACAATTCCCCCCCTTTTTCCCCCCCGCGCTGAGATAGTGCGAAAAGGGGGCCCCGTTCCCACCCCACTCCAAGCAGTGCCAACGAAACCCGCGAAGGAGCGCGGAGTTGGGGCGCCGCGACATTTGCGGCTCATCACAAGACACGGGTAGGATCCACCCGGTCTCGCGGCCCACGGGCCCCGTCTGCCCCCCTTGTCTTTGAGGGTGGCCCTTTTCTTTTGCTTTTGAGTAAATGTGTTGTCGGCGCCGTCTGTAAAGTAAAACTGTGTAAGTGTTGCCGTGTGCACGCGTAGTCGGTAGTAGATCTGCATTGTTGTGTTTCTTTTGTTACATCTGCTTTTGGTGCATAATTGTTGTAATTGTATATGTGTGCTCTCCGTGTGCCGCGAAATAAATGTGAATTATGTTGAACTGTTTTTGCCGTTTCGCTTCGTCTTTTCTTTAATTGAATCTCCATCTTGCTTCACGTAAAGGGTTGGTAGTAGGCTTAATACGCCCGATAATTAATCGGAACCGTCGAGGCCGACGATAACACCGCTCGGTTATCCCGCTAGTACGGAACGGGTCGCTTCAGTGGCCCGTGTCCGGAGTCGACCTGCGGCGAGGTGCAATCGCCCGGTCTACCCTCCGCGTGGGCACTTAGGTAGGTCGAGTTTGGCGAACAACCCTATCCCACGCGGGGGGCCGATTGGCACGATTGTGGTGAGGCCGAAAGGCCCACCCGTGACTAGCTCCCGGCGTTAGTCCGAGAGGGTCACGACAGATTTGTCCGTCCGGTGGGCGACGTGCCGCGATTTGAGTTACGTGGCCGCTCGCACGCCGGCGGGCGCGAATTCGCAACAATATTTACGCTCATGTGCAGCCGAAACTACTGAAGCAATCGTTCTCAAATTTTAACACGTGATAGCCAATCTTGCTGATATAGTCTGGGATCAAATTACATCATAATCGCACTTAACGTCATGACGTTATGTCAAAAAAAGGTGAAAACAAGCTTTTGAACATAACTCAGTAACCGGAAGTCGTAGCGACTTCCTGTTGATGCCAAAACAAACTTCAATGGAATATCTAAATGTCTTAAAATGCATGTTAGTACAAATTATGCACAGTTTTCGCAACCGTATGACGTCAAAGTTTTTAGCTATTGGCGTGATTTAAAAAAAATTCTATTCGTTCAACAGGTCACAATTCTTAACCGATTTGGATGAAATTTTAACAGCTGATAGAGATCCACAGTGCAAAACGAGAACGGGCACTCAGTAGAGCGCATACCTTCGCCAACGCTACATTTTGCCCCCCCCCCAGAAACCGTTGATTGTGAGGGTATTTAATCCCATACCACATCTGCCATCTCATATGTGTTATGATGGCATAAAAACATTAACTTTCCGGCTGTTTGACACTGATTCACGTACATTGTACAATTTCTGTATGAACTCCCTGACCTTTTTGGGTGTCAGTGTCAAGTCAATCTGATGACAACTGGTCACATGATAAGAAATTATTTTCTGGCATTTTAGGGGCATTTAGCACACACGAGTTTCTGTTTTTCTAAATAAGTTATTTATTGTGAACAAACAAACATTCATTGTACAATTAAAACTGTTAATTGTTTAGTATTATTTGAGAACAACTGAGAAACTAGCAATGCACGGTTCATACAAAAATTAATCCTGCAAAAGTACAATGCCCAAACTGGTAACCAAAGGGACATATTAGCCTGAAAAGGACGTAGAAGAGTTCTAGTCCGGGAGCCAACCTGTGTACGAGGCTGTTTTAGGGTTGGACCTTACAGCCTCTGCTATAAAATTTTACACCCCCAGGATGTTTAGATATATGTTTGCAGTTCATGAAAACCAATGTTGGCAATTCATAAGCTCTTGCGAAAAATTTTGGCGGACGTTTTTGTTTGAGGAAGATTTGAAAAATTTGATAAAACAGTAATTGTCAATAAAATTTCTAAAAAAATTAAAAAATCACATTCATTAAAAATAAATGTGAACTAAATGTAAGAATTCAATCAGTGCATTGTAAAATGACAAAAAAAATTGCCTTTGTGGAAGTAAACCTCGTAAAAGTACATAATTTTGTGAAAAATGCCTTAAAAATAACGTTTTTTGAAGATGGCCTTTAGAACTTTTCTTATCATAGGCAGATGCTGCATTAGAATACTAATTTCTCTTAATGTGATATGAACATGGTATCCATGGCTAATTAAAACAGCAAATTTGAGTGAGTTCTATCAATTTTTAAAGAGAAAATTAACATTTTTGTCAACCAAAGTTACCCCTACCCCCAAAATCCTCTTACTCTATTGAACACAGTTCGGTTAAGGTTTGCTGGATCCAGGTTGGGTACTTCACAGTTCACTCTTCCAAAGGAAAATTCAATGGTGTTTGGAGTGACATGGCCCTGGAGCAGACATATAACAATGAAGGGAAGACATCTCTGTTCAAAGGCATATCTCAGGCACCAGCTGCTCGAGATAAATATGTGAAGACAGCACCATTTCTCACAGCTGTATCAGAGAACATAAAGTCTATGGCTAATCTAGGCCAACAGGAATCTACTCATCATGGAGAAACACATAAGCAGGCAACAGAAGAACATATGCATGTTGAGGAGATCAAGAAAGTGATATGCCAGCAGATGATAAACCCATTCCAGTGTAACAACCAAGTGGATCTGCTCAATAGAGCAACTGGTGAGAAGGATGCTTCAAAAGACTTGGTCCATGCTCAAGCTAAGGGCATGGAAGCCATTATGAAAGCAGAAGAGGTGGTCTCTATTAAGATTGAACCACTGAAGCTGGTAACTTTCTCCTCACAGAAGAAATCAAACCCATCAAGGCAACAGAGTTTAATCAGGATCTATCAAGATGAGACTGCAGCTACACGTGTGCTGTGTTTCTATCGAGATGCCGACCCAGTCACAAGACAGATTGCATTTTCCCATGAGTGGACAGACTACCCATCATCCCTGTTTGAGGTTGATCCACGCTTAGCACAGGGGTTTGTAATGCGCAAAGGCAACAAGTCTGATTTCGTGGCAGTGCTAATTGCTGAAGCTGAGCAGGATGTTGTTTTACAGCTGCCATCATTACCACAGAGTGACCTATACACAGTTTATCTGGTAGACACAATGGCATTTGTAAATAAATACCAAAAAATGGGTGTGAAAACATTTGGTGAACTTCCCCAGCTGTATCTTCGCAAGCTCCTGCAGTTGAAACCTGAAATGTGCAACTGTGTCAACATCATTGGTGATCAGTATGATTTTGATGATAGCCATACTTTGAAGGGTGATGAGCAGCAGAGGAGAAACCAGACAGACCAGGCAAGACAATTCTCACCATCCAAGAGTCTAGAAATTCCGGACTGGAATTTACTCATGAAGAATCCAAGAAATAAAGGAAATCTTCAGAACTTCATTGGCACTTCCCTTTGTGAGAGTCCTGAAGCTATTCCGGATGGAGTGACCATCATTCTTGGTGGTATGATGGAAAACAAAGGTCACACTCTTTCCATCACATCAGCATCAAGTTCAGTTCTGGACTTACCTTGTGAAGAACATGAAGAGGCAGACACAAGGATTATTGCTCATCTTGCATATTGTGTGGAATATCTTGATCACCATCGAGCTGTTGTGCATGCAACAGATACAGACATAATTATGCTGTGTATATATCACTTCTGCTGCTTGAACACATTGCAAGAACTCTGGATACAACGGCAGAATCAATACCTACCTATTCATGAGCTGGTAGAAGTGTTGAGCAAGAAGTACCAGAAAATCCTCTTGATGTCGCAGCTACACTTCTGTGCACATATGTGTTGTGTGGATGTGACACAGTGAGCTACCCATTCAGAAGGGGAAAAGAAGAGGTCAGGTCAGGTATGGGAGCATGTGCCAGAACAGTGCGTCGCTGCGTCCACTTTCCGCCGGTACTCCAGGGGCCTCCATCTGGCCATCCCCCAGGCAGATGCCAGGCCCATCCCCATCTCCTTGAGATGATGGTCAACCTGCTGCAACCATGAGGCACGTGGTCGGCCCACTGGCCTCCTCCACTCATGAGACTCCCTCGCTGAGAGAATCTGGTGAGCAGGATCAGCATCAGGAAAACGAGCCACATGTCCATACAGCCGCAGCTGACGCTCACGGACTATGCAGGTAACAAATCTCATCCGAGTCTCTCTCAGCAACCGCTCGTTGGACACAAAATCCGACCAGCGATAGCCAAGGATTCTTCGAAGAGACCTGGTACCAAAGGAATTAAGTCTCTGTCTCAGATCCTTGGTCAAAGTCCAAGTCTCGCACCCATAGAGCAAGACTGGAAGTACCAAGGACCTGAAGACTCGGACTTTCGTCCTCCCGCACAGGTACCGGCAGCGCCACACCCCATGATCCAGTGAATCCATGACTCCCCAGGCCCGACCCAGACGTCTATTGACCTCCGGCTCACAACCTGCGGAGACATGAATATCACTGCCAAGGTAAGTGAATCTATCCACGACCTCAACATCCTCACCACAAACAGACACAGACAGGACAGCAGCATCCAAGATGTCACCGAAAGCCTGGATCTTAGTTTTGACCCAAGAAATCCGTAATCCCAACGGCTCCGACTCCTCATTCAGCACCTCGAGGGCCCCCAAGAGGATGTCTAAAGTCTCCGCAAAGATGACTGCATCATCTGCAAAATCAAGGTCCGAGATCTTGACATTGCCAAACGATGCACCGCAACTTGATCTCTCCGACATCCTCCCTAAAATCCAGTCCATACAAGTGCTGAAAAGTGTGGGGGCAAGTACACATCCCTGACGAACTCCAGTAACAACTGGAAATAAGTCAGAGATGGTACCACCACACTTCACAGCACTCTCAGTACCAGAGTAGAGTTCAGACATCAGATCGATCAGTTTCGGTGGCACCCCACGAAGACCAAGAATCCTCCAGAGGACATCCCGATTCACTGAATCGAACGCTTTACAGAGATCAACATAGGCTGCAAGCAGCCCCTGCCGAAACTCTCGTCTGCGTTCGGTGAGGACACGAAGGGCAAGGATACGGTCAATCGTTGACCTCTTTGGTGTAAAGCCTGAGTGCTCTGGACGCTGGTGCTCAAGCAGATGGTGGCGAACCCTATCAAGAATTATCCGAGCAAAGACCTTGCCCGGCACTGAGAGCAGCGTCACCCCTCGGTAGTTGTTGCAGTCTTGGCGATCACCCTTCCCTTTCCAGAGAGGGACAACAAGGCCCCTCTTCCAGTCAGTTGGGGTGATGCCTGTGTTCCTGTGAAAAGAAGAGCGGCACAGGTTTCTCTGGGACTGATAGGAAACCTTCCCCACCTTGTTGATTTTGGAAGAGATAGTGAAATGGCAGCAACAGAATGTGTCATTGATGAGGCCAGAGTATACTGGACTGCTCTGCATGGCCAAAAAGGGTTCAGCTGTTTGGATACCCTCAGGCAGCATATGTTTGTCTCTTCAAAATTAGACCTTAGGTCACTGCCAGCAACAGAAGATGCGTTTTACTTCCTTGTTTTAAGAGCATTATATCAATTGCTTCTGTATAGACGTGCACATCTCAGTGACCGAGCACTTCGTCCAGCCACAACATTTGGCAGAACCCTTATCAATGGAAAACTGGTCCCAATTCTCATGTCTAAGCCAGCCAAGCCAAACATAGACAAAACGGTGTCTTGCATGTGCAAATTATCCAAATGTCTGAAACGATGTTCATGCAAAAAGGCTGCTGTGCCTTGCTGAGTGACATGCATATGCCTTGGTCAGAGAGGTTCATGTGGTGGAGTTGTTTCAGAGAGTGACTCTTCCTCTGAAGAGGATGTTTCATGTCACAATATTGTGTTAATCCATTTCTAATTTTATCTTCCTTAAAACCATGGCATGTAAAAGTATGTTCTTGTTCCTGACCCCATTGATAGTCAAGCATTTCTGAGTTGCATAAATCTTTTGTTGTTTGACATATAACCTTGTCAATTGTAGGTAGGTTAAATCTACACCAATTGTGATATAGGAAATGAACTCCTCTTTAATAAGAGGGGTCATTTGTGTATATAGGTTTAGTGGTTATGATTTTAGGACAATATGAATTACCCCTACCCCCATCCTACATCTTCGCTTTTGCCAACATTGTGTTATCAGAGGGGGCTCGCAAAAGTGTTGACTGTTGTTGCGCAAGAGTTTCACCATTGCCAACATTGGTTTTCATATACTCAAAGGGTGTCTCTTTATGAAAATCAACACAAAAATTTTATAGCAGACCGGGCAATTTTTTTTTAATTTTGATCGGTTGGCTCCCGGACTATTCGTCTGAACTAACTTCGTACATCATTTGACGAAACATAGAAGAATAAAGTCACTGTCAAATATTACACATCACAGGATAGGGAATTCAATTCTAAACATTTTGAATCTACTTACATGCAAATTGTATAAGAATTGACCGCGTTATGATAATAAAGGTCGTTGACCCCCCTGACCTTTGACCCAAACCGCTCACAAAGGTAATGATGTCATTGTATCATATCATATATCACAAGATTGGGCATTAAATTCACAACATTTTGGCATTGGTTGCATGCAAATTGGATAAAAATCAACCGCACTATGGCAAAATGACGATTTTGACCTTTTCATGACCTCGACCTTGACCTTTGTACTCTTAATATTGTAATTGGTATTAGAGTGTGGGGAACAGAACAGTCAACATTTTGGTGTTGGTTTCATGCAAATCGGATAAGAATTGACCGTGTTATGACTAAAACCGCACATTTTGCAATGTCGTGACCCCCCCTGACCTTTGACTCCCAACCGCGAATAAGGGTTATTACGTCATTGTGTCATGTCACATATCACAAGATGAGGCATTGAATTCTGAACATTTTGGCATTAGTTGCATGCAAATTGGATACAAATTGACCACGCTATGGTAAAAAGACGATTTTGACCTTTTCATGACCTTGACTTTGACCTTTGACCCGATCGCTCCCAAAACCTAATCAAATGGTCCTCGGATAATAACCAATCGCACCAAATTTGCTGCGATTCAGTTCAATACTTTTGGAGTTATGCGAATAACAAACAAACAAACAAACAAACACACATATTCACAAATAAATAAATAAATACACAGCTATCAAAACATCATCTTCGCAACAAAGTTTGCGAAGGTAAAGACATGTGACTTTTGGTGATGTTCAAGATCAGGATCTGGATTCTGCATCACTTTATATTATTGCCCATTATAAACCAATGGGTAATTTTGTGAATTACACATGGCTATTTCTCAAACAGTTTTGCACTTATTATATTGAAACTTATACTGTATTTATGCGAGCCTGGTGTTGGCGCAGTGGTTAGGGCAGTGGCTTGGGATCCAAAAGGTCCTGAGTTCAAGCCCCGTTGGGCCACTGAATTAATACACCAGGGGGTTGACTCAGCCTGTCATCCTTCCGAGGTCGGCGAAATGAGTACCAGTATACTGGGCCGGTGTATACCCCGGTTAAAATAGGTGTACCATATCCCTGTGTCGTAAGAGGCGACCAGGGTTGCGTCAGGAAGGGCATCCGGTGTAAAACATGTGCCAAATCACTATGCGGATCATACGGATGATCCGCTGTGGCGACCCCTAACGGGAGCAGCCGAAAGAAGAAGAAGAAGAAGATACTGTCTATTTATGCATGTAATATTAACATGTGTACAGAGTTTGATCGAAATTGACCCAAGGTCAAGGTCAGGGTCACCCAAAACATGAAAAACACACAAATAAAATACATATTTTTGTTTTACAACATATTTCAAACCTGATAACGGGATCGTAAAGCTGGTTGAAAAGCAATGTTCCGAGGTATTTTCAAATATTTTCTACGATCAGAATGAAGGCAACAAGCACCGATGATAAGTTGTTGAATGTCACATGGTGGCTTTAAATGAGTTGTGAAAATTTTCAATCTGCTGACGTTACCATGACAACGCGCGCCTGATAATTGTTATTTGTGACGTCGCGTCATTTTATTAATGTACGAACAAATAAACACCACACATTCCATGACATTCCAGCTTGGACCACCACACGGAAAGGTCAACTAATTCGCCAAGTGTCGTGCTAAGCACGATTTTTCATTTGTTTGTCTGTTTGTATGTTTGCTTGTGTGCAGGATATCTCAAAAAGTTATGGACAGATTCGGATGACATTTGGTGGACAGGTTGGGTGTTTGAGAAGAATGAATTGCTTCGATTTTGTTGAAGATCCGAATCTGGGTACAATTTTTTTTTCTTAATTTCAAAGTGATTCTTCACCATAGAGAGATGGGGCCAAAAATTATCTATGCAATGATATTTCAAAAATTTATTGGGCCCGATATGTTCTGCTGGATCAGGCATTGCATGGCGGAGAGATGCGATCTACCGAGTACCCTTCTAGTTCTTCATGTAATAGTCTGTAACTTCTCTACAACCCAATGGAGACATTTTTTGAGTGTCTCAGTTAAAGCTATCCTCACCGGTACAAAGCGACAACATTGTGGTAACAATGTAAGCATCTGCTGAAACAATTAATGTAAAGAGTTGAAAGCAGGAAGTTCACTTTCTAATTACCAGGTAAGTGTGATGGGCATTAAAAGGTTCTACCATCCAGATACAATCGCCCAAAAGATGCCGAGGGTTTATCCAAATCTACATCTATAATAATAAATGTCAGTGTTCGGATATCAGTCAGTCAGTGTGTCTCCTCCATAACTGTAAAACCATGAAACCTAGAGGCCCCAAACTTTGCTTGCAAACGAAGGGAACTCCATGGGAGTGCATGAATGAAAACTGGGTATTTTGGTAAATTTAACCACCCCTTTTGAAGATGATTAAAGGGGTGCTCATCATCCAAAACCAAAAAAGCCTTATTAAGATGGCAGCGTGCCATCTTGGTTAGCCCATTGTAACACTCAAAATGTATTTCTTTCACTTTCCTAATTCATATCATCGAATGCCGAATCTTAATACCTCCGAAGAGATGTATACATCACTTTTTTAAGTGTTATAGTTTTCAAATGAGGAGCTTGAATCGATTTTATGCATGACAGTATATGTGATTTTCCATGAGAGACTCTTTCCGGACTGATTAAAGTATATAATCGACACTGTCTTCGGATTTGAGGATCGGAGATCGTGGGCGAAATAAGTGTCAAAATCTGGAGTGAAATCTGATTTTTTTTTAGAAATTAGAAATTGTTATAACTAAACATATTTATTTTAAACAAGGCCTTCTCCACATTTACACAAGAAAAATGTGAAATTGCCAAAACATGAAACAACTTTTTCTAATGTTCAGACAATTATATTGAGTGAAGAAAAGATTAAGGAATGTACCCAAAGTCCAACAAAAATAATTAAGCAGCAAGCCAAGTTCAGTTGGAGAATCACTGCGAAAGCTACCGTGGCACGTGCATTGGGTGTGGCGACCACGCTGGGTTCTCCGTGGGGAAATTCCTGGGGTTAGGAAGGCAAAATAAATTAAAGTAAAGATCCAATTAAAAGAACGATTAATGTAATGGGAGTATTATAATAAGTAAAGCAATGGGACAAGTGAACGATGGGTTCAAGAAGGAATTTGAACCTGTCGAGCCTGGGTTTGAATCTCAACCCAGCTATAAACTGTCATTCTGATGTTTTGCAGCCATGGTGATTAATCAATGTGTGTGCAGTCCCTCAGATGGACGTTAAACTAGGCAACACATCTACCAGAATTACTTGGTGGACATTAAAAATCCCTTTGCGGTGTCCTTCACGAAGAGTAGGGGAGCTATCCTCAGCATCTTGGCCAAATTCTAAGTTTCTGCTATAATCTACAGGGGCACTGCATCAGCAACAATGCCACACCCTCATCATTCAATGATGCTACTCGTAGCCTTGTGCTGCACAGTAAAAAGGAAGACGGCCAGACCCCTATGCACTCCCACCCCCATCAAAAAAAGTTGGGTTTTTTGCATCTTTTATTTTATTTTTTAAATTGCTCAATTGTACCTAAGCCTTTGTAGAAATGTGAAAGGTAATATTAAATGATCCCTGACCCTATTCCTTAGTAGGTTAAAGGAAGTGCTTTAGTCTCCCACAAAAAAAATGGAAAAAAAACAAAATTTGATTTTCTCAAAATACCAACAACACAAACATGCATTTTAAGGCCATTTTCCCTGCAAAGCGGGGATTAGCCTTGCAGGCCCCATGACAATCTTCTCCACTTTGCCCTATTTTCTGCATCTCCCCTTCTTAATCCCCTTGCCCACATTTCTTCTTCCACCACCTTTAGCCAAGTTTTTCTCGGTCTTACCCGTCCTCTACCTCCTACTACACTCATTTCCAACACTCCTCTCACCCAGTCACTTTCATCCTTCCTCAACACATGATCCAACCATCTCAACATGTTTCTCTTCACAACATCCATCACAGACTCTATTCCCATCATCTTCCACAAGTCATCATTTGTCTTCCTCTCCCTCAACGATACTCCGCACATCCACCGAACCATTCGAATTTCGACCCTTTCCAGCCTTTGTTGCTGCTCTATATTCAGTACCCATGTCTCACTCCCATAAATCATCGTACTCCTCACACATGTAGCATACACCTTTCCCTTCAGCTTCAACGACACTCCCCTCTTCGTCAGCACGCCACTCAGTTCCCGAAACTTCTTCCATGCACATCTCACTCCAGCAACCGTCGAAGAGTCTGATCCACCTTCTCCATTCAGCATGTCTCCGAGATAGCAAAATGTTTTCACCCCTTCCAGCTTCACACCATCTCCAAGATCCAACTCAACAATTCCTTCATCTGCAGCTCCCTCTATGCACACCTTACACTTGAATGGAGCTGCCACACTGGTTAATGACCCTCTCACACCAAAACATTTTCGATGAACCCATTCAGCACACATTGTACACTGAATGGAGTTCACTCCGACACCCTTCCTGCACACAGCACACGGCCACTTCCCAGTCCTTTCCACCTCACCACATGCTTTACCACTTGCCATCACCTTCGTCTTTCCGATATTCACCTTCAAACCTTTTGCCTCCATACATTCCTTCCACTTGTTCATCTTCTCCTTCAGTCCATCCATACTCCCTGCAATCAACACCAGATCTTCTGCATACAGCAGCTCCCACGGTAAACCCTCCTTTACCCTCCGAGCCAGCACCCCCATCACAACTACAAATAGAAGTGGACTTAGTACCGACCCCTGGTGCACTCCTACCTTCACCTCAAACTCACCACTGTTCCCATCCTTCGTCCTTAGAACAATAAAAAAATAAAAGAACAGCTGTGCGCACTCTCTCGTACATTGACATCACTACTCTGATCAACCATTCCTCCACTCCTAACTTCCTCAATGCCCATGTCATTACTTCATGTGGAACCCTATCAAATGCTTTCTCCAGATCAACAAACCCAAAAAACAACTTCTTCTTCTTCTCCATGTACGTCTCTTGCAACTGCCTTACAATGAAAAAAAAAATCACATCTGTCGTTTCTCTTCCTGGCAATAAATCCAAACTGCATTTCGTCAATCTTTACCTTCTTCCTTATCTTCTTCTCCAACACCGTTTCCTATAACTTTATTGCTCTATAGGAGCCAGAGTCCAGAGGGTCACCTTTCCCCTTGTACAGAGGGACGAGGGTACTCAGTTCCCAATCCACTGGAATGCGGCCTTCTTTCACCACCAGATTACAGATCTCTGTCATTCTCTTCACACCCCAACTTCCCGCTGCCTTCAACATATCTCCCACAACTCCCGTCGGCCCTCCTGCTTTTCTACTCTTCATTGCTCTTATAGCTTCCTCAACTTCCTTCTCAGTTATCTTATCTGCTGGTCCTAAAACTGGGTTACTCTCTTTTGCTATCCCATTAATTTTCTACATTCAACAGCCTTTCCATATATCTCTTCCATCTTCCTTTAATTCAATCTGAATCCACAAAAATTTGTCCCATTTCATCCTTCAAGTAACTCACCCCCGTCACATCAAACCTCTCTCTCGCTATCTGCTTTGCAATCCTGAATACCGCTTCCTGACCCTCTTCCGAATCCAGCGTTCTCCGAACATTTTCCTCTAGAACATTTGCTACCTCTGACTTTCTTTGCAGCCTTCTTGGCTACCTTATAACTTTCATGCGCTGCCTCTTCCACCACCGTACCCTTCGCCTTTTGCCATTCCTTGAACTTCTTCCTCTTCTCTTCAATGCCAACAGGATTAGAACAGCACCAAGCAACAACAGGTGGCCATGCTAGTTTACAAACGTGTGTGTGTGTGTGTGTGTGTGTGTGTGTGTGTGTGTGTGTGTGTGTGTGTGTGTGTGTGTGTGTGTGTGTGTGTGTGTGTGTGGTATGTTACGTAATTAATAAGAGACATAATTATAACTGCCACTTTATAAATGCTGGCAGTGATGACTGGGAACCAAGATGTCCCACTTTGATGCAACCCCACTTTGATTGGTCACCTGACCCTGACTCATGACGGTTTTCATTATTATTCAATTTAATTCAGAATGGGATTAAAATAAATTAAATTCAAATGAGATGAAGACCAAATAGATACAGCACTGCATTGGAGTTATCAGAAGGAATCCAAACAAGCAAAAAGCAAAGATGAAGTCATCAGGAGGAACCTGGATAGGATTTGGGTTTCAGCTGGTGTTCCTCGACCCTCAAACTCAAAAAGGCACAGCCAAGTGAGCCTTATTCAACAATAACAAAAAAAAGAACCCCGATCAAAAATTTTAATTCTTCTGGCTGTCAGACCACGTGTCCAATCAAGCTGAAATTTAAAACATGTATTCCCCATCATGACAACATCATAATTGTGATGTTTCATGTCGATTGATTAAGCGGTTCTATAGAAAACATTATTTAATATTTTTCTTCAATCCAATATGGCTGTCAAACCATGTGACCTATCAATTATTATTCTTTCAGAAACTTTTACACCCAAGACTTGTGGAACATTTGTGTGAAGTTTTGCCTCGATTTGGCCAGCTGTTCTCGAGAAGATTTTTTTTAATAGGTTTTAGGGTAAATCCAATATGGCTGCCAAACCATGTGACCTATGATGTCATCTGTGTGAACCTTTTGTTCCTCATGGATAGGCGGACATACGTGTAAAGTTTGGGCTCAATAGAGAAGAAGATTTTTCAAGGTTTTTTTTGTTTTTAACACTCATGTGACTGATGACGTCATCAAAATTTTTCCTGTGAAACATTTTATCCCGAGATGACCCTCAAAAATTTTCATACTGATCACATGTAGCGTTCTACATATGAAATTATGATGTCATAACGAAGGCATCTATGATGTCATAAAAAAAACACATTCCCCATGAGGAGTACTTGCTGTGTGCCACGTTTTAATTTTTACCCTGGTGCGGTTTCAGAGACAGAGGTCAAAAGTTTTTCTGTTTTTCCAACATGGCTGCCACACCACGTGACCTACGACATCATAATTATCATTCAAACATTCTACAGGAGTAGTCACACCAATGGTGAAACTTTGTCTCGATCCGACAAGCGGTTGCAGAGAAAAACATGAAAGTTCTGTGCGGACAAACAAACAGACAAATAAACCAATGTCACCCGCAGAGTGACCCGTATCTTGCCAAAAGGTGACCACGTGTGACTTCTTTAAGGTCACATTGAGGTGAACAGAGCTGCTATCCACCAGGAGCGACTCCTTGAGGAATATCTGCCTACGAGAGATTCCGATGAGAATCGTTCTACAGAGTAACCATGAAAAATATGCGTTTGCCTCATAACGTCACCAAATGACGTCATAATGTCTCAAGCTTGACATGTCTAGAAAGCACTCATCGAGGTGTTCAATTTGAGGTACTACACGATATGGTCCCTAAAACTTGAAAATTTGACCTTGGGATCAAATATGTTTGACCTCAGGTGCTAACCATGAAGGTCAAGGCCAATCGCCACCAAAAATTAATCAGCTGAGTGCCAGACCATGAACTATATTCCCATGAAGTTTGAAGACGATCCGATCAAAATTACTCAAAAAATAAGGGTTTCCTTGACTCCCCTGATTTGCGACAAAGTGACCTTGACCTTTGACCTTGACCTTCAAAAATTTGTGCACTGAAAGGGACCTCTATAGGCCTCTGATATGCAAAGTTACAAAAATTTCCAATGATAACTGTGCTGTGCAGAATTTTTTATACGTGATTACAGACAAACAAACAAACAAACAAACACACAAACAAAAAAAACCATACAAGCTGACTAACATATCTTGCAAAAACTTCGTTTTGGCAAGATAACAAACAAACAAACCCAAATGCAACACCCTCTCTTTCGACGACGGTCATCAATGAAAGAAAAAGAAGTAATCAAAGAAGAGGGAGATTAAATCAAAGAAGAAAAATAATAATCAACCAGGAAGAAGGAATCAAAGACGAAGAAGTCCGAACAGGAATAAGAAATCAAAAGCAAGAAAACCAAATAAGCAAAAATCAAGACGTCAAATTATTGTCCCACCCTTTCTATCCCAATTGTCTCTGCAGAATCCGGATGGGGGACAAAAGTGAGGGGTGGGGAGCTTCTCATGGAGTGAGAATGACAGGGGGAGGGATTGCTGGGGGCACCCTCCTCTCTGTTCACCGTATCGTGTCCCCCTTCTGCCCCGGCCCTGGATGGGCTGTCTCGTGCCCAGGGGGCTCTACGCTCCACAGGCTTATTCACGTTAGTTCAATGTCAATAAATACCATGTGGGGCCTTGCCCAGGGGAGGTGGTCTTTTGCCCTGTTGGCACTCCTCCGTGCTTGTTCAATGTCCACTCTCCTATATCAATCCCCATGTCCTCGGAGGAGGAGCCATTGCTTTCAACCATCGGCAGTGGAGTCTCTTCAATGGAGGTTGTTCCCTCGGACCCTGCCACCGGAGAAACCACCTCTCCCACAATGTTCTCCTCTCCCACCTCAGTGTGCCCTGCACCGACGCAATCACATCCAGATGCCGTTCTGCTGGGAGCAAGAGAACTGCGGCCTCCTCCCCCTTCTCCTCCCTGCTCTCTTCCTTCCTCTCCTCATTGCTCTCCTTGTTTACACCCTGCTCCACCTCCTGCTACACCCCCTGATCCACCTCTTCTGTGGGGGGGGGGGGCGAGACGAACAAACAAACAAAAAAAGCGTCCCTTTGCCTTAGGCCAAAGATTATCTTGCCAAAAGACCTTGATTTGAGTTTCATTTTTAATGAAAAACCAGTTTTTTCGTCATGACGTCATCAAATGACGTCATAACGACGAAATTTTTATATATCTGAGAAACACTCTTCTAGGGCTTTAATTTGAGGTACTACTCGATATTGTTAGTCAAAGATTTAAAAATGACCTTCATGAAGGTCAACTTCGACCTAAGGCGCTAACCATGAAGGTCAAGGCCGATCGCCACCAAAAACTAATCAGCTGAGCGCCTATCGATATGCTATATATCCACCAAGTTTGGAGATGATCCGATAAAATTTACTCAAAAACTAAGGGTTTCGTTGATTTTGATGTTTGACCTTCTGGTGACCTTGACCTTTGACCTTGACCTTCGAAATTTTTGGCGTCGAAAGCTATTGCGCTCACGAGTATACATGTCAAGTTTGAGAGCCATTGCTTTAGAACTGTGACTTAGAGAGGAAGTTGAAAGTTGAAAATCAATTGTAACAGACAAATATATAAATATATAAACAAAAAAAACAAACCAATCGAGTAACATATCTTGCTTTGGCAAGATAAAAACAGACAGGGGAGACAACACACCAGTACATGTCTCCGGGACAACACCCCCACCCTCGCCCGCAGATGCATGCATTTTGCTCGCGTAGCTCTGCGAGCAGGAGCGGAAGGTGTTCCCTGGTACACCCTGGTACTACGCACAGAGGTTGCACTGCACCTGGGCAGTGCAGTGCTCCCCCAGATAAATTCCAGATTGCTGAAGTTCTCAGCCATCTGAGTAAGTGCCTGACACCTGAACAGCAGGAGCGTTTGGAAGAGCTGGTGAGCTTGGAGGAATTGTCCTCTGCCGTTAGGGATTTGGCTGCAAATAAATCCCCGGGTGTTGATGGCCCGCCTGTGGAGTTTTATCACCGCTTTTGGCAATCCTTGGTGAGGACTATCTGGAGGTAGTGCCACCTCTCCTCAGCTTCCAGATTCAATATGCCGAGGCATGGTAAACCTCATGCACATGAAGGGTGATCAGGAGGACCTGTCCTCACCAAATTGTTGTGCAAGAGGGTGCACGGTGTCATGGGGGATCTCGTTCATCCGGATCAGACTTCTGCTGGGTTGCAGGGACAGACAGCCTGGGCCTGGTTCAAGAAGCAATCCAGATAGCAGAGAAAAGAGGCCTCCCACTGAGCATCATCAGTTTGGACCAGGAGAATGGTTGTGACAGTGTCTCATGAATATATGATTGCTGTTTTGGACCGTTTTTTGTTTTGGACCAAATTTGATGCATTGGATCGACCTCATGTACACAGATGTTGAAGCCCATGTTTTGGTCAATGGTCATCTTTCGGGAACTTTCCCAGTCACTTCTGGGGTCAGGCAAGGGTGCCCGATGTCACCCATCCTTTTTGTCCTTTGCATTGAAAGTTTAGCGTGTGCACTGCAAGTGGACCCGTCCTTCCTTGGGCTCTGGGTACCTGGAGCCCATGGAGTACGCCTAAAGGTGAGCCTGTACATGGACAATGTGTCAGTGTTCATCACCGATGGCGTCATCATGTGCAGGCTGGCGGGTCTTTGCGAGCTTTTTGGGTTGGCCTCTTCTCGGATCTATCCATCGAAATCACTTTGGTCGGCACATGACGGGCTCTGCCCCCACCCTCCCCTTTCCCCGTCAAGGAGCCACATGCTACAATTTACATAAACCACAGAGCATCAGCATAGTCCAATTTAGTGGCTATTTAGGATGTGGACAGCCTTTGGGGAAAAAAACTGTCCCTAAACCTGGTGGTTTGAGTCCAGAAGCTACGATACCACCTGTCGGATGGAAGAGGTGAGATCAGTCCGTGTGCAGGATGAGTGGGGTCTTTTATGATGCAAAGGGTCTTTCTGTGGCAGCAGTTGGTGTCGATATCCTCAAAGGATGAAAGATCTGTACCTATGATTTTTGTGCAGTCCTAACAATATTTTGTATGGCCATGCGGTCCTGCGCAGTGAAATGGCCAGACCAGGCTGTGATGCAGCCTGACAGTATGCTTTCAATGGTGCAGCGATAGAAGTTCACAAATGTGGAAGTATGCAATTCAAATTTCCTCAACCGTCTGAGAAAGTAGAGGCACTGTTGTGCTTTTGTGCCTTTGTTATGATGGATCCAGTATTATGGGACCGTGTCATACCATCGGAGATTTGAATGCCCAGAAATTTGAAGCTGTTCACAACCTCCACAGCTGCCCCATCGATGGTGATAGGAGCATGGCCTGTATTATTCCTCCTCAAGTCAACAATAACTTCTTTAGTCTTGCTAACATTTAGGGCCAAGTTATTGTTTTGGCATCACACTGCCAAATCCTGCACCTCCCACCTGTAAGCAATCTCATCATTGCCAATTATCAAACCAATCACAGTGGTATCCTCAGCAAATTTAATTATACAGTTGGTGTTATATTTTGCTCTGCAATCATGGGTATACAAAGAGTATCGTGGACTGAGTACACAGCTTTGTGGGCCACCAGTGTTAAGCATGAGTTTGGATGAAATAGCATTACCAACATTCACAACCTGTGGCCTACCTGTAAGAAAATCCAAGGATCCAGTGACAAAAAGAGTTACAAAGACTCAGGGCCTGTCGTTTCATGACAAGTTTGGAAGGAACAATGGTGTTAAATGCAGATTGTAGAGCTACAATCAACAAGTAGCATTCTGACATATGTGTTCCACTTGTCAAAATGTTTATGTACAGTTTATGAAAGACATAACCAGTCTTTCTGGACAACTTCATAACTAAAGAGGTGAGTGCCACTGGGCGGTAATAATTTGGACATGACACCTGAGATATTTTTGGCACAGGAATAATAACGGATTTCTTTGAACAAATAGGTACAATGACGAGGGAAAGTGAGATGTTGAAAACGTCAGTAAACACCCAAGCCAGCTGATCAGAGCAGAATTTCAGGAAACGAGACGGGACATTGTCCGGCCGGGTGGCTCTACGAGTCTAAATTCGTTTAAAGGTTCCATTCACGTCAAGCTCAGAGGGTTTTAGAACAAAGTCCTCGGAAGAGCCGGGGGGGAGGGGGGGCTACGGAGTAGATCGATGTTATTCACCTCAAAACAAGCATAAAAGGTGTTCAACTCATCTGGAGGATTTGCGACTGTGTTGGTGATTCCCTGGGGTTTGACTTTCAAAGATTTGTTGAGGGTGTCTTTTTATTGGTTGTGTTTGGGGAAGGTGGGAGAATAGGGTCTTCCTTTTCCCTTCCCTCTGTTTACGTGGAGTTAGATGTCCTTCATCTGGTGGTGGGGAGAGGGTCTCGGGGTTTTTTTGTTTTGTTTTGTTTGGGGTGGGGGGGGGGGATTTCTGGCTTCTTGTTTAATTTAAATTTTCGATTTATCTAATTTTTGTGTGATTGTTTTGGTCTTTGCTTTCTGATTCTTGCCTTTTGATTCTTGCTTTCCGAGTCTTTGTTTTCCGATTCCTGTTTTGGCGAGTTTTTTTGTTTTTTTTATTTACGAGTATTTGTTTTTATCTTTTTTCAATAAAAAAACGGCTTCGGCCATTAAACCTGAAAGGAACTCACTGATGAGTTTTTTTCTTTGAGGCGCAGCTTGTTTGCCTTGTGTTTGTTTTGTGCATTTTTACTTCCCCACATCTTGTTTATTTGTTTCACTGATTCTTTTTGTGTTGTTAGCCCTGTGTTTTTGTTCGTCTTTCCCTTCCTGCTTTGCCCGACCTTCCTCCAGTCAGGTGGGCCTCGTCCACCAGACAGGAAGGTAGCCTCATGCTTCCCAGCTACCACTTTCCTCTCTCCTGGTGTTGTCCCTGCCCTGCATCAGGTTTGTGTTTGCCAAAGAAGGAGCCATGCCGAAGAGTGAAGTATTTGATCAGATGGTATTGTTAGACGTACTGGGGTTCAAGGCAGTGGATTTCTATTGCTTCATCTCCTTGGCCCGTGGTTTTGATGCATCCTTTCAGTCCGCTAAAAGACTTGCTGAGTTTTGGGTGCAGTGAACTACTGCTCGGTCAGCTCGGTCTCCAGCTGAATGAGCGCTTGAGGTCCTCTCTGACCATGAGAGGGTTGTGGCAGTCTACCTCTACAATAACAGCATAATGGATTTTGATGTGCAGTATTGGTTGTCAAGATATGTGGATGCTAAGACCTCACCACGGTATATCCAAAATGGTCTGGGTATATGGACCAGGAATCGGCATTACCGTGTTAAGTTTCGGGTTAAGGAGGGTGGCACAGTGACCCATATCCATAATGGGATAATCATTGGGATGGACCATGGACAAGTTTTCTATGCAGGGCAGTCAAAAGTATGCTGCAGATGCAGACAATTGGATCACTTGGTCTCGGGTGCAAAGTGCAATTTTGCTCGGAGTGGGAGCAAAATGGCCAGGTGGGACATTTAAGGGAGCACTGCACCACCCAGGTGCAGTGCACCCTCTGTGGTCTTTGGGAAACAAACAAATTCTCCTACAAACAGAACCTCAGACTATTTACTAATGCATCTGAGGCAAGTTACATCTCCAAGGTGGCCTCAAAAGCCAGTCGCCGACTCGGCACCCTACATCGTACAAAGTCCTTCCTTGGCACACCTGAGCTTCCAACTACTTACAAAGCTTTCATCTGCAGTCTGATGGAGTCCTGCTCTCCCTCTGGGGTGGTGCTCCTGCCTCACACCTAGATCAATTTCACATTGTGGAAGCCAAGGCTTTTAGGATCATTGGTATCTCCCACGATGAGGCTGAGTCGGGTTTCTCACTCTCTCATCGAAGGCAGGTCAGTGGTGTTTCTGTCTTATACTGTCTCCTCTCCGGCCTTGCCCCCCCCCCTCTGCTCTGCCCCCCGCCCTCTATATTTCCACAGGGTGCTCAAGGTCTGCCAAAAAAAACCCTTCTGGTGAAACTACCAAAATCAAGAACCACTGCTCACCTTTACTCTTTCATTGCTCTTTTTCCTGCTTATTGAACAAACTCCCACACACTCTTCAATCCCCTCCTCCCTCCAGGTCTTCAAAACAGCTGTTCACCACCATCTCATATCTTCCCCCATCCAAAATTTTGATATTTTCTTCCCCTGTTAATCCACCCCAAACCCATCTCCTTCAAATTCCCTGCTTTCCTTCCTGAAAGTCCCTGTAGTACCATCTTGTTTACCCTGTGTACCCTGCCCAAACCCTCTCCCTTCCACAGGTCTCCTATTGTCTTTGTTCCCCACTATTTTGTGTTTTGCTCTCCCATGCCTCGTTATATGTTCTGTGTATTAGCTCTTACACGAGCCTCGACATGGAATACAAAAAAACAACAGTTGGAGGTGACAAAAATGGGTTGGTAGGAATCGATCACGGGTTTCCATTTTGTTTATTTAATGGGAATGATCGGAAATGAACTGATCCTGCGTTTGGAATCCTGGAGAGTTGTGAACGTGGTCTTCGGTGAGTGAATGCTCTTGACATCGCAGAGCTTTGCACATTGTCCTAATACCCCCAAATAATTGGGGGTATGAGGAGAACAAATGAATTAAAATAATGAAAAACTGAAAACCAGAGTGATACCTTTCGTCCAGTCGACATATCCTTAACCTAGAAATTGTTGGTACTGTAAGGTTTTTTGATAGATTCATGAAGCATAGGAGTCCTAGATTCATCCTTCGGGAATGTTCCAATCAAAAGTCATGTCCATTTTCCGAGTTTGTCCCGATTGCATGGTAGCCATATTCGATTTCTGTTGCAAGGCAACATCAACTTTGGTTCAACATGACAAATGAAGCTGCCACGTACAAAAACCCCCACCAACACACTGGAATCATCCTTCTCGCATGTTCCAATCAAAAGTTATGTCCATTTTTCTATTTCACCCAAAGCGGGCGACAGCCATCTTGGATTTCTGCAAATGCTGAGAGTTGCGCAAAAATGCCAACCTGGCATCTGATTGGTTCCACATCGGGACCCCTATGATTCATGAATCCATCATAATATCTTGCAGTACCGACAATTTCCGGATCCATAAGAGTGATTGTGAACAGTGGCTAATGGACTACTTCCATAATGGCTCGAGGTCGCTGCAGGTCTAATCAGTCTGTGCATCAATCCTTGTGAGGGAGGAAGAAGGGATGCGAACTTGGAGTTGGGAGAGGGGCTAAGGATGTGGAATTGGAGTCGATAGGGGGAAGGGAATTGGAATTAGAAGAGGGGAGAGGGGTGTGGAATTGGAGTTGGGAGAGGAATGTGCACTTGGAGTTGGGAGGAGCACAGGGATGTGGAATTGGAGTTGGGAGGGGGGATGGGGTTAATACTTGGAGTTGGGAGGGGGAAGAGATGCGGACTTGAAAAAGAAAGGAGTGGAGGACTCAAAGTCACATTTTACATGACACAGATTTTCCACCAATCCCTGCCATTATTCTGTTGAAGAACATTCCTGTCAACCTCCCTAAATATTCCACACTCTATTCAGAAAGAATTCCCTTACGACAGTCTGGTGGAACCGGGTTATCTGCTAGTATATCTAAATGAGCGAGTTGCGTCTGTATGAAGCCTTTTCTTTGATTTTTATGCAATTCCGTCCCACGTTGGGCCAATTGCCCTGAAATGTGCTGCACCACATTATTGCAATACGCCCGAGACCTAGATCAATGTCACAATAAAGAAAATATGCAATTGTTAATCAAATCTATGTTAAAACAAGAAATAACACCACGTTGGCTGATTAAGTGACCCCTTGGCAGGGAGAGGAACAGAGCTTGCCTTACATCTCGGCCCTTCCTCATCACTTTCGAAGGTTAATTTTGTCGGGAATCGAATCAATTGCATATAAGTATTTATATTTCATATGCAGAATGGAGATTTATACACAAAGGGTTCACAGTTGCCACTGGAATACACTGAGTGTAAGTAGTCGTCGCATGATCCTGTACGACCTTAAACAAAGAAATGAAACCACATATTTGCCGTAACATTTCCATGGTCCATTCCTGGGTTAACTTTTGTTACAACTTTAAACATCAATCTTCTTTATGGTTTACTAAAGTCTAAATAACCTGATCTTGATTAGATGACCCAACTTGTGTTTAATATGGCAAACAAGCAAAGCAGGCTTTCACCGTTTGTTGAGTTTGAATCTATATTTAATTGACTTGTAATGAGATCTGTACAACACAATGATGTTAAAATATAATGGCATATAATAGTTCACATTTATGAGTTCATCATTTCGACTCTCATGGATCTTCTTCACAATATTTCATTTTGAGTGGTTGCAAGGTCATCATTGATCACTGTAAAGCTTCCAGTTGGAGTTCATTTGTTCCATGTTTTCTGGTCTCTTTTTAAAGGACAAAGCAAGGAAAGAGCAAGAATTACAAGAGATATTGACATCAGGTGTGTAGGAGATGACAGACCCACTCCCTGAGTGTAACAGCAGGTCTAAGACCTTACTGGTAGACTTGTGTGAATTGCCACTCCATGGTGCCTGAGCAGATGTCTGAGGACAGCATAGGAGTGAGCAACTTCAATGAGGACATGATTAAAGAAGCAAAGTGCTGTTGAAGAACAGGAGGAGACATTTAGAGGGAAAGTTGGTTCTTGAGAGATCCAAATATAGAGATGACCCAATAGTGGAGATCCTGTTTGGAAACTTAACTTAACTGGTATGGACCCGTATAGGCGGGCCCGTAGGTGTGTGCCCGTAGGTGAGTGCCAGTATGTGCAGCCTCTCTCTCTCTCTCTCTCAAACCTCGAAAAGGCACATCTGCGGGTCCCCAGCAATATTCCTGGCAAGTTTCAATCTTGCAAAATAAATAATAAATAAATAAATAAACATTAATTGTGATGTCATTCGTGACGTCATAGCACCGTGTCCTGTCATTGGTGGACAGATAAATGGCCGTAACTTGGGAACCGCTCGTCCGATTAATACCAAACCTCGAAAAGGCACATCCATGGGGCCCAGGCAATATTCCTGGCAAGTTTCAATCAGATCAGACCGTCAATCGTGCAAAAAATAAATAAATAAATAAATAAACATTAATTGTGACATCATTTGTGATGTCATAGCACCGTGTCTTGTCATTGGTCGACAGATAAATGGCCGTAACTTGGGAACCGCTCGTCCGATTGACATCAAACCTCGAAAAGGCACATCTCCGGGGCCCCGGCAATATTCCTGGCAAGTTTCAATCTGATCGGACCGGCGGTCGTCGAGAAACTGCGGTCGCAGACAGACAGACAGACAGACAGACAGACAGACAGACAGACAGACACACACATTGCTGGAATTATAGATAGATGAGGCTGACCTGATTCCTCATGATGCCTTATGTGCACAAACAGTCTTCATAGAAGCAATGACATGAATTGATGTTGCATTTCTGACTCTCAGCCAACTGTAATGATAGCGGTTAAAGTCACAATAGTGTTATGGCTGTGGAAATTTGCAGAACACCATATAGGTCCTGAGTTCAGTTATGCCGATAAGTCCATGTTCAGTAAGATTTCCCCACCGTTGTCTAATGGGTTTTATTCGTGTCACCCGGGCTGTAATCTTTGAGTTAGCCGTTTTTCTTTTACTATCGTTATTTTGGACCAACCACAACACCAACCACCAACCACCCTCTCCACAACGCCAACCACCAACCACCCTCTCCGCAATGCCAACCACCTTCTCCACCACACCAACCACCAACCACCTTCTCCACCACACCAACCACCTGCTCCACCAGGCCAACCACCAACCACCTTCTCCACCACGACAACCACCAACCACCCTGTCCACAACACCAACCACCAACCACCCTCTCCACAATGCCAACCACCTTCTCCACCACACCAACCACCTACTCCACCACACCAACCACCTGCTCCACCAGGCCAACCACCAACCACCTTCTCCACCACGACAACCACCAACCACCCTCTCCACAACCGCCTTCACAACAACGACATCTCACAATCTCCCAAACTGCATCTCCCCCAATAAACCAACCCGAATAACATCGCCTCACCTTCATCCCCGAAGCGACACCATCTTTGCACCAGCCGCGGCGAGTCCGCATCGAACGGCATCGCTGCAGGCACACACGGGGGTTTGCTCGCCACGCAAGTCGGTGATCTAGAGCATGTCCGCTCTCCCTTCGGCGTTGGTGATTTCTACCACGTCTGCTCGCTCCAAGCATCGCCTCCAAGATTCGGATCAAAAGAGAGAAAGGGGCGGAGCCAGCGGAGGGTCGAAGGTCAGAGAGCGGAGGTCAAAATCTCGCATCACGAACCCTATAAAACGGCGCGCAGAGCGCCAGTTCAGTCAGTCTGGAGAGGTGGAGGAGCCACGTGGAAGTCTGAAGCCCGAAGCTTGCAGTAGCTGGAGAAGCTGAGGAGAGCGGAGGAGGCGCGAACTGGGAGCGTGGCTTAGCCTGCTGTGCCGCGCGGAGCTGCGCGTTTGTGTGCGAGCCGGAGAGAGCTCGCCAACCAGCTCCGAACGGTCTGAGGTGATCGGGCTTCGGAACGGTCTAAGCATCGCTGAGGGACGAACGGGTTCTTAAAGAGAGCATCAACTCAAAAAGAGCGAAGACCCGTTCGTTCCTCTCAGGCGCTGCCGGCTGGGGCCCGAATCACCAGGCCACGGTTACACTAGCTGCCGTGGGGAAGGAACGTCGCGGGTCGCCCCAGCGAGGAAGGTAACTAGCGCGGCCTCACGAAGCCTCTGCGGTCTACACGGCTTCGTGCAATAAAGACCCAAAGAGGTCCAGTCTACCCCTCGTCTGTCCTGGGGTTTTTCCTTGCTTTTCTTTGTACAAGTGCGGGCCCATCGGTGCGGGCCTGTAGGTGTGGGTTGTAAATGTATTCACAAATATCTACCAAATGTCTACCTTTCCAACACTGAAAAAAGCAATAAAATGGCCGTAACTTGGGAACCGCTTATCCAATTAATATCAAACCTTGAAAAGGCACATCCGCCCCTCTCCCCCCCCTCTTTCCCCTTCTCTCTCGCTCCTCTCTTCCCCTCTCTCTCGCTCCTTCTCCCCCCTCTCTCTCGCTCCTCTCTCGCCCTCCCCTCTCATCCTCCTCTTTCCCCCCTCTCCTCTCTCGCTCCTATCTCCCTCCTCCTCTGTTACTCCTCTCTCTCGCTCCCTCTTTCCCCCTCTCTCTCACCCCCACTCTCACACCCCTCTTCCGTTTCCCTCTCTCGCCACCTCCTCTCTCCCCCTCTCTTGAATTGTGGCGCCCCTCTCTCGCCTGCCTCTCGCCCTCCTCTCGCACACCTCTCTCTCACCCCCTCTCCCCCTCTCTCGACCCCCTCTTTCCCCCTCCTCTCTCTCGCCCTTCTCTCTCACCCCCTCTTTCCCCCTCCTCTGTCGCCCACCTCTCTCACCCCTCTCTTTCCCCCCTCCTCTCTCACCCCACTCTCACCCCCTCTCCCATTCCCCTCTCTCGCCACCTCCTCTGTCCCCCTCTCTTGAATTGATGCCCCCTCTCTCTCACCCCCTCTCTCGCCCCCTCTCACCCCTCTCTCTTGGCCCCCTCTGTCCCCCCTCCTCTCTCGCCCCTCTCTTGGCCCCACCTCTCTCCCCCTCTCTTGAATTGTGATGCCCCCTCTCTCTCACCCCCTCTCTCCCTCCCCTCTCTTGCCCCCCCTCTCTTGCTCCCCTCTCTCCCGCCCCCTCTTTGCCATCATCATTCCTCTTTAGCCGGCTGTCTTGTCTAATGGCACTTTTCTGTAGAAATGAAAGATTCCAGGAGTAATCTTTAAAATCCTGTGTTTAATCTTCATTGTGTGTCCTTTAAATTGTTGTGATCCCTGTTTGCCGTGAGCATGTGATGAGGAATATAAAGAGTTAGTTTAGTTTAATTGAAAATGAAATAAACATTAATTGTGACGTCATAGCACAGTGTCTTGTCATTGGTTTGGTAAATAAATGGCTGTAACTTGGGAACCGCTCGTCCGATTAATATCAAACCTTGAAAAGGCACATCCGCGCATCCCCAACAATATTCCTGGCAAGTTTCAATCAGATCGGACCGTCAATCATGCAAAAAAAAAAAAAAAATTCATTGTGACGTCAATCGTGACGTCATAGCACCGTGTCTTGTTATTGGTCGACAGATAAATGGCCGTAACTTGGGAACCGCTCGTCCGATTGATATCAAACCTTGAAAAGGCATCTCCGCGGGGCCCCGGCAATATTCCTGGCAAGTTTCAATCCGATCAGACCGGCGGTGGTCGAGAAACTGCGGTCGCATACAGACACACACAAACAGACACACACACACAAACAGTCAGACAGACAGACAGAGACACACACACATAGATTGCTGGAATTATAGATATATGAAAGTAGTGACACCGAGTCCGTCAAGTAAAACTGCATAAGTGACTGTACATAATAGATAGACGGTGTTTGCTCTTTCTTTTGCATTGTGTTTGGCTGTATAAATTGCATGCGTGCTTCCCCCATTCATTGCACGACTGCTTACGTGCATACGTGTGCTTTGTAATAAATGTGCTTCTTTAAATGTGAACCTGCTCGTTACGTCTTTTCCTTGATTGAGCTGCCATCTTGCATGTCGGAATAATAGTGGGCTTTTAAATAGCCGATAATAGAATCGGGTCCAGCGAGGCCTCGCGATAATACCCCGCTCGGTTATCCCAAAACGGAGCGAGCTGCGTAAGCGGCTCGTGTCCAAGCAGGCCTCGCTGAGGTACAATCTCTCGGTAATCTACCCGCGCGAATAATTAGGTACATCGACAATTCGGCGATTGAACCTGTAGCGCGGGTACAGTGCAGACAAGGTTGTGGTGTGCTTGGAACACACCCGTGACTGGTTTTCGGCGTTGTTCCGGAAAGTCGTGACTGAATTGTCCGTTCAGTGGGCGAAGCGACCGCTATTGGTTAGACGTGGTCGTTCGCACGCCGGCGGGCGCTGGTGCCGGGGAGTGAGATTCGAATCCATCCCGCCTCCAACCAAATTAATGGGAACCGGATCAAGGGTGTGCGAGGCGACCCTCCGGTTCCATCAAATTACGAGCGTTTAAATTGTTCCGATACGAAAGATGGCATTTCAAGGCGAACAGGGGCAGGGAGAATTAGAAATTGAATTGGAAATGATAGAATCCATGTACCAGGACAAAATCCCCGAGCAGGACATTAACATGCAGGCTGAACATCCCCCACAAACGAACCCAGAGTCCGAAATGGGCGCAGCGGCGGCGGCTGCGGCTTTTGACACCTCCCTCCCCTCCTCCGTCAAATTCCCTCCCCTGTCCCCAGCAAAACCGCACACCATAATGGTGGATCGCTTCAGCTGAGTTTGCTTGAGATGAAACAACTAATGGAGGCGATACAAGAGATGATAAACGATATGCGAACCCAACGGGGTGAAACGCAGCGTATGGGGCAAGGCCTGCAGACGGGCATAATGGCGCCTGCTCGTGGCGAGATACGGGCGCACAAAATGGCGACACCACGTGGCGGATGTGGTGGAGTCTGCGGGCCTACGGGGAAGGGCATGGTGGTGTGGGAGTGGTCGGAGTGGTCATCGTATCTGCAAGGGATATAAGGTGTGCGCGCCGCCTGAGGCGTCGTAGGAATGCAGTAGTCGAACGCGGCTTGTGCGTGTGCGTACGGAATAAAGGAGAGCCGCGGGCAGAGTACGCCCGCGCTCGCGCTTGTGCAACACAGCCCAGCTCGACTGTTCCCCCGCTCGTGTCTGCCTGCTAAGCATCTTCTATCAATACATTACAGTTGGCTGACGAGGATCTTCGGATCGGCGTGTGCAGGGCGGCAAATGACCCGTGCGCTTCCAGGCTACGGAGCCAAGGGTCTCGCCAGCATGAGCATGGCAGAGGGTCGGTGCACGGCAAACATACGCGTGCCCGCCTTCGTCGGAATCGACTTCGGCCACGTCGAGTGGGCAACGGCCGCGCTCAGTGTTCGTTTTATTGAGGCACGACAGATCGGGGGAATGATTTCTGCAAAGCCACGGCTAAAGAACGAGGACACGTGTTTCGGCTCGAACGCGGCGTGGGACGTCGCGCAAGCTCTGGAGAATGTCCGAGGTCTCGATGGTCGGGGCACAGCAGATGGTCTGGGGGTCATCGCGATGGGACAGGCACGCACGGCCACACGCACGGTCTGCGGCGCGGGTCGTGGGCAAGCGTTGCAATGCAATCACTCGGACGGCCGTCTGAGCACTCGAGGTCGTCTACGGGGTGTGGGCCGAGGGTCATCGCCCATCGTTACAGTCATAGATGGCGGTGTGCGAAGCGATCTTTCCGTCCCGGATCAGGACCTGCTTCCAATTGATCCGGAGATGACAAGATCAGTGGCAGGGGAGGTTGAAGTGATCGGGGCACTGATCGGGTGTCGAATTGAGTCCACTCGTGCTGCCCGCGCATCGCACACGTACACCGGCGAAGCGGTTGCGCCGCTTGCAGCGCCCGACGTCTCGGTGCTCTCTTCGATGCTTGCGTCGAGTACCGAGGGCGAGGTTCTGGCGGCGGGAGCCGCGTCGATGCAACGGGAGCGGCCGTTCGTTGCTGCCTGCAACGGCGGTGTGCGGTTCGGGAGCGGCGGGAGCCGTGCCAGCCCTCGCGATGGGCTCTCGCGCGTCGGCTGCATGCATGATGCGAGGTGCGGTGTTGTTCGAGCAGCTTCAACAGGTTGCGGTGAGCCCGTGGCGTTAAAGGAAGTCGCGAGTCACAACATCGAGTCGACAACCAAGAAACGGACTCGTGATGTGGGTTGTGGGTTGTTGTTCATGGCATATGTGTTTTTCCTTGCTCTAGTGATGCAGTTTAACGTTGTTGAAATAAATGCCAGCAGTTCTCGTGTGAAAGTGGATTTGGCGGAGATCAGTCAATGGGGTTGGTATTATGATCAATGTGCTGTGGTGGCTTTGGGAGCGGTGGTGGCGAATAAAAAGGTTGGGTTGGCCTTCCATTGTCCCGAGCCACGGGTAGTTGTTTTATCAGGTGCTGGGATTTTATCAAAAAAACGCGCTGTACGGAAAAATGAGTTTGCAATGATTCCAGTGGTGTTCCTATTGGTTTATAACGAGCTTGTAGTTCAAATGTGGTTTTATTGGAATTGCTACCGTCTAACTGCCGGGTGGGTCTCGGAGATCGACTCGGAGCCGGGACTCGTGCGCTGGTCGGCATTACCCCCACCTCTGCTTTCAGCGAGGTCAGACGTGCCTGGCGCCTGGGGCGTGGCTCTCTGGGTGCGCTCAAGGCCGTTTGGGCCATGCGGTGGAATCTCAACTGATTATGGTGCGTGGGGTGTTGGGGAGTATTTGTTGCTTCCAGCCAAGGGTGCTGTTCAGCCCCCCGCCAAGGTCAATCGAGGCTGGCGCTGGCGCAACGGCTGCCAGACAGCGAGCTTCCAGCCTCAGAATGTTATCTGCTTCAGGTCTGGCTGGGGGAGATGGGCCGCCTTGTGGGCCGGAGGCGTTTGATGGTGCTGGGGGGAGGTTTGCTCGGAAAGATCGCCACGACCTCGGCGAGGGCCATGTCAGCATGAGCCGCCTGGGGGCGTTTCCGCAGGGTAGGGCTGCTGTGTTTTTTTCGCCTTGCTGCTTCATATCGGTAACACGGCCAGAGTTTGGGAGGTGCTGTGTCTTCGGAATCTGGTCGGGGCGGCTCCATTAACCCACTTTCACGCATTATATGATGTGGTGTGCTGTTATACTTCGCTGTTTTCATTTTATTTTAATGATTGTAAAACCGAAGTCCTTCGTGTTCTTTATGCTTCTTATAATGGTGATCATTTAATAATCATAGTTTTAGGGGGGAGGAGTGTGGTGGAGTCTGCGGGCCTAGGGGGAAGGGCATGATGGTGTGGGAGTGGTCGGAGTGGTCATCGTATCTGCAAGGGATATAAGGTGTGCGCGCCGCCTGAGGCGTCGTAGGAATGCAGTAGTCGAACGCGGCTTGTGCGTGTGCGTACGGAATAAAGGAGAGCCGCGGGCAGAGTACGCCCGCGCTCGCACTTGTGCAACACAGCCCGGCTCGACTGTTCCCCCGCTCGTGTCTGCCTGCTAAGCATCTTCTATCAATACATTACAGCGGAGACTCCGAACCAACGAGAGGGAGTGCAACGGCTGTCAGGCCCGCGATAACGACGGGCGAGGTCGTAATTAATTGGAAGACCGAAATGTGTAAGAGGAGACATGAGGTGACGACGTCCGAAAAATTAAAAAGGAAAGCAAGGTTGAAGTACGCGGAGATGGTGAAGGAAGAACTAATGAAATGGGAAAAGGAGATCAGCCAATTGAAGGAAACTATGAGATTGGAGAATGAAGAGTGTGAGGGACAGGGGCTGAAAGAAATAAAAAAAGAAAGACAACAACAATTAAAAAAGAAAGCAAGGTTGAAGTATGCGGAGATATTGAAGGAAGAACGAATGAAACAGGAAAAAGAGATCGGCCAATTGAAAGAAACTTTGAGATTGGAGAATGAAGAACATGAGAGATGGTGGGGTAGAAAACACAAACGATATGAATTTGAGATTAACCAACTCAAGGAGAGTGCAAAATTGGAGTTCACAGAGATGGAAAAGCTCCAGAAAGATAACGAACAGCTAAGGGGGCTCAGAGAGGAAGAACGACTCAAATGGGAAGGAAAATGGAGCCAGGAAGAAACGGAAATAATGAACAAGGAAATAAAATGTATAGAGACGCAGGAGATAGAAAACGTAGAGGAGAGACTACACGATAAAGATGGGGTGAAAGACGAGCACACATGGAAGTAGTGAGGGACAATGAAGGGGAGCTCGAGGAATGTGTCATGACCCGGTGCAAGCAACCGGATGGCCTTCCTTATGGAACGAGGGGAGGGAATATTCCCCCTTGAAGCGGATCTCGACCAGGTATGTCAGGTCCAACTTTGCGAGTTCGAGGGGGCGAGTGCTGTTGACGTGTGCACACGAAGCTTGGGGGGTATGAAGGCCCTGGGAACCCTTGCGGTGACGCGATTCCCCATTGTGAATGTCCCGGTGTGTGTGTTCACGAGTGTGGCAAAATGCGTGCTGCAACGCGCGCATAGCATGGGTGAAAGGCGTTGTGTGAAAGGGACCGCGTGTGTGAGTAATACGGCGTGTGTGGTTTCGAAATGTATGAGTGAAACCGCATGTGTGAGAGCGCTGTATGTAATGGAGATGACGATTGGCATGCGGGAACACGCAACCGCATGTCCGAATGTCATGTCTGGGTGTGTGCGCGAGAGTGCGACGACGACGACGACGGTGGACAAAGGCCGAGTAGTGGCCGTAGCTGTTTCGGGGACCGTGCCAGGTTTGCACGGCAGCGCGCGCAGGGTCCGTGCTGTGCTACGTGCGCGGCGATGCGAGTGCAACCCAGTCCGGAAACGCCGCGGTGGATTCGAGCCGACCCCGCAGACGGACAGAAGGTAGGCTGGATATGGATTTGGACCGGATGGGTTCTCCACGCGAGCATATGTGTGAAGCTCCGACGAGCAGAGCACATGTGTTCGCGTGGGGAACCCCTCGAAACGCGAGGCTTGTTTTTGATGCGCAGGGTGACGTCATGGCTGCACGCATGGTTGGAATCCGGCAGAAGGAAAATTCCTGCCGGATGGTACGATCCGAGGAGGGACGAGGTGCGCGAAGTGCGAGCAACTGCCATGACATCACGGAGAGTAGAGCGCAGGTTGCGAGTTGCCGCGCTGGTGCACGCATTTCAACAAAAAAAGCAAGACTCGCTTCGGGTGAACAGGATTCCCAGGCAAGGGAAGGAAGACGCCTCTGACCCGGGCACAGGATACAACTAGTTAGGGGGAAGGGTTAGTGTTAGTTACACCGGCTCCATGGGGCAGGGATAAGTCATCATGTAGCCCGTGGGATGGATTAGGTAGAGGGATTCAGTTTAGATTTAGGATGGGAAATAGAAAATATTTGGAGACATGGACAGACTTTGAGTGTGTAGTGAGGACGTAGCTTAGCTACGTGGTGTTAAAAGGATGTGCTGTATTGTAAGGGATGACGAGGGAAAACGAGTTAGTTATGGGATTTAGTGAGAGGAATGGCAGTGATCAGGGATGAAATGGTGTGAAATGGAAAATGTACTTGATGAGTGAGTGAGGCCAGCGAGCCTTTGTGTATGGAGTGAATGTGGAATGCATGGTGCGATGAGTGATTGGGGGGAGGAGTGATTCCCACCCAAGGGACCCTGGGGTTAGTGTAATGTGAGTTAGTGGGTTAGTTAAATTTACAAAACTAGTGCGGGCCCGTAGGTGCGTAAACGACGACTGGATTGGGACATTTTTTTCACCCCCCCTCGCACCCCCAACCTCTCTCGCCCCTCCTCTCTCCCCCTCTCTCGTGCCAGTACCCTATCTCGTGGGTGAGGCATGCCAGTATGTGCAGCTTCGTTCCTTCGCTCTCGTAAACGACGACTGGATTGGGGCATTTTTTCAATTAGATCAGACCAACCGTATCATAAATGGCCATAACTTGGGAAACACCTAAGAACTAGAGGCGGAGCACTCGGTAGAGTGCAAAACCTCCGCCGCCAAAACTGCTGGGTCACTTAAGTGAACCTGATATCCCATTCATTGCAGGTCAAAACGGATCAGACTCGACTGAACCACGATTGAATAAACTAAACGAGATCGACCAGCATGTAGAAATGCCCAAAAAAAAAAAATCGAAATTTTTTTGAAGAAAAAAAAGGTGCAAAATTTCTGGGGTTTTTTTCTCCAACAATTTTTTTTTGGGGGGGGGGGGTTGAAATCACTTAAAACATGTAGAAATGCAAAAAAAAATTCAAATATTTTTCAAATAAAATCGAAATTTTTTTGAAAAAAAGTTGCAAAATTGTTTTTTTTTTCTCTAACAATTTTTTTTTTGGGGTTGGAAATCACTTAAAACGTAGAAATGAATAAACAAAAATTCAAATATTTTTTTGAAATGGCCGTTATAGCGGCCACATTGAACTTTGGACCAAGTCCAAAATCTAACGGCATGATCCTTGGACCATACCTAATCCCCCCACCAAATTTCGTCGAAATCCGTTCAGGAGTTTTTCCGTAATACTGTTCACAAACAAACAAACAGACAGGGGTGAAAACAGTAACCTCCATCCATCTTCGATGGTGGAGGTTAAACATACTCAGCTCCCCAGCGTCAATTGTGACGTCATAGCAAACGAAGAAAAATTGTGACGCCCCTCTCTCTCGCCCCCCCTCGCTCCCCCTAGTCTCGCTCCTCCTCTCTCGGCCCCTCCTCTCTCCCCCTCTCACCAAGTGTGACGCCCCTTCTCTCTCACCCCCCTCTCTCCCTCCCCTCTCTCGCCCCCCTCTCTCGCCCTCTCCCCCTCTCTCCCTCCTCTCTCACCCCTCTCTCTGTAAATGTTTTCAAAAAAAACGAAAAAATAAATAAACATTAATTGTGACGTCATAGCACCATGTCCTGTCATTGGTTTGGTAAATAAATGGCCATAACTTGGGCACCGCTTGTCCGATTAATATCAAACCTTGAAAAGGCACATATTAAGGTCCCCAGTGTCGATTGTGACATCATACCAAACGAAGAAGAAGAAGAATTGTGACGTCAATCGTGCAAAAAAATAAATAAATAAACATTAATTGTGACATCATAGCACCGTGTCCTATCATTTGTTGACAGATAAATGGCCGTAACTTGGGAACCGCTCGTCCGATTAATATCAAACCTCAAAAAGGCACATCCACGGGTCCCCAGCAATATTCCTGGCAAGTTTCAATCAGACCGTCAATCGTGCAAAAAAATAATAATAATAATAAATAAATAAACATTAATTGTGACGTCATTCGTGATGTCATAGCACCGTGCCTTGTCATTGGTCGATAGATAAATGGCCGTAACTTGGGAACCGCTCGTCCGATTGATATCAAACCTCAAAAAGGCACATCCGTGGGGCCCCGGCAATATTCCTGGCAAGTTTCAATCCGATCGGACCGGCGGTCGTCGAGAAACTGTGGTCACATACATACAGACAGACAGACAGACAGACAGACAGACACACAGATTGCTGGAATTATAGATAGATGGAGGTCGTTTTGCTGTTGGTGGGAACGTAGGCTCGAAACCCATTTTGAGGGGTGCAGGAGCCCTGTTGACTAGCTGGGAGCGTGGCTGCGAACAGTGAGTATCGCTTAGTGGGTACCCCGGGCACCGGGCTAATCGGTCGTGGTAGGCCAAGGTTCCATGGGTACCTGGGATAGTGTTGTGGGCACGGGTGGGCCCGCATGATGCAGGGCCCGGGGCGCCATTGGCCACTGCATTGGGCACGGGCACCCAGGGAAGGGGCCCAGGGCGCCAGCCTGCCACGTGAGCATTTCAGGGGAGTAGCCATGGAGGGCACTCCCCAGTGTTTAGGGAGCTGGTAGGCTCGGAGGCAGTTGCAGGGCCCGGGGGTGCCATCGTTGGAGAATCGGCAGAGGGTAGTTCCTGCCAAGGGAGCCACGCGTCCCAGCCACGAAACGGTGCGAGGGCACGAGGGAAAATTCGAGGGCATGGTCCAAATTTGTGAGGACACCAACACAGGCGACGGGAATCTTGGTTGTTAGAACCAGCAGTTGAAGCGAGAGGTGCTTTTGGAAAGCCCCGGGGTAGTTTAATATTAATAAATGTTAGGGTAGATTAGGAAGTGTACCCTTCCGCACCATCCATCCCTTCGCTCTCGTTGTGGGCCGCTGTACTCACCTTGGGTAAGTTAGATCGCTGAGATCTGAGGAGGCCATTCTGAGGCTTCGTTGGGCCTCGACACAGGAGACTAGCTCTCCCTTATTCCCCTCCAGGAAGGGAACGTAGGGGTTGGGAGTAGGCTCGGATGACGATAGGTTAGCCGGACAGAGAAAATAAAGGGGGTTAGGGAGACAAATTTATAGGAAGAAAAAAATAAAAATAGAACAAAAAATAAGTTAGGGCTAAATTTGTTTGCAAATTAAGGGAGTGGGTATGGACAGAGACAGGCAAAGGCGATAGGTTGGGAGGGAGACAGTCAGGTTGGTCCGAGCCCGCCTTCCGAGTGGCCAGCACCACGGCACTCCCTCCACACACCTGCAGGACAAGACAAGAGGCCGGCCAGCTTCACCTGCCAGCTGTTTTTGCTGCAAGACCTGTGCCGGTCAGTGCACCTGCCGGCTGTTTTTGCTCCAAGGCCTGTGCCGGTCAGTTCACCTGCCAGCCTGTTTTACTACAAGGCCTGTGCCGGTCAGCTTCACCACCGGCCTGTTTTGCTACACGGCCTTGTCTTGCCTTGCCATGCCTTGTCCTCATGTCTGCTAGCCCTTTGTTGCATTTGCCCCATTCATCCATCACCATGTGCGCCAGGATCATCGCGCGTTCTGCAAGGACTGCCCTGTTGGCAGCCGCATCACGGGACTGCATTGGCGACCCGTTCACCGTGTTGTCCATCCATCCATCTACACCACGGGACTGCATTGAGCAGCCCGTGCACCGTTTTGTTTGCTTGAGTCAGTACCATTCACTGTTCTGCAGGAACTGCCTTTCAGGCAGCCGCACACGGAGACTGCATTTGTGCAGCCCATGCACCATTTTGTGTTCACTGCGCTCATTTCAAGGGGGAGGCCTAGGACTGCATTGACGCAGCCGGCCACATTCTCTGTCACCTGCATGTGTTTCATGAGCCAGAGACTGCGTGTGAGTAGCCTGGCTCCCTGTTTTTCTTTTCCCGCAGAGTCCATCAGTCCTGGGCCATGGCTTAGTGTAAATGTATAACTTAAGGTTAAGGTTAAGGTAAATTGTAAATGAGTTGCTTCCCCCTGCATGTGTGTCATAGTGCCGGCAATTTATTTAATTCGTCTGCATGAGTGGGTTTGTTTCGTTAGTTACTCAGCCCGTAGGTTATTTATTTTTGGGACACGAATACATTAAATGTCGCACTCAGGGATCCGAAGATAAAACATACTAGGGGAAACTTACACATGATGGCACACGAAAATTCGACGACTCAGGACGAGTCTGTAAAAAGGGGAGGGGGTAGTGTTATGGCTGTGGAAATTCGCAGACCAGATAGGTCCTTAGTTCAGTTATGCAGATAAGTCCGTGTTCAGTTAGATTTCCCCACCGTTGTCTAATGGAAATTATTCGTGTCACCCGGGCTGTTATCTTTGAGTTTGCCGTTTTTCTTTTATTATCGTTATTTTGGACCAACCACAACACCAACCACCCTCTCCGCAACGCCAACCACCAACCACCCTCTCCGCAATGCCAACCACCTTCTCCACCATGCCAACCACCAACAACCCTCTCCACAACAATGACATCTCACCATCTCCCAAACCGCATCTCCCCCAATAGACCAACCCGAACAACATCGCCTCACCTTCATCCCCGAAGCGACGCCATCTTTGCACCAGCTGTGGCGAGTCCGCATCGAACGGCATCGCTGCAGGCACATGCGGGGTTTGCTCGCCACGCAAGTCGGTGATCTCGAGCACGTCCGCTCTCCCTTCGGCGTTGGTGATTTCTACCACGTCCGCTCGCTCCATGCTTCGCCTCCGAGATTCGGATCAAAAGAGAGAAAGGGCAGAGCCAGCGGGGGGTCGAAGGTCGGAGAACGGAGGTCAAAATCTCGCCTCATGTACCCTATAAAACGGCGCGCAGAGCACCAGTTTAGTCATTCTTGTGAGGTCGAGGAGCCGCGTGGAAGTCTGGAGCCCAAAGCCTGCAGTAGCTGGAGAAGCTGAGGAGAGCGGAGGAGGCGCGAACTGGGAGCGCGGCTAAGCCTGCTGTGCCGCGCGGAGCTGCGCGTTTGTGTGTGAGCCGGAGAGAGCTCGCCAACCAGCTCCGAACGGTCTGAGGTGATCGGGCTCCGGAACGGTCTGAGCATCACTGAGGGACGAACGGGTTCTTAAAGAGAGCATCAACTCAAAAAGAGCAAAGACCCGTTCGTTCCTCTCAGGCGTTGCCAGCCGGGGCCCGAATCACCAGGCCGTGGCCGAGCCGCGGTTACGCTACCTGCCATGAGGAAGGAACGTCGCGGGTCACCCCAGTGAGGAAGATAACCAGTGCAGCCTCACGGAGCCTCTGCGGTCTACACGGCTCCGTGCAATAAAGACCCAAAGAGGTCCAGTCTACCCCTCGTCTGTCCTTGGGTTTTTCCTTGCTTTTCTTTGTATGAAAGTAGTAGCGCCGAGTCCGTCAAGTAAAACTGTATAAGTGGCTGTACATAATAGATAGACGGTGTTTGTTCTTTCTTTTGCATTGTGTTTGGCTGTATGAATTGCATGCGTGCTTCCCCCATTCATTGCATGACTGCTTACGTGCTTACGTGTGCTTTGTAATAAATGTACTTCTTTAAATGTGAACCTGCTCGTTCCATCCTTTCCTTGATTGAGCTGCCATCTTGCATGTCAGAATAATAGTGGGCTTTTAAATAGCCGATAATAGAATCGGGTCCAGCGAGGCCTCGCGGTAATACCCCGCTCGGTTATCCCAAAACGGAGCGAGCAGCGTAAGCGGCTCGTGTCCAAGCAGGCCTTGCTGAGGTACAATCTCTCGGTAATCTACCCGCGCGAATAATTAGGTATATCGACAATACGGCAATTGACCCTGACGAGTGCGGACAAGGTTGTGGTGTGCTTGGAGCACACCCGTGACTGGTTTTCGGCGTTGTTCCGGAAAGTTGCGCCAGAATTGTGTGTTCAGTGGGTGAAGCGACCGCTATTGGTTAGACGCGGTCGTTCACACGCCGGAGGTCGCGGATTCACAACAATATATACAGTGATGAGAAAAAGCCTGGTGTTGGCGCAGTGGTTCGGGCAGCGGCTTGGGATCCAAAAGGTCCTGAGTTCAAGTCCCGTTGGGCCACTGAATTCATGCACCAGGGGGTTGACTCAGCCTGTCATCCTTCCAAGGTCGGCGAAGTGAGTACCAGTATACTGGGCTGGTGTATACCCCGGTTAAAATAGGTGTACCATATCCCTGTGTCGTAAGAGGCGACCAGGGTTGCGTCAGGAAGGGTATCCGGCGTAAAACATGTGCCAAATCACTATGCGGATCATACGGATGATCCGCTGTGGCGACCCCTAACGGGAGCAGCCGAAAGAAGAAGAAGAAGAAGATATACAGTGATGAGAAAAAGGGTTGGGGTGGGTGCTTACTTATGGGTCCACATTGGAAGAAAATCAAGACATACAATCATCAGAAAAATTGGAAGGGTTGTGCTGGTGTCTCTGGAACACAAGTGGTTAGAGGAGCACTGGGGATGGGGGGTATCATGATCATCATCGAATCACCTCAAAAGACACAGAAACATCCATTCTGAGAGACCTTTGCTTTATCGCGCCAAAACCTATTTGAAGCGTACATGTTTATGAGGAATGATTTCCTCCTGATGACTCAATATTTGCTTTTTACTTCTTCGTGTTCCTTCTGATGACTCCAACACAGTATTTGGTCTTTTGTTTGGTTTCATCTGAATCAGCACTGATCCCAACTTCTACATACAGCAAGGTCTCCATCTGTCAATCAGTGGTTGCTTATCATAAGAATCTCCATCAAACCAATGGTTTCTGGGATGACTGCGATAAATGGACATCCACAGTGGAGGTCATGTTGAAGGCTCTTCCTGCCCTGCTTGTACAATGGAAGCCATTAATTGACTGTGGATATGAAGATCACTATCTCATGTCAAACGCATACATTAACATGGATCATTCCCTTCAGCCCAAGTCTCTTCAACACCAGATATTTATTTCTGAATGGTTTGCTGGGATGGTCTGTAAGGAATTGTGTGAGCTGGGATGCTATGTAAGGAATCAAAGCAATTGCATTCAAATATTTGATGTATGCAGAATGGAAAGTAATATACAAAGAGTCCACAGTCTCCAGGAGACTACCCTGAGTGGAGTGGTCACACCCTCCTTTACAACCTCAACAAGGAAATGAAGAGACCATTTGGGCCATCATTGCTGTGTTGCAATCCCGAGTGAATCTTTGCTGTGGCTGCACAGAGAACAATCTTCTGAATGTTTTACTAATGTCAAAGTAGCGCGATCTTGACCCGATGAACGAAATTGTGTGATAACGCATGAAAGCCTCGAATGAGGAAGGTAAATATATCCGTAGGTAAAGTTACACGCTATCGGTTGGGAATAAGAGAGTGAGGTTACATTACTAGAATAATGGACGTGGCTGAGGTTGTGGATACGCTGATGTGGACCCATGGTCGAGGTTGTGGACCCACGCTTTGATAGGTTTTGTGCTGAAAGGGTTGAAACTCCATGAACAATAGAGTCCAGCTGATCCTGCAGAGAGTCGGAAAATTGGTCAAATGCTGACAAGTTACTCAGATCTTAACTGCAGGGATAAGTCAAGTTTAGTTTGTTGTGGAATATTTTTTTACATCATTTCATTATCTCCACCACTGAAGGTGAAGGAGGTTGTTTACACCCCCTTTGTCTGTTTGCTTTTGTGCGAGATATCTCAAAAAGTTGTGGACAGATTCAGACGAAACTTGGTGGACACGTTAGGTGTGTGACACGGACAAATTGATTCGATTTTGGCGAAGATCCGAATTGGGATCTGGATACGAGAATTATTTAATTTTTAAAGTGATTCTTCACCATTGAGAGATAGGACCAAAAACCATATAGTGCTGGATGGCATGATATTTCAAAAATGTAATGGGCCCGATGTGTTCTCATGGATCAGGCATTACGTGGTGGAGGTATGCGCTCGACTGAGGGCCCTTTTAATTGTCACTGAAATGCTTTAGAAATAGCTATCACTATTTAAGTCATTGTGGTTGTGAGGGACAAATTTATTAAAGTAAGTGTGTGTGTTTGTGTGTTTGTGTGTTTGTGTGTGTGTGTGTGTGTTTTTTTTCTCTCTCTGGGGTGGACTGTAGTGGTGGTGGTGGTCTATAAAATCTCTGGTGGTGGTCTATAAAATTGAGAATTAAATTCCCGTCCCAGTATTGGCTGCATGCATTATGGTATAATCCTACTCAGATGTAGGAGGGTGTATCTGGTAAGCTCATGCCTATTCGGCAGAACCTTGGCAACTGTTCAGCCAGAAAAGCATTTCTTTGAGTTAATTATATATATATATATATATATATATATATATATATATATATATATATATATATATATATATATATATATATATATATATATATATATATATACATATGATAAAATGGGGGGTCTTGGACTAAATTTTGAATGTCGGTCTGATAACGTTTTGAACGTTCCTCGTATTTTGTAAATTAATTTAATCTGCAGTCACGTCATTATTTGTATTTGTCGTGTTATTTTTTCGGCTTCTTCACAGATATTTAAGTGCGTGCGGTTGTTTGGAGACACTCTTTGCAGTGTTCACTTTGACAAGTATGCGGTCGTGTGTTGTACCCATCGGTCAAACTCCTTGTAATGAGAAAGTTGTTTTGATACCCCCCACGTATTTGTATCAGGCCCATACAAGGTGGCACGTAGTTCGAGCGGGTCTTTGGCACGTCCTCAGATGGTAATCTGTGCTCGACCCGCTCGGATCAAAGGGGGAATGTGAACCTGCGAAGGCGTTCTACCGAGGATGCTGTGCCGATGGTTATCAGGCTCTTTGTGCTGTCCTGGCGGAGATGGGGCGATAACGAGGCCTTGAACTTAAAGCGGCGAGATGGGACGCCGACACGAGAAGCACAATGTTCCGCACGGAATGTACGATCCCACGTACGGTATTGCTGTGAGGAACCGATTTATTATAAGGTACACCTGATCCCACAAAATGTACGCTCCAATTCATGGAACGGAGGCTGTAACGATCTTTACCTCCTGGGTCTTACGATATATCAAGCCACACGTGTCTTGGGCAGATCACATCTCCAAACTGGTCTCCACTTCAGAATTCTCCACAGGGTTCTGCTACCTTCAGCTTAAACCACTGCGAAAAACCCTTTGCATGGACTTCCATGGGTCTGGACTTGTACCACTGCTTCCCATCTTGCCCATAGTCGAGGCCCCACAATCTAAGGCCTGCTATGTCATTACAATCTTGTGTCAGGAGGGTGTGAGTCTCAGGGTTTGATTCTTTCTCATGGCAGGGAGGTTGGTGGTCTTGCTATGTTTACCAAGCTCTAATGTGGTCTTGTTCCTCCTGCATGCCTTCTCACCTGTCCACCCGATCCCTCCCCCTCCAGGTTGCACGCGTTCTGCCAGAATCCCTTTTCTTGTTCCGCTCCTCAAGTCTAATCTCAATACTCAGCTCCATTCCTTCACTCCCCTCTTTTCTCATCTGTAAAACTGTTGTCCTTGAGTCCGTTGTCTCGACCCCTTCCTTCCAGGATTTCATATATAACGCCCAGTCACCCATTGCTCTCTCTCCCATTTCCACGACTGATCTTCACCACACCTGTTGACCCCGTTCTCACTATTAGCCCACAATTTTCTCTCCTGGTGCTGTGACTAACACTGGGTTTACTATGGCCACGAATGACACCTCCACACTGGGCCCACCCTCAGAATGTGGCCCATAACGGCCAACGTTGTCTAAGTGCACACATCGTAATAAACAATATATAGATCATTTAACACTACTTTATAAAAATAAAAGGTGTGAACAGTATATATTTTGTATATAAATGGGGGCAGACAAATTTATTTTGTGCGAGGACCACAAAACGTTAATCTGTCCCTGGCAATGCCAGATCCGCATGCTCCTGGACAAGTTTTCCCTCCACCCTTTTCCCCCCTTCTATCTGTTGATCCTTCATCGCTTGTTATTGTGCTCTTCCATGAGCCTCGACACCGATATGTATATTAACCAGAGTTGGTGTCAAAGCCACCCAATGCACGCCTGTTTATATATTTATCGTTTTTAAAAGACGAGTCTAATAATTAATATTTTTTTATAAAGCATTGCAGTGAAGTATAATTATAAAGCAATATATGTATTTGTATATTGTAATCAGTAACAAGAGTGCAAGTGAGCACAATATATGCCCTAACAAGAAGGTATATACAGAATTGTGCTACGATATGGAAAACAGCATCCTGGTTCCAATGGCAACCACTTTAGATGATGAACGTATGTCATGACACACCGTCTCCACAGTCTGTACCTCTGTATCAAATATTAAACGTGAAAGTTGAAAACATTTGGGAGTTAGAGTGCAGACAGGAACGGACGGACAGACAGACAGATGGACGGACGACCGGTATCACATAATACGCCCCGATATATATATATATATATATATATATATATATATATATATATATATATATATATATATATATATATACACATATACACACACACACACACACACACACACACACACACATCGGGCGTATAAAAAGTGTGGTAGATAAAAACATTAGAAAGGAAACTAGAGGGGGAGCACTCGGGAGAGTGCAAAAACTCCGCCGCCAATACTGCTGGGTCACTCAAGTGAACCTTATATATTATTCATTAAATATGATGTCAACAGTGCTGACAGAGTTATAGTTCTTTTCTCCAACATTTTTTTTGGGGGGGGGGGGGTTGGAAATCACTTAAAACATGTAGAAATGCAAAAAAAAAATTTCTCTAACAATTTTTTTTTTGGGGGGGGGGGACAAAGTCCAAAATCTAATGGCATGATCCTTGGACCATACCTAACCCCCCCACCAAGTTTCGTCGAAATCTGTCGAGGAGTTTTTCCGTAATACAAAAAATTTAACATTTTCACCCTCACGCTGACGCTCACGCCAGGGGTATCGCTATAGCTCTCTGTTCTTCGCAAGTAAGCTAAAAATGGTACTCAGATTTTCTTTTCTCACACTAAAAACAGTGTTGGAGCTACAAAAATGCCTCATCAGCTCATGGTCATCAGTGTGAGAGACCTGTTGAAAATGTAAACCAGCATCCCAGATATATATACTGCATATATGCACACACACATACTAATAAAAGGCAATGTGTGTGTGTGTGTTTGTGTGTGTGTGTCAGTGTGTCTCCCCCATAACTCCAAAACTCTAAAACCTAGCAGGCTGAAACTTTGCATGCATGCGAAGAAAACTCCAAGGAAGTGCAGAGTGAAAATTGGGTGCTTGGGTTAATTAAAACATCCCTTTTGAAGATAATTAACGGACTTATTTAATTATATCCTGCATCAGGTGATCCTCACGCACCTCACTGTCTGGGATCTTGAGGCGTTTTCTGGGTAACCTCGCTGGGGTCTGAAGCCACCATGTTTTTTGGCCTGCTCAACCATGCTTTGACTTGGAATTATTTCTGCAACGTTCTGCAAAAAAAATAAAAAAACTGCAAAAAATGCAACGATTTCTAAACGATAAATAAATGTAAAATATCAGCCACTTCAGATTTGAAAATATCAGCAGTTCTGACTCCGAAAAAAGTGTCGATTTGTACATTTGGGATATTGTCTGGGCGTTTACGGGTGCATCATTGTATCAATGGCAATTGGTAATCGCTTGCCAAGTCAGGTGTTCCATTTGAGTGCTTAAGCCACTTCCCGAGCTGAACTGTACAGTTTGTGTCCCGATCGGGATGTAAAGTCGCCAGTTACTACAACTTGTAGTCTACAAGGTAAAGGTACATGTATACAGCATACACGGATGTGGTGCATATGGGTAGATTTGGATCTGTACGGACTCTCTGCGGGTGTGTGGACAAGCCATGCCTGTTACGGGTGCCATCGTGGCAAAGTTTCATCCCGTATCTTAAGGAGGTTCTATCAGGTCTTCCTTTGTCCTCGCACCTGTTTCTAAAGCACTTGGTTATCGGATTTGCTTTAAAAAAGGTTATATGTTTCTCTTTGTGAGTTTCAAAGTAAAATATATTTGACACTCAATTTCTGAACCGTTTGCCGTATTAACGTATTTCCGAAATTACGGAGCCAAATTTTTTTCCACCCGTCACACGCAGCTGTTTATAAAGAATAATGTTTGTGAACATTTTGGTAAGGGGTCATGATTCATGGACCAAGCTGTGAAGTTTTCTGTTCTCAAAGTTTTGTGCCAAGGGATCTCTTCAGGATCGTCGCTGAACATGAGACAGCTTCCAACTGTAGTTCGTTTGGAGTAATATTCCCAGGGATGGTTTTTAGCTCACCTGTAAAGTAGTTCCGGGGAGCTTATGGGATGGCGTATCGTCCATCCGTCCATCCACAAATACTTGCAACGTCTTCTCAGAAACAACACATACGATTTCAATGAAATTTGACCATAACCTTCATCACCTTTGATGGCATTACAAAAAATAAAGGTCTGAAGGGGTACACAGAGGGAGTTTACAGGGGTGGGTGGAGTGGGTTACCTCCCCAAAGAGGTATTTGCTTTCTTCTCAAACGATACACACAATTCCGATGAAACTTCTCGACAACCTTCATCACCCATGATCAACGAAAAATCTGGCTCGAAGGGAATTTAAGGGGGGTTGCCCCCCCCCCCAAATAAGTATTGCTTACTTCTCCAAAACTACACATTCAGTTTTGATGAAACTTGAATACCATCATGACCACCTGTGATGTATTAAAGTTTGTTCACGACATTAAAAAAATTGGGGTCTCGGAGGGTCTATGGGGAGAGGGGGGTTGCCTCCCAAAATATGCATTTGCTTTCTTCTCAGAAACTACATGCAATTCCGATGAAACTTGACCACTATCTTCACCACCCGCGATGTACAAAAGTTTGTTCATGACATTAAAAAAAAATCCATGGGTATTTACTTTCTTCTCCATTATATATGTTGTGGGTCATCCATGCCTATCCGTGGTTGCCTAAATATCTTATCCAGCCACTACCAGGTGAGTGCCAAGGGGTATTGCCCCAATGTTTAATATCTCTGTGAGGTTCTTTGTCATCATTCCTCTCGGTCCAGCTATCACTGGAACAACTTTGGCATTCTTCAACTTCCAGGATCTTCTCACTTCATTCTTGAGGTCTTGGTGTTTGGTAATTTTCTTGATTTCTGCATTGTTTAGTCCAAAATCACTGGTATTAAAACTTCAATCAGCAATACCTTCTTCTCTTTTTTTGTAACGAAGTACGATATCTGGTTGCAATGCTTTGTTTTCGATGTTCATGCTCGATGGGATCATTAGGTCGTACGTGAGCGGTACTTCCATGTTTTGAGTGATTACTTTTGGTTCATTTTCCTACAAATTTTCTGGAACTGGGACATCAAAGTTTTTGCAGATGTGAAGCAGATTACATGATAAACTCGATTGTGTCGTTGTGTGTACAGCTGTTCTGACATGAGTTTGTTTTTGTGTGTCTGTTCAGTCATTAAGCATCACATATCATTCTCTTTACTAACCCTAACTCCACCCCTCACTTTTCACTTTTCACTCTTCTTTTTATTTTTTTATCTATCTATATATATATATATATATATATATATATATATATATCTCTCTCTCTCTCTCTCTCTCTCTCTCTCTCTCTCTCTCTCTCTCTCTCTCTCTCTCTCTCTCTCTCTCTCTCTCTCTCTCTCTCTCTCTCTCTCTCTCTCTCTCTCTCTCTCTCTCTCTCTCTCTCTCTCTCTCTCTCTCTCTCTCTCTCTCTCTCTCTCTCTCTCTCTTCCTCTCTTCCTCTCTCCTCTCTTCCTCTCTCTCTCTCCATCCTCTCTTAGCCCCCCTCCTTAATACCACCCCCTCTGTAAGTGAAGCAACGAGTTGTATTTGCTTGTGTGTGTACATATGAGGCTTTCCACAGTAATGGGTAACCATTGTGTTACATACATAGTACACATTAAGTGTGTCTAGTTTATCTTGCAAATGAGGGGAAATAAAAGACTGACCCCTCCACTACTGGAATCCAAAAATAAGAAGATAATCTAACCCAGCACAATTTATTGATGGGGTGTTCTTCGCGTATAGTGTAGGCTCTCATAGTGATGATTATTAAACGACCTCTGACCTGCTCAAAGCCTTCAGTAACAAACGTGACTTTGTACCGCAATCGGAAAGCCAGATTTTTGTACAGCTTTTACGGCGATGTGGACTTACCACTAATGTTATCCTTTGTTACACATTTGTCATTTCAGTTAAGTTATGTTATCACAAAAATAACAAGACCGTATTTTTAAAGGTTGTGCAGCTTGAGCATTTTGTTTCTTTCATGACGAATTGACCGATAGCATAACGATTGTCACTCTGTTTTCAACCCCCAAGCATTCACATTAAAGTATATTTTTGGCAAATTCAAGGTGTGGGATATTGGTTCACGAAAAATATAAGTGACCACTATATTCGTTATTGTTGTGTGTCTGTCTGTCTGTCTGTCTGTCTGACTGTCTGTCTGTCCGTCCTGAGCATAGCTCCGTGGGTTTTGATCCGAGCCTGATAAAATTTTGGTGGGAGGTTTATATCATGATCTAGTTGTTTTCCTGAGAATGGGCGTGGTGCGCCTATTATGGGCAGAGCCACGCCCAAAAAACGTGTTTTAGGGGGTAGCCGATTTCAATTTGCATCTTCTCCTCGGGGGTTTGTCGAATCTGGCTAGGGTTTCAGTATTTGGTTAGCCCAATCGCACCTGCATAGCCCCACGTTGCTCGATTTTTCATTTTCGTCCCAAGGTCAAGGTCACAAGGTCACAAACTTAGAAAATTGCTAATTGTGTTTTTAGGGGGTAGCCGATTTCAATTTGCATCTTCTCCGAGGGGGTTTGTCGAATCTGGCAGGGGTTTCGGTATTTGGTTCGCCCAATGGCACCTGCATAGCCCCACGGAGCTCGATTTTTCATTTTCGTCCCAAGGTCAAGTTCACAAGGTCACTAACTTAGAAAATTGCGAATTTTGGCATAAAAATCCATCTTCTCTGAGGGGTTTGTCGAATCTGGCAGGGGTTTCGGTATTTGGTTAGCCCAATGGCACATGCATAGCCCCACGGAGCTCAATTTTTCATTTTCGTCCCAAGGTCAAGGTCACAAGGTCACGCACTTAGAAAATTTCGAATTTTGACATAAAAATCATACGACCGCCCAAACTTTGAGAGCTAGGATGACAATATTTTTTATGAATAATGTTGAGGTCATTCCCCACCTCAAGTCTTGAAACCATTTTGCTCTATCTCGAACACCTTGCCCGTGGCACTCCCTTCAAGTTTGTTTTTACGCTGATTTAATCAAAGTATGGATAATCCGATGAGTGCAAAATGCCATATACCCTATATGACGTTGTATTGTTCCTGGAATGTTCCAGAGAAAGTTTTGCACCAAAGGTCATAATCCTTGACCTTTAACCTATAAAATTCACATAGGTCAAATTTTCAAATTTGTGGGAATCAAACCGGGTTTTCGACCTTCTTCGACGAACTAACTCCAATAAGCTATAGCACGTATCCAATTTCCTTATTTTAATGTTCACAACATTGTTTTGTGACCTTTAAAGGTTATGCAAAGGTCAAATTTTTTAAGTTGTTGAACGAAACCGGATTTTCGACATTTTGCAGCTAATAACCTGTCACTCATACCACATCATGTTGATCATTTTTATAACTTGGTCAAACATTATCACATTGTCTCATCCTTGACTTCTGAAACAATCTACATCATCAAATACCGCTCGTGAACCATCGTCATCTTCAGACTTGTTATTGTTATCATAAGTAAAGTATTTTTACACATATAATCTAAACCAGTCTCAATCAAAAACGTATGTGTTCATATAAAACTCTTGGTAAATCTATTTAGTTTTTAATATCACACTTAAGACAAAGATTTATTCCCATCACAGTGAATAAAATTTTATCTGCCTGCTTTAATTTTAGGACAATAGCGGTTTTGCTATAAATAGTATATATCTACATTTATATACACCTCAAAGCATGTTAGTGGTATTCTATGGATACTTTAGGAATTCTGTGATAGTTCCTGAAGATAAGACCCTTAAATGTAGCATATTACTGTGGAATAGCCCATATATATATATATATATATATATATATATATATATATATATATATATATATATATATATATATATATATATATATATATATATATTGTTGCTGTTCTCGGAACCGCATGCAAACAACAGATAGTTGTCCGGAGTCAGTTATTCCATGAATATACGTGTAGTTAGGTCCCTACCTTAAGAGAGTGTGTTGCGATGGGCTATTAGTTAGGTTATTAAACCATTTTTCCCTTTTATTTTATTCCCTCCTTTTATTTTCTGAGGTAAATTTGCCTCGCTTGCTACCCTCGTCTCGCTTACCATGGCGTGACGATCCATGGTGCCTTGCCTCACTTGCTACCCTCGTCCCGCTTACCACAGCGTACCACCATCTACCTGGAGTCTCGTTTTCTCAGGCAAAATCCCGACGCGCACGTTCGGCTGGACAAATGCTTCAAGCTGCACTACCATCCATCTGCCCAAGGCCAGACATGCGCGATGAGTCACGTACACTTAGCACCCAGGTGGGCGGAGTGTACCGGTGTCTGGCCAAAGCCCAGCCCAGGAAGGCGGACCACGTGAGGGGTCAGAGCCAGTCCGAATGCTCGACTCGGACGATGATGTCGGATTCGGCATGGCCCCTCCCCGAACCTCGGGCTCCATAAAGCATGGAGAAATCCTCCATGTAAAGAAGGAATTTGAGAGGATTTGAGCAGGAATTGAGGAGAATTGAAGGAATTGTGGACTTGAAGGAGTGAAGCGTGTGTTCCTGTGACTTGTCTCCAACCACATGACGTCGACCAAGCGTCCTGCCTATTGCTCCACCCTCGCCCTCTGGACCCCACCCTTCTCCACTCAAGCTCCTCCTACAGACACGATCTCGACATGTGCGGCTGTGGCCCGAACGACGCAACCAATGTTGGGTACCGCACCATGGAGCATCCCTTCCCCCAAAACGCTCAGGTACTGAAAAACTATAATCTCAACCCCCTTCCTCCCTGGCTGCAAAAGTCCTTTTCTTTTCATTGGGTTTTCTTTGTCTGAGTGTGTGTCTGAGTGTGTTGGCGCCTGTCTGTCAAGTAAGCCTGTAGAAGATATTTTGTTGTTGTTGCTGTGAAAAATCTCGCGTCAAGTCTGCACTGTGTCTGCTTTGGTAAGTTGCTTGTAAAATTGTCACACCCCCCACACCTCTCTCCTCTTTCCCTGCATTACATACCCAATAAACCTTTGTTGTGCCACATGCTTTTCCTCGCTGCTGTAAATAAATAATTGTTGTAGAAATGTTCCCAGTTCGCCTTTGTCTTTTCCATCTTTGGTCCAGCATGGTTTGAATCCAGGTTTAGCCGGGTCTTTATTCCCAACGATCCGTTCCAAATTTAGCCGGTACGTCCTTGGCAGTGCCGCATCCGATCCGGAAAGGTGATCCGATCCGGTTCGGACAAGGTGTACCGAGGGCGTGGTTCCCCGGTGGTTAAACCGCATGGTTAATTAGGTAACCCGATTCTAAACGGGAGGACCCGAGGTCACGCGGTTGAGTTATTGGCGTCCACGGTCGGTTAAGCGACCCGCCGAGTCACGGAATTATCCGTGTGCAACGGCCTACAACTCCGGGGAGTCTGGTGGGAATCGACGTCGCTTCCCCCACCGAGTGGTCTTCTCACCCGACCCTGCCGGCCCGCAAAAATATATATATATATATATATATATATATATATATATATATATATATATATATTTCTACATATAGACGACCGGTCAAAAGTTTAAGAACACCCACCCCCATTTTTCCTGTTTTTACTGAAATTTAAGCAGTTCAAGTCCAGTGAATAACCTGAAATGGTATAAAGCTCAGCCGTAAACTGCCAGAGGTTAAAAAAAACAAGCTCAAATGAGCTAAGATCCTCGTCCTCTTCATGATGACGTCATAAAAACGAATATAACGTCATTGTGATGTATCAGGTTTGCGATAAATTATCTGTGCTAATGCCAAGCTTGATTCCCGCAAACAAAATTCAAACAGCTTGCCTAGTTTCGGAGATAATGGTAAAAGCGATTTCCGTTAGCGGCGATATTATGACGTCAACTTTTTTCCTAGGAAGAATTTCCAAAATCGGAGATGGTTACTGCCTGCGCGTGGGCTTTCTGCATATACATGGCAAGTTTCACGAAGATCCGATGAAAACTCTGGATTGTGAAACAAAAAATGTCAAAAAATAGGAATGATGTCATAAAAATTGATACGACGTCATAGTGATGTATCGTATGTGCGGTAATTCATCTCTGCTAATGCCCTGTTCGATTCCTCAAAACAGAATTCGAAAAGCTTGCCTAGTTTTGGAGATAATTTTTAAGGCAATTTCCATTAGCGGAGATATTTTGACGTCATAACTTTTTTTCTAGGAGGAATTTTCAAAATCGGAGATGGTTACTGTCTGCGCAGGGTATTTTTACATGTATCTGCAAAGTTTCAGGAAGTTTCGATGAAAACTGTAGGCTGTGAAACAAAAAGTCCACAAGAAGAAGATGAAGAACAACAACGTGAGTAAGACTTGGAGATCCTCCACGAGGATCTAAAAAAGTTTCGGTTACCAAAAACTGAAAAAATAATGTAAATTTCAGAGTTGTTAAAAAAAGCCCTTTTCAGGGAACAAGTAATGGGTGAGCAACTGCAGCTGTTCTGTAACAATGGAAGTAAATTAAGCCTTGGAAGTTGATGCAAACAATTCCTACAGGTGTCACAACTTTGGTTGATTAGTTAAACCCTTTGTGTGTATAAAAGCAGTGTTGGAACAGACTGTGTTGCTCCACCCTCTGAAGCATTATTTGGACAAGATTACACTGCAGGAAGTAGTATATTGCAACAATCATGGTGAGAAAAAGACAATTAACAAAGGAAGACAGACAGAGCATTATAACCCTTAAAAGTGTAGGTCTTTACTTTAAAGAAATTGCAAATGAGCCAAGGTGTCAGTGAGTACAGTTTCCTTTACCATCAAAAGGCACTTCGAGACTGGAGGATACTCTGACAGGAAGAGGTCTGGCAGAACCAAAGCCACAACACAATCAGAAGACAAATTGCTGAGAGTCAACAGCTTGCGTGATAGGTGGCTCACAGGACAGCATCTTCAAGCACAGCTTAACACTGGTCGAAGTAAGGAAGTCTCAGTTTCAACTGTGAAAAGAAGACTTCGAGCTGCAGGTTTGACAGGTCGAGTGGCAGCAAGAAAGCCATTGCTAAGATGGCAAAATAAGAAAAAGAGGCTTGCCTGGGCCACGAAGTACCGACAGTGTCGACTGAAAACTCGAAGAAGGTCTTATGGACTGATTAATCAAAATTTGAAATCTTCGGTTCATCACGCAGGGTTTTTGTACGCCGTTGAGTTGGTGAAAGGATGGTTCCTCAGTGTGTGTCACCAACTGTCAAACATGGAGGAAGAAGCATGATGATCTGGGGCTCTTTTGCTGGATCCAGTCGGCGACTTGCACAGAGTGACTGCCAACCTAAACCAAAAGGGCGACCACAGCATTTTGCAGCGCCATGCAATACCCTCTGGTCTAGGCCGAGTTGGTCAGCGGTTCATCCTACAGCAAGATAACGACTCAAAATATACCTCCAGGCTATTTCAGAACTACCTGAGAAGAAGAGAATAAGATGGTAGGCTTCAAATCATGGAATGGCCAGCACAGGCTCCAGACTTAAACCCCATCGACCTGGTTTGGGATGAACTGGACAGAAGGGTGAAAGCAAAGCAAACCACAAGTGCAACACATTTGTGGGAACTTCTGCAACAGTGTTGGGAAGAACTTTCCGAACAATATTTGATTTCCATTGTAGAAAGAATGCCACGAGTATGTACGGCTGTTATATCTGCAAAAGGTGGCTAGTTTGACGAGTCAAAAATTTGGATTAAATTTTGTTCAACAAAACGATTCCATGATTTCTTTTTTATCTGCAATTGTTTATTTGTTCTATGCTTTAATTTCAAAGTACATTGAAGCATTAAACTACTTAAATTTCAGTAAAAACTGGAAAAATGGGGGTTCTAAAACTTTTGACCAGTAATGTATGTATGTATATATATATATATATATATATATATATATATATATATATATATATATATATATATATATATCTATATCTCTTTGGAAAACAATGAAACCACTCCAAAAAAAAATTAAATCAGCATCTCTACATGTATGGCGGCCATTCCATTCCAGTGTCTGTTGAATTCCATCACAGGCGCACCTCATTCGAGTTAGTGAGGTACTGATTGGGTGATCACCTGAACCGAATCGTATTTAACAAGGAAAAGTGTAAAAACCACTGCTGTGGTCATCACTATCCTCTTGCAATAGGACCAGCTGGATGGCAAAAACAGTGCTAGTCGTCCCTCAAAACTAATTGGAATAAAAAAAAAATAACTATTGATCATGCCAAAAGAGTTGAAAGAAAAGTTTTGAATGAGGAAAAGAAGGGTTCAATTCTTGCTTTACTGGCAGAGGGATACAGTGCGTGTCACATTGCTTCCATCCTTAAAATTTCAAAGATAGCGGTTCGTAAGAACAAGGTCAAGCAGCAGACATTGGGGACAACAAAGCTACAGACTGGCAGAGGGTGAAAACGACTTTCCACTGACCGGGATGACCGCCAACTCATTCGAATGTCACTCAACAATCGTAGGATGACATCAAGGGACCTCCAAAAAGAATGGCAAACGGCAGATGGGGTGAAGTGCACGGCGAGGACGGTTCGAAACAGGCTCCAAGGGGCAGGGCTGAAGTCGTGCAAAGCTAGAAAAAAGCCCTTCATCAATGAGAAGCAAAGAAGAGCCAGGCTGAGGTTTGCAAAAGACCATAAGGATTGGACTGTCGAGGACTGGAGTAAGGTCATCTTCTCTGATGAGTCCAATTTTCAGCTTTGCCCTACACTTGGTCGTCTAATGGTGAGACGGAGACCTGGAGAGGCCTACAAGCCACAGTGTCTCGCACCCACTGTGAAATTTGGTGGAGGATCGGTGATGATCTGGGGGTGCTTCAGCAAGGCTGGAATCGGGCAGATTTGTCTTTGTGAAGGACTCATGAATCAAGCCACGTACGAGGTTGTCCTGGAAGAACATTGCTTCCTTCTGCTCTGACAATGTTCCCCAACTCTGAGGATTGGTTTTTCCAGCAGGACAATGCTCCATGCCACACAGCCAGGTCAATCAAGGTGTGGATGGAGGACCATCAGATCAAGACCCTGTCATGGCCAGCCCAATCTCCAGACCTGAACCCCATTGAAAAACCTCTGGAATGTGATCAAGAGGAAGATGGATAGTCACAAGACATCAAACAAAGCCGAGCTGCTAGAATGTTTTGTGCCAGGAGTGGCATAAAGTCACCCAACAGCAATGTGAAAGACTGGTGGAGAGCATGCCAAGATGCATGAAAGCTGTGATTGAAAATTAGGGTTATTCCACAAAAATATTGATTTCTGAACTCTTCCTAACTTAAAACATTCGTATGGTGTTGTTTAAAAATGAATATGAACTTGTTTTGTTTGTATTATTTGAGGTTTGAAAACACTGAATCTTTGTTGTTGTTTTGACCAGTTGTCATTTTCTGCAAATAAATGCTCTAAATGAAAATATTTTTATTCGGAATTTGGGAGAAATGTTGTCAGTGGTTTATAGAATAAAACAAAAATGTTCATTTTACTCAAACATATGTATCTACAATTCCAGCAATGTGTGTGTGTGTGTGTGTGTGTGTGTGTGTGTGTGTGTGTGTGTGTGTGTGTGTGTGTGTGTGTGTGTGTGTGTGTGTGTGTGTATGTGTGTGTGTGTGTGTGTGTGTGTGTGTGTGTGTGTGTGTGTGTGTGTGTGTGTGTGTGTGTGTGTGTGTGTGACAGCTGTTTCTCGACAACCGCTGGTCCGATCTAATTGAAACTTGCCAGATATATTGCTGGAGACCTGAGGATGTGCCTTCTCAAGGTTTGATATTAATCGGACAAGTGCTTCCCAAGTTATGGCCATTTATTTAACAAACCAATGACAAGACACGTGTTGCGTGGGCGTGGCCGATGGGGAAGGGAAGCTCAGCCGCGTTTCCCATTACGGATTACAACGTACGGGCTTCCGGAGAGTGATGACTTCGTGTATTCTAATAATTTCTCAATTTCTTATGCGCATTAATAGATAAACACAATGCCCCAAGTTATGATCGTTTTCATATTAGACGGTGCATAAATTTCGGTAACATCAGAGTACTGGTATGCTCCCAACCAGGAAGTAATTTTTTTTTCTCTCTTCTCTTCTCTTTATGTTTTTCCTTGCCACAACATTGTGAAAAGGTAAAATACGTTGGCGCTAATTGAATAATTGGGTATTAAAACTAAATTGCGAATAATCGTAACTGCAAATAATATGCGAATTTCCGGGCCACGCACGTACGGGCACGCGAGAGCGAAGAAACGGCCTGTGTGGTTGTTGTTTGTTGATCGCGGTTTGAATATTTATTTATGAATTTTTTATTTATTTATTTTTTTTACGGGCACGTACTCGTACCTATAAATAGTAAAACCAGAAAAACTGATAATTTTGCAGTGGTCTCTTAATTTTTTCCAGAGCTGTATATATATATATATGTATATATATATGTATATATATATATATATGTATATATATATATATATATATATATATATATATATATATATATATATATATATATATATATATATATATATATATATATATATATATATATATATATATATATATATATATATATATATATATATATATATATATATATATATATATATATATATATATATATATATATATATATATATATATATATATATATATATATATATATATATATATATATATATATATATATATATATATATATATATATATATATATATATATATATATATATATATATATATATATATATATATATATATATATATATATATATATATATATATATATGTATATATGTATATATATATATATATATATATGTATATATATATATATATATATATATATACATATATATATATATATATATATATTGTGACGTCCACGGGACTTGAACAGTCCCGCCAACGTAGAATGAGCCGAAACGATGGAGACGGTTTATTTATTTATAACCCAAACATGGCGGTTCTAATCGCTCTACCGCAAACGGGACGAGGAAGGTGGCACGAGTCACTTTTCACCGAGTTGATGATGTTTATTCGTTTTTACTATTAACCAGAAATAACAAGACTCGGCAAGAAGAGGGATCCGGGGCGATTCGACGGGATGGTGTGGGATCGGGCGTGGGGAAAAACACAGACAATTCCAATGAATATAGAGATCTCAAACCTTCTAAGGTGCCAAGCACACACACACAAAACGTAGCTATTTCTGGTGGTCAGGCTGGACCGTGGTGTGGACGCAACTGTCCCTGGATCGACGTCGGACGAGCTGGCCTTGCTCTCGTCAGGGGGGCAGGAGAAACCGTGGTGCTGTCGACCTCCTGGTCTTGGCCCAAGTCCGCTCACAGCCGCCAGGGAACCAGTTCTGGCGCCAAGTTGCGAGCAGGAGAGGGAGGCAGGTCCGACCGCCGTTCGACCCCGTACTCCGAGTCAGCAGAACCCCAGAGCCAACCAAGGTGAGGCACGAGGCTCAGCAAGGCTCCAAGACACGATCAAGAACACGATCGAATCAGCACAACAACAAGGATGCTCCCCGCGCAACAGCCTTTCCACCAAAAAAACACGATCTTTTGGTTGTAATCTTCTTCCTCTTCCTTTTCGACCCCGAACAGAACCTTTTTATCCTCCTGCCCTCGTCACCTCCAATCGAGCCGTTTATTGGCCCACCGCCGTCGCCTTCTGCCAATCGTGATCACGGGGCGGAGCCATCCGCTGCACTGTCCTGTGACGTCACGGCCAGTCTCCAGAGAATACCAAAAAGGGTTTACGCAGACACACTTACCCTATCCTGTGTCCCTATCTAATTACGTGACAATTATCATTTCCCCCCTTGAAGAAATTAACATTTACTAGGCAACTTATCACCACTGAATTGCTACTTATTACATCGAGATCCTGGTGAACTCGAACAGCATGGCATACCTAATTAAACATCCTAATTACCCTTTGAATGCATACCCCCCCCCCCTCAAACGTAACACTGCCCCCTCCTCTGGTACCGCAGCTCCTGCAAGGTATATCACAGGCGCTACCGTACCAGCCTTAACACTTACTGACTCACACCTAATTAACCTAACGAAATAAAGTAGGAGGGGCAATGGGCAGTGAGTCGCAGCTAACTTACCTATCCTCGCCTAAACAATCATTCGTTTTTTTATTTTTTTATTTTTTTATTTTATCACATGAGAGCACTGAGCGAAGTTGCACTCCATCTTCTGGATCATCGCTCTTGCCCAGCACTCTTCCAGTGATCTGGGGAGGGGAAACAAAAGGTTCCACAAAACCACAACACTTATACTTTACATTCCTACTCTAAGCCTAAACGACACTATTCACAGGATATTTACACTTGACCGCCTCCCCCAGTGGATGCTAATAGACCCAGCGTTACCTGGGGAGCCAATTTTCAAATTTGCTTGCCCCAAAATTATGCGGACATCATGCCCTTGCTGCACCTGTCAAGTTGTGCGGGATCGGGTGGGACTCACACATCTTCACAACACTCACACCATGGTCATCATCACATTTCTAGGTCATGGTCCTCATTTTAATCATGCAGGCTGAATCCCGTCATGGCCGTGGGGCGGGTTACCACAAGATGATGGGGGCATCTCAGGTGCAACCATGCCCACAGGTAAGCTTTAGTCCAACGCGGACGTTTCTCCGCCCCGCTCCCTTTGATTCCCTCCCCCCTGGTAGCCATCAGCTCTAATCCCGTACAACACTCTGGAAGGGGTCTCACTGGCTCCTCTGGCCTTCCTGGGTCGCCAAGGTCCTACCCGCCTTGGTCACCCAACCAGACCCTCTCCCAGTTGCCTCCAGACACTGTCACCATTAGCCACCAGGTGGTGAATCTCCTTGAAGGGGGTCACAATTCCCGCTCACCGTGAGCTTCAGCAATCCCTGTGGACAAGCACATCATCCCCACCCACAAAACCCACATGACTCCCCCACCCCATCCGCCTTACATGTGACACCTGCATTTCTAACACTTCACCGACCATGACCTTCCCTGTTACCACACCATGTCCAATAAAAAAATCAATGTGTGCACCATACATTTCACTTCTTAACTTAAAACAACTCACACAGCACTTCTCACCCGATCCACGCACCAGCCATTGGACAGCCACTCGTGCCCGCTTTGTTTCCAATTATCCACTGTCCCGATTGTCACTCTAAAACCCAGCAGAACTTACAAACCCATGCCAATTTTCCCACAATTCATTTTTTTCCACCAAAGGAGGGCACTTCGCCACAATCTCAGCAGCCCAGCATGGCCGTATATGCTCAGCCCAATCGAGTCTCCCCGACCCCCGACAGTGATCTCCGGACCCGACCTATGAAAGGGCATCTCGGATAGACCTGGCGGTTCAGCAGGAGGATTCACCCTCTCTGAGTCCAAAAGTCTATTGGAGGGTCCCTCCATCGCCGGGTACCGGCAATATCGTTGCATGTGTCCTCTTCGCCCGCACCGGAAACAACTCCCCATAAAAGGCCCCCGTGAGTAGCGGTGAAATGTCTCTTCCGGTTCCGGACCCCCTCGGCCATAATCAAATTGCTCTATTGGCTGGGCTGGACCCTGCCGCTTTGGCGCACTAACTACCGGATTACCCTTTATCAAACTTGACAGTTTCTGGCAAATTTCCTGAAACATTTGGGTAATGCCAATTTCTCCCAGCCCCCCTCCCTGATCCTGGATCTCCGCCTGTCGGATCGTCACCAATGGCCTCTCTGGAACCCGACCCGGCCGACTCCATGAGGCCAGCCTGGCCGCGCACTCGGCCGCTCGGTGAACGGTGGGTGGATCCTGTAGCTCCACCAGCGCTCGGACCTCAGGGTCAGGAAGAGCAGCTAAAAATTTCTCGAGTGCCAGTCTGTCCCATGCCTCCACTGTAAGGTCCCGATACACGATCCTGACTGATTGGTAAATGTCCTGTGCCAGCTCCTGCACTGTCTCACCTGGCTTTAATCTGCGGTGCTGGAGCTGAGCCCGCACCAGATCACAGTTTGCCGCGAACCCAAACCGACGGCTCAACGCCTCACAGATGTGGGAGCTAGTCAACATCCCCTCCGCGATCACGTTTAACACGTCTGCGGCTGGTCCCCGCAACGTTGCCACCAAATTCCCTGAACGTTCCTGCTCATTCCACCCGTTTAGTCGGGAAATGCACTCAAATTGCGTCAGAAAAGCTTCAACGCTCCCTGACCCGTCGAAATTTACCAGGGGGATCACTTTTACGGTGGCCCGCTTCTCAGTTTCTCCCTTGTCCGAATCCAGCCCAGCGATCAAACACCCTTGTAGCTGCGTATCCAATTTCGGAGCCCACTGTGGCCAAAGATGTTTTGTGGTGAGGGTCTCATGGGTCAATTTTGCCTTCTGTTCCAAACGTTGAATGGACCGATTCACCTCTTCCCGCAGGATCTTCTGGGCGGCACAACCTCCTCCAAGGCTCCGTCGCGAGTTTGTAGCTGCTCCTCAACCAACCCGGACACTCTACTTACAAAAGACGGCTCTACCAGGCCTTTATCCAAGACTTCATCTTGGCTCATAATTTTATCTTGTTCGTCCAAACGAGCCTCCAATCCTTTTACCTCCTCCGCCAAATTCATCCCTTGCTTCCTCAGCTCTCCCCACTCTTCAACTTGCAGCTGCATACGAGCATCCACACAGGCACGATGACGTTCCAGGCTTTCATCCACTTTATCAACCCGAATGTTCGTTGCATCAATTTTATCTACCAATTTTTTTCGTATATTTTCCCCCTCCAATGTAATTTTTACCTTTGTTTCCTCCAATCTATCCTCGAATTTGCTTTGTATTTCTCCCAATTTAACATCCACACACTCCTGCATCTCAGTTTTCATTTTCTCCATCTTTTCCCCCAATTCATCCCTCATTAAATCAATCCGTGCACCCAACTGTTCCCCCATTACCCCCAATTGATCTGTCATTTCTGCCCTCTGTGTCACGAATTGATTTTCCATTTGTGCCGTCATTTCTGCCCCCTGTGCCGTCATTTCTGCCCTCTGTGTCACGAATTGATTTTCCATTTGTGCCGTCATTTCTGCCCTCTGTGTCACGAATTGATTTTCCATTTGTGCCGTCATTTCTGCCCTCTGTGTCACGAATTGATTTGCCATTTGTACCGTCATGTCCGCTATTAAACGTTCCAACAGTGTCTGGATCGTCATCGCACCGGTTTCCGGCGCTGCCGGCCCCGTTACGGGCGATGAAGCACGGTCCACGCTCGGAATGGGGGAGGTTCCAACCCTACCCCCGTCTCTCCCTTCTTCCCCCGACTCGCTGCCAGACACGTGGCCTTCCTCCTCAAACATCTGCACATCCGCCATGATGCAGAAGTCCCGTTTGCCGCCAATTAATTTAAATTTGAAAAATCCCGCCAAAATTTTCCCGCGCTCGCGCGCTTTTGTGTAATAATTTTATATTCCAATTCGTGGCGAGATTTTAATCTTGGTATATTCTCCCGATACCAAATATAATTTAGAGAGGTTCGAACATCCCACTTCTGACACCAATGTGACATCCACGGGACTTGAACAGTCCCGCCAACGTAGAATGAGCCGAAACGATGGAGGCGGTTTATTTATTTATAACCCAAACATGGCGGTTCTAATCGCTCTACCGCAAACGGGACGAGGAAGGTGGCACGAGTCACTTTTCACTGAGTTGATGATGTTTATTCGTTTTTACTATTAACCAGAAATAACAAGACTCGGCAAGAAGAGGGATCCGGGGCGATTCGACGGGATGGTGTGGGATCGGGCGTGGGGAAAAACACAGACAATTCCAATGAATATAGAGATCTCAAACCTTCTAAGGCGCCAAGCACACACACACAAAACGTAGCTATTTCTGGTGGTCAGGCTGGACCGTGGTGTGGACGCAACTGTCCCTGGATCGACGTCGGACGAGCTGGCCTTGCTCTCGTCAGGGGGGCAGGAGAAACCGTGGTGCTGTCGACCTCCTGGTCTTGGCCCAAGTCCGCTCACAGCCGCCAGGGAACCAGTTCTGGCGCCAAGTTGCGAGCAGGAGAGGGAGGCAGGTCCGCCCGCCGTTCGACCCCGTACTCCGAGTCAGCAGAACCCCAGAGCCAACCAAGGTGAGGCACGAGGCTCAGCAAGGCTCCAAGACACGATGAAGAACACGATCGAATCAGCACAACAACAAGGATGCTCCCCGCGCAACAGCCTTTCCACCAAAAAACACGATCTTTTGGTTGTAATCTTCTTCCTCTTCCTTTTCTACCCGGAACAGAACCTTTTTATCCTCCTGCCCTCGTCACCTCCAATCGAGCCGTTTATTGGCCCACCGCCGTCGCCTTCTGCCAATCGTGATCACGGGGCGGAGCCATCTGCTGCACTGTCCTGTGACGTCACGGCCAGTCTCCAGAGAATACCAAAAAGGGTTTACGCAGACACACTTACCCTATCCCGTGTCCCTATCTAATTACGTGACAATTATCATTTCCCCCCTTGAAGAAATGAACATTTACTAGACAACTTATCACCACTGAATTGCTACTTATTACATCGAGATCCTGGTAAACTCGAACAGCATGGCATACCTAATTAAACATCATAATTACCCTTTGAATGCATACCCCCCCTCAAACGTAACAATATATATATATATATATATATATATATATATATATATATATATATATATATCTTCTTCTTCTTTCGGCTGCTCCCGTGAGGGGTCGCCACAGCGCATCATCCGTTATGATCCGCATAATGATTTGGCACAGGTTTTACGCCGGATGCCCTTCCTGACGCAACCCTGGTCTCCTCTTACGACACAGGGATATGGTACACCTATTCTAACCGGGGCATACACCGGGCCCAGTACACTGGTACTCACTTCGCCGAACTCGGAAGGTTGACAGGCTGAGTCAACCTCCTGGTGTGTATTAATTCAAGCGGCCAACGGGGCTTGAACTCAGGACCTTTTGGATCCCAAGCCGCTATATATATATATATATATATATATATATATATATATATATATATATATATATATATATATATATATATATATATATATATATATATATATATATATATATATATATATATATATATATATATATATATATATATATATATATATACATATAGATATACATATAGATATATATATATATATATATATATATATATAGATATATAGATATATATATATATAGATATATAGATATATATATATATATATATATATATATATATATATATACATATATATATATAGATATATAGATATATATATATATATATATATATATATATATATATATACACACACACATATATACATATATGCATACATATACATACATATGTATTGTTACGGTTATGGAAATTCACATTTCACCATAAAGGGCCCTCAGGTGAGATATCTCTGTAAGTACATGTGTGGTTAGCCCAAACCCGTTGTAGAGAGGGAACTTATGTGATCCATCCGGGCTGCGACGCTTTGAGCTCGCCATTTTTCTGTTCTATCTTTTATTTCAAGCAAAGAGCATCTCAACAACCACCCCATCCCCACCACAGCGCCAACCACACTATAATGATGCCACCTCCACCACCTACGCCACCACATCATCGCTTCTACAACCATTCGCAAACACCACCACCTTCGCCTTTACCTTCACATCTTCATCCCACATCATCGCTTCTACGTCCATTCCCAAATACCACCAGTCAACACCAAACATCGTGTTCCCGGAGCCATTCGGCAGTGGAGGCCAAACGTGTCAATCTGCGGATCAGGAATGCTTCACGCCCACTTCTCCTCCGTCCAATAGGCAAGCGTGAGGTGGCTTGGCCCCGCCTCCAGGCGCGTGTAGGTGAATTCCGTCTATGCAAATTTTAGGATCAGGGGAGGTTCACGCCCATTTTTGCCGGACCAATGGCTGACCGGGGGGGGGGGGGGGAGGCGGTGTCTCCCCGCCTCCAATCGCGTTGTGATCCGGGAATTTGCATATCAGCGCCACCTGAGAGCTATAAAGGTACGAGCGCAAGGCGACTCGCGCGCGTGAGTGAGTGGAGCGTGGAGCGTTGAGCGTTGAGCGTGAGGGAGCGGAGTTGAGAGTTGAGCTGGAAGAAGTGGAGTGCGCGCAGTGGAGCTGCAGGTAGCGGGTTGGGGCAAGGGAGCTCGGGTCCAAGGCAAGGACGATGGCGGTCGGCGACGATGTTGCGGTGTGGGGGATCGCTCGTCTCGTCGCGGGACCCAAGCCAGCCAGCCACTCCCCTCCCCCACGGCATCAACAATTTCCCCTTCCCCCGCGCTGAGATCGTGCAAAGGGGGGCCCCGTTCCTCCCCCACCGCAAACGTGGTGCGAACGAGCACGCCAAGGGCACGGAGTTGGGGCACAGCGGCGCGGACATTTTGCGGCTTGCCCGCCAAGGCGTCACGATGACGCGGGTAAGACCTCCCCGGTCTCGCGGACCTGGCCGCTCCTCTAGGTCCCGTGCACATTTGGCCAACGGGCCTGTCTGCCTCCTTGTCTGTGAGGGTGGCTTCCTTCCTTTGCTTTTGTGTAAATGTGTGTTGGCGCCGTCTGTGAAGTAAAACTGTGTAAGTGTTGCCGTGTGTACGCGTTAGGTCAGTGTCAACTGTTCTTCTTGCCTTTGCTTTTTGTGTATTCTGTCTGGCTGTATATACGTGCTTTCCGTGTGTCGCGAAATATAATGCTTGCTTGTTGAACTGTGCCCGTTTCGCCTTTTCTCTATTTGAATCTCAATCTTGCATCACGTAAGGGGTTCGTAGTGGGTTCAACATCCCGGTAATTAATCTGAACCATCCAGGTCGACGATAACACCGCTCGGTTATCCCGATAGTACGGAGCGGGCCGCCCAAGAGGCTCATGTCCGGAGACGACCTGTGGTGAGGTACAATCGCCCGGTTAACCATCCGCGTGGGTACTTAGGTAGGTCGAGTTTGGCGAACAACCCTACCCTACGCGGGTGGCCGATTGGCACGATTGTAGTGAGGTCGAAAGGCCCACCCGTGACTCGCTCCCGGCGTTGTTCCGAGAGGGTCACGACAGAATTGTCTGTTCGGTGCGCGACGTGCCGCGATTCGAGCTACGTGGCCGTTCGCACGCCGGCGGGCACGAATTCTCAACAATAAAGATATATATATATATTGTTGCGGATTTCGCGCCCGCCGGCGTGCGACGGCCACGTAACTCGAATCGCGGCACGTCGCCCACCGGACGGACAATCCAGTCGTGACCCTCTCGGACTAACGCCGGGAACCAGTCACGGGTGGACCTTTCGGTCTCACCGCGATCGAGCCAATCAGCCCCCGCGTGGGATAGGGTTGCTCGCCAAATTCGAACTACCTAAGTACCCACGCGGAGGGTAGACCGGGCGATCGCACCTCGCCGCAGGTCGACTTCGGACACGGGCCACTTAAGCGACCCGTTCCGTTCTATCAGAATAACCGAGCGGTGTTATCGTCGACCTCGACGGTTCGATTAATTATCGGGCGTATTCAGCCCACTACCAACCCTTTACGTGAAGCAAGATGGGGATTCAATGGAGGAAAAGACGAAGCGAAGCGGGAAACAGTTCAACAATAAAGCACATTTATTCTCGGCACACGGGAAGCACACAAATACAATTCCACCAAATGCACACAAAAAGAAAACACAATTCCATTTACATAAAAAGCAAACATAAAAGTGAAAACACAGTGCAGAGCTAATTCCGACTACCGAGCACACGGCAACACTTATACAATTCTACTTCACAGACGGCGCCGACAACACATACCCAAAACCAAGGAAAAGAAATACCCTCAAGAATGAGGTAGGCCTGGGGCCGAGACCTGGTCGGGCCTACCCGTCTGGTGATGAGACGCGGAGCGGCGATGGCCCCGCAACCCGCGGGCCTCGTGGACAGTGCCTGGCAGGGGGTGGGAACGGGGCCCCCTTGGTCGCACTATCTCAGCGCGGGGGGAAACAGGAGGGGGGGTTGCTGATGCTCGGGGTATAGAGGATCTTTATTATGTGCGACGAGCGTCTCCACCTCGGCCAGGTCGCGCTGCCGGCCTCCCTCGGGCGCGCAGCTCCTTGCACGACGCGAGCACCCTTCGTCCGACTCGCCGCCTCTCCACAGCTCGTCCCCTCCGTTCCGACTCTCCTTCGCCTCGTTCCGACCTTTACGACTCCCTTCTTCCTCGTTCCGACTTTTTACTCTCCTTTCTTCCTCGTTCCGACTTCTTACTCCGCCTTTTACTGACGAACACCGTCCTTTTATCCCCCCGTAACTTCGCCTTTGACCCCCTCCCTTTGACCTTTCAACTCGCTCCCCATTGGCCCGACAAAAAGTGGGCGTGAAGGCTTTTTGATCCACAAATTTGCATATATCGATCGCCCTGGGGGCGGGCCAGTCGCCCCTCGCTCACCGATTGGACGGCAAAAAGTGGGCGTGTGTCGTTTTGGATCCGTTTTTGAAGCAGAAAATCCGTGATTTTGTACACGCTGTTCAACGTGCGCCCTACACGAGTCCAGCATCGGTGCCCATGAGTGGCGCGAGATGACGGTGATGCGATGGTGGCGAGTTGTGACGGTAAAGGTCATGGCGGTTGTGGTGAAGCGGCGTTGTGGTTGGTGGTTGTTGTTGTGGTTGTGATGGTGGCGATTGGTCCAAAATAAAGATAGTAAAAGAAAAACGGCTATCCTGAAGAGTCGCAGCACGTATAAATGACATGTATTCCCACTAGACAACGGGTTTGGGCCTAACTACACATGCACTTACCGAGATACCTCACCTAAGGGACCTGAATGGTGGTTTGCGAATCTGGTAACCACAACACTACCCCCTTCCCTTTTTACAGACTCGTCCCGAGTCGTCAAATTTTCGTGTGCCATCATGTGTAGTTTTCCCCTAGTACACTTTACCTACGGATCCCTGAGTGCGACATTCATGGTATTCGTGTCCCCAAAATAAATAACCTGAGGGCTGCGTAACTATCTAAACAAACTCACTCACACGGACGACTTAAATAAAATTGCCGGCGCTAAGACAAACATGCCGGGGGCGCACTCATATTTACAGTACATCTTAACCTTAACTTACAAATTTTACACTAAACCATGGCCCAGGATCACTGAACTCTGCAAAAAGAAAGCAGTTCGCAGGGAGCCAGGCTGCCCACATGCAGTCTCTGACTCAAACAATGCAGGTGACGGAACGTGGCTGGCTGCTCACACGCAGTCCAAGGCCTTCCCTTTTGAACTGAACGCAGTGAACCACAACGGTGCTTGGGCTGCACAACGCAGTCTCCGTGCCAGCTCAAGTGGCACACGCAATGAGCACAACGAATGGATGCATGAACACAAACACGGTGCACGGGCCGCCACTGCAGGCCCGTGTTGTAGCTGCCAACAGGGCAGTTCTCGCAGCTTGCAAACTGTTGCTTTTACGATCCTGGCGCACATGGAAATGAACAGGGGGGGGGGGCAAAGCAAAAATTGAACGGGGCTGGTGAACAGGGGCAGTGGGCATGGCATGGCAAAGGTGATCAGGCAAACACAGCCCGCAGAAGAAGACCGTTGCAGGCAAACACAGCCGGCAGATGAACTGGCCGGCACAGGCCTTGAAGAAAACAGCCAGCAGATGAACTGGCCGGCACAGGCCTTGAAGCAAACACGGCCAGCCGATGGCACAGGCCTTGCAGCAAAACAACAGCTGCCGATGAAGTTGGCCGGCCTCCGCCTTGAAGACAAAACACGGCCAGCCGATGAAGTTGGCCAGCTTTTGCCGTTCAGTGGAGGTTGGTGGAGGGAGTGCGGTGGTGCTGGCCACTTGGAAGGCGGGCTCGGACCTACCTACCTGTCTCCCTCCCAACCTATCGCCTTTGCCTGTCACTGTACATACCCACTCCCTTAATTTGTGAAAAACCAACTTAGCCCCAACTTTTTTTTTTTTTTGTTTTTATTTTTACTCCCCCACTATAAATCGTCCCCTAACCCCCTTTATCGTCTTTGTTCGGCTAACCTATCCTGTCACCTAGCCTACTCCCAACCCCTACGTTCCCTTCCCGGAGGGGAACAAGGGAGAGCTAGCGTCCTGTGTCGAGGCCCAACGAAACCTCAGAATGGCCTCCCCAGAGTTCGGCGATCTATAACCAAAGTGGGTCCAGCGGCCCACAACGAGAGCGAGGGGATGGATGGTGCGGAGGGGTACACTTCCTAATCTACCCTAACCATTTAACTGTTAAACTACCCCGGGGCTTTCAACAAGCGCCTCTCGCTTAAACTATTGGTTCTAACAACCCAGATTCCCGTCGCCTGTGTTGGTGTCCTTACAATTTCGGGCCTCGCCCCCCAATTTTCTCTCCGTGCCCTCACACGGTCTCCTGGCTGGGACACGTGGCTCCCTTTGGCAGGCACGACCCTCTGCCGAATCTCCCGCTATGGCACCCCCGGGCACTACACTGCCTCCGAGCCTACCAGCTCCCTAACACCGGGGAGTGCCCCCCATGGCACCTCCCCTGAAACGCACACGTGGCAGGCCGGCCTCCCGGGCCCCTTTCCGAGGGTCACCCGTGCCCACTGCACTGCCCACGCGGCTAATGGCGCCCCGGGCCCCCGCACCAAGCAGGCGCACCCGTGCCCACTACTCTATCCCGGCCCCCCATGGGCCCTTGGCCTACCGCGGCCGACTAGCCTGGTGCCCGGGGTACCCACTCAGCGATACTCACCTTTCGCAGCCACGCTCCCAAGCCCGTCAACAGGGCTCCTGCACCCCTCCAAATGGGTCTCGAGCCTACTTTCCCACCAACAACAAAACGACCTCCATTTTTCAATTTGACTAACCCAGCTAACTCACTCTACACTGACCCCGGGGTCCCTTGGGCGGGAGTCACTCCTCCCCCCAATCACTCATCGCACCATGCATTCCCCATTCGCTCCATACACACAGACCCGCTGGCCTCACTCACTCACCAAGCACATGCCTTCACCTCATAACTCACCAACTCTTCAACACACACACCACTGAACTCTACCATCCTTCTAACTACATCCCCTAACTAACTCGTGCTCCCACGTCGTCCCTTAAACTACAGCACGTTCCTTTTAACACTACGTAGCTAAGCTACGTCCCCACTACACATTCACCAGTCTGTCCGTCTCCTAACTCAAAAATTCATTTTATTTCCCAACCTAAATCTCATCTAAATCCCTCTAACTAATCCATTCCACGGACTCCATGAGGACTTACCCCTGCCCCATGAAGTCGGTCTAACTAAGCTAACCCTTCCCCCTAACTAGTTTTCATCCTGTGCCCAGGTAAGGGGGTCTTTCACCCCTTGCCCAGGAATCCTGTACACCCGAAAGTGAGGCTTGCTTTTCCCTTTTTTCATGCGCAGCACCTGCGCGGCAACTCAGAGCTCGCGCACTTTGCACCTGGCCGTGACGTCATGCAGCTGCACGTGTTCCTCGTCCCTCCTTGGACGCTACCATCCGGCAGAGATACCCCTCCTGCCGGATTCCAACCCCACGTGCAGCCATGACGTCACCGTGCGCATAAAAAAAAAAAACACAAGCCACACGTCTCGAGGGGTTCCCCACGCGAACACATGTGCTTTGCCCGTTGGAGCTTAACACACACGATCGCGTGGAGAACCCGTCCGGTCCAAATCCATTTACCTGCCTAAACTTTGTCCGTCCGCGGGATCGGCAAATCCACCGCTGGCGTTTCCGGACCGGGACTTCACTCTCGCAAGCGAGCACGTGGCGGTCTCGTGCGTTGCACAGCACGAACCGCGTGCTCACTGCTGGGTGAACCCGGCACGGTCCACGAAATAGCTACAGCCGCTACTCGGCTTTCTCTCCTCTGTCGCCGTCTCCGTCGCCATTCCACACACGCATACCTGCGTGTCACGACGCACACAGTCCACACCATCACATTCACACGGGGAGACGCGGCTGCGTGCTCCCGCATGCCAACCGACATCTCCCTCTCATACCGCTCTCTCACACACACGGTCTCCCTGGCACACAGCGACCTTGCACACGGCCGTTCACTCACGCGTGCCTCACTACTCACACAAACCATACTACTCACACGTGGTGCTCTATTCACTCGCGCGGGGGCACTCACCCGCGGTGCCTCACCCACACACTCGAGGGCACTCAACCGCTGTGCCTCATCCACACACCGTGCCTCACTCATACACGCGGGGGCACTCACCCGCGGTACCTCACTCATACACACGGCGACACTCACACACGCAGTCTCTTCCACACAACGTCCCTCACTCATACACGCGGGGGCACTCACCCGCGGTTCCTCACTCATACACGCGGGGGCACTCACCCGCGGTTCCTCACTCATACTGGCCGTTTCACTCACACACACGGCCTCTTCCACACACGGTTCCTCATCCACACACGGTGCCTCATCCAAACACGGCGTGCTGGGAAGCACGCACTCCAGCACCATCGCCACCACACCACTCACACACGGGGTCGCTTCCACACACGGGGACGCACTCACGCCTTGCACCACACACACAGGGACAACCACACTGGGGATTTGTGTCCCCACAAGGGTCTCCGGGGCCTCTACACCCCCCAAGCTCTCCGTGCACCCGTCCACAGCACTCGTCCCCTCAACCTCGCAAAGCACGACCGAACTCACCTGGTCGTGACTCGCCTCGAGGGGGCATACTCCCTCCCCTTGTTCCTGGAGGAGGTCATCCAGCTGCTCGCACCGGGTCCCCACACGCTCCGCGAGCTCAACCTCACTATCCTCCACTACCTCCGTGTGTGTGTGCGCGTCACTTACCCCGTCTTCATCGTGTAGTCTTCCCTCTATCGTTCCCATCTCCCGTGTCTCTGCCAACTCTTCACCCTTTACCTCCCTTGTCTCAACTATTATTTCTGTTGTCGTCACCTCGTGTCTCGTCTCACACGTTTTGGTCTCCCCATTTAATTTTTCCCTTTCGGTCATCGTCACGACCCTCGCCCAACACGTTCCACGAATTATTTTTTTACCCGCCTCCACCGCGGGCCTGTCAGCCGTTGCACCCCCACCCAGCTCGTTTGCTCCCACACGTGAAGTCGCCATTCCCAGCTCCCTGGTCACGGCCTTCATGCCCGCCTGCAGGCTTCGGCCCATGTTCTGCGTCTCACCCCGTAGCTCTTTCATTTCTTCTTTCATGTTTGCTTCCATTCCGTTTATTTGCTGTGTATTCGCATCCATCGTCGTTTTCACTTCATTTGTATTTGTATCCATCTTTTCGTTCATGCCTTTCATTTCGTTTTTCATTTCATTTGTGTTTGCATCCATTTTTTCGATCATTTTCGCATTCATCTTTTCGTTCATTGCCGCCAGCATGGCGCATAGCTGGGCCATGTTGGATGCACTCAGCTGAGCAGTTTCGGCAAGGGTTGGGGAAGGGTTTTGGTGGAGAGGGGGGGGGGAGGTGTCATACACTGCGGCCGCTGCCGCACCCATTTCAGGTTCTGGGTTTAGTTGGGCGAGTCCGTGTTCCTGCACAATCAACATTTCCTGCACGGGGATTCCATCCTGGACCATGGACTCTACATTATTACACATATACATTTCTAATACCCCCGGCTCCCGCTCGCCTTGAGACGCCATCTCGCTTCTCGTGAAGGGTTAATTTAACTCGCTCGTAATTTGGAGGGAATCGGGGGTCGCTTCTCTCACCCCTGGACCGATTCCCGTGAATTTAGCCGGAGACAGGAGAGCCCGTTTTCCTGTTCTCCGATACCAGTGCCGCGAGGAGGGCGATGAATTTGTATCGCACGACCTGACACCAGTGTTGGGGTCTTCGCGCCCGCCGGCGTGCGACGGCCACGTAACTCGAATCGCGGCACGTCGCCCACCGGACGGACAATCCAGTCGTGACCCTCTCGGACTAACGCCGGGAACCAGTCACGGGTGGACCTTTCGGTCTCACCGCGATCGAGCCAATCAGCCCCCGCGTGGGATAGGGTTGCTCGCCAAATTCGAACTACCTAAGTACCCACGCGGAGGGTAGACCGGGCGATCGCACCTCGCCGCAGGTCGACTTCGGACACGGGCCACTTAAGCGACCCGTTCCGTTCTATCAGAATAACCGAGCGGTGTTATCGTCGACCTCGACGGTTCGATTAATTATCGGGCGTATTCAGCCCACTACCAACCCTTTACGTGAAGCAAGATGGGGATTCAATGGAGGAAAAGACGAAGCGAAGCGGGAAACAGTTCAACAATAAAGCACATTTATTCTCGGCACACGGGAAGCACACAAATACAATTCCACCAAATGCACACAAAAAAGAAAACACAATTCCATTTACATAAAAAGCAAACATAAAAGTGAAAACACAGTGCAGAGCTAATTCCGACTACCGAGCACACGGCAACACTTATACAATTCTACTTCACAGACGGCGCCGACAACACATACCCAAAACCAAGGAAAAGAAATACCCTCAAGAATGAGGTAGGCCTGGGGCCGAGACCTGGTCGGGCCTACCCGTCTGGTGATGAGACGCGGAGCGGCGATGGCCCCGCAACCCGCGGGCCTCGTGGACAGTGCCTGGCAGGGGGGTGGGAACGGGGCCCCCTTGGTCGCACTATCTCAGCGCGGGGGGAACAGGAGGGGGTTGCTGATGCTCGGGGTATAGAGGATCTTTATTATGTGCGACGAGCGTCTCCACCTCGGCCAGGTCGCGCTGCCGGCCTCCCTCGGGCGCGCAGCTCCTTGCACGACGCGAGCACCCTTCGTCCGACTCGCCGCCTCTCCACAGCTCGTCCCCTCCGTTCCGACTCTCCTTCGCCTCGTTCCGACCTTTACGACTCCCTTCTTCCTCGTTCCGACTTTTTACTCTCCTTTCTTCCTCGTTCCGACTTCTTACTCCGCCTTTTACTGACGAACACCGTCCTTTTATCCCCCCGTAACTTCGCCTTTGACCCCCTCCCTTTGACCTTTCAACTCGCTCCCCATTGGCCCGACAAAAAGTGGGCGTGAAGGCTTTTTGATCCACAAATTTGCATATATCGATCGCCCTGGGGGCGGGGCCAATTCGCCCCTCGCTCACCGATTGGACGGCAAAAAGTGGGCGTGTGTCGTTTTGGATCCGTTTTTGAAGCAGAAAATCCGTGATTTTGTACACGCTGTTCAACGTGCGCCCTACACGAGTCCAGCATCGGTGCCCATGAGTGGCGCGAGATGACGGTGATGCGATGGTGGCGAGTTGTGACGGTAAAGGTCATGGCGGTTGTGGTGAAGCGGCGTTGTGGTTGGTGGTTGTTGTTGTGGTTGTGATGGTGGCGATTGGTCCAAAATAAAGATAGTAAAAGAAAAACGGCTATCCTGAAGAGTCGCAGCACGTATAAATGACATGTATTCCCACTAGACAACGGGTTTGGGCCTAACTACACATGCACTTACCGAGATACCTCACCTAAGGGACCTGAATGGTGGTTTGCGAATCTGGTAACCACAACAATATATATATATATATATATATATATATATATATATATATATATATATATATATATATATATATATATATATATATATATATATATATATACAAACACACATATATATATATATATATATATATATATATATATATATATATATATATATATATATATATATATATATATATATATATATATACAAACACACATATACACACATGTGGTTAGTACGGCCATTTCCCCAATATATATTAATACGGCTGTGGAAATTCGCAGAGCACCATAGAGGTCCTCAGATCAGTTATGCCGATAAGTCTGTGTTCAGATAGATTTCCCCACCGTTGTCTAATGGAAATTATTCGTGTCACCCGGGCTGTGATCTTTAAGGTTGCCGTTTTTCTTTTACTATCGTTATTTTGGACCAACCACAACCCCAACCACCAAACACCAAACACCCTCTAAGCAACGGCAACCACCAACCACCCTCTCCGCAACACAAACCACCTTCTCCACCATGCCAACCACCAACCACCTTCTCCACCACGCCAACAACCAACCACATTCTCTACTACGCCAACCCCCCACCACCCTCTCCCCAACCGCCTTCACAACAACATCTCCTCACCATCTCCTAAACCACATCTCCCCCAATAAATCAACACGAACAACGTCACCTCACCTTCGTTTCCGAAGCGGTGTCTTCTTGGCGCCAGGCACGGCGAGTCCGCATCGCTGCATGCAGACGGGGGGGGGGGGTTTCCTCAGCGCAAGTCGGTGATTTCGCGCATGTCCGCTCAGCGCAGGGTCGCTGTCTTCGCGCACGTCCGCTCTGTGCAAGCTTCGCCTCGGAATTCAGATCAAGAGAGCGAGAGGGGCGGAGCCAGCGGGGGGGGGGGGGAGGGTCAGAGATCAGAGGTGAGAGTGCGGAGATCAGATCTCGTCTCTCGGGCCCGATATAAGGGTGAGCAGAACGCCAAGCACAGTCAGTCGGTGGAGTGTCTTTCGGGGTTCGGAGAGCCTGGAGCCTGCAGTTGGTGGAGAAGCTGAGGAGAGCGGAGGAGATGCGAGCTGGGAGCACGGCCAAGCCTGCTGTGCCGCGCGGAGCTGCGTGTTCATGTGCAGGACGTGGAGAGAGCCGGAGAGAGCTCGCCAACCAGCACCGAGCGGTCTGAGGTGATCGGGCTTCAAAACAGTCCGAGCATCGCTGAGGGATGGACGGGTTCTTTAAGAGAGCATCAACTCAGAAAGAGCAAAGACCCGTTCGTTCCTCTCAGGCATTGCCGGCTGGGGCCCGAATCACCAGGCCGCGGCCGAGCCGCGGTTACGCTGGCTGCCGTGGTGACGGAACGTCGTGGGACGCCCCAGCGAGGACAAGGTAACCTGCACGGCCTCTTGGAGCTCCATCGGTCCTCAAAGCCCGATGTCATAAAGACCCCGAGAGGTCCAGTCTACCCCTTGTCTTTGAGGAGGTTTTTCCTTGCTTTTCTTTGTATGAAAGTTGTGGCGCCAAGTTCAATAAGTAGAACTGTGGAAAAGTGACTAAAGAATAAATAAACGGTAGTAGTTCCTTCGCATCGTTTTTGTTGGCTGTATAATTCCATATGTGCATTCTCGAATACGTGCTTTTCTTGCATGAATACCTGACTGCATACGTGTGTAATAAATGTGCCTCTTTACATGTACCCCGTTCGTCACGTCTTTTCCTTAATTGAGCTGCCATCTTGCTCTCGGAATATAGTTGGTTTTAAATTGCTGGTAAAGTGATCGGGCCCAACGGGACTGCGTGATAATACACCGCTTGGTTATCCCAAAAGGAAGCGAGCTGCTTAAGCGGCTCGTTTCCAAGCGGTCCCTTTGAGGTACAATCTCCTAGTAATCTACCCATGCGAATAATTAGGTAAATCGAGGATTTGGCGATCGGACCCTGGAGCACGCAGGTAAAGTGTGGAGAAGGTTGTGGTGTGGTTAAGAACACACCCGTAGCTGGTTTTCGGTGTTGCTCCGGAAAGCCGCGACTGGATTGTTCGTCCGGTGGGCGTACGGCCGCGATTCGGCTAATAGTGGCTGTCCACACGCCGGCGGGTGAGAATTCGTAACACTATATATATATATATATATATATATATATATATATATATATATATATATATATACATATACATATACATATATATATATATATATATATATATATATATATATATATATATATATATATATATATATATATATATATATATATATATATAGTTACGGATCTGGAAACCGTTTGCATTCAAGCATACAGATGTCTCAAAAGTCAGTTATCCCGTTAAGTATATGTGAGACAGGTCCCTTCCTTTTGTCGGTGGGAGAATCGAAGGCGTGCGTTGCGATTTCTTTTTAGTTCGGTTATTAAATCTTGACATCCAACAAACCCTCCAATGAACAACCAACAACCATTCCATTCCCCATCATGATCCATTACCCACCTGCTGTCTACAAGCACTCTGACTTGCCAAGGCAGGGTCTTGCAGCCGTTCGTTGCCGCTTCCACCAACGTTCCTTCCACAAACGTTGTAACTCTTGCACGACGGCCTGTGCAACATTGAAACTGTTACTCGTCAAGTATGAAACTGCGTGGAAGACTGGCTGGGGTTTCGCGGCAGGAGCCAAGGCCCCGCCCCGGAAAGGCATGCCGTGGAACCCTGTCCAATCAAGGCGGACACTGGCGCGTGCTTTACGGAGCTCCGCCCCGGTACGAAGGCATTCTTTTTTCCCTCTTGTGTTATTTAAGAGAGGGGCACGTCTGAGTAAGGAAGAGGGGTGCGAGAGCTGTGTGGAGTATTGAAAGGAGGAGTTCTGTGGACGAGAGTTATTGTGTGGTTACGAGGAGTGGTTACGAGCAGCAGTTGCGAGGGGCCAGTTTTGTTCACGATGGCTGAAGAACCAGTTTGTTCATTGTGGCTGAAGAACCAGTTATTCACGATGGCTGTTGCGAGGAGTTCGTGGCTGGTTTTGACCCCGACTATTCCCCACGAGAGCTCCGCCACGAGCCACGAGTCCCACATGTGTGACTGGGACCAAACTGACGACCTTTGGCAGGTACCACATTGCAGAGTACTCCTTTCCCTCCGACGGCCAGGTACCCACCGAACTCTAACCCCCAACTTGTCTCTCTCCACGGCTGTGAGGGTCCAATAAAGACTGGGTTTTCTTTTCATTTGTGTGTCTGCATCAGGGTTTATTTGAAGGAAATTTTAGAACTGCACAAATCTTTGAGGCAGGTGCCATGGCCCAGTGCTTGAGATTCTCTGAGTCTGAGAAGCATTTGTAATGGCTATTTTTTAACATTTAATAGATTTTAAGTTCCTTTGACAAGGTACACAACACAGGATGCCTCACTGGAGTCTATAAAATTATAAAAATATATATCTAGTCTAATATATATCTAATATACTCAAAAAAAAAATCTAGTCATATAAACACAGTGTTTTAAGTTTTAACCATCTTAGTATTTGACAAAAATTTTAAAACAGAGTAATAATGAGCATACATTTGTGTATGTAAAATTAAAAATATACTTCTTGTCATATAAACAGTAAATAAAGGTACTTTTGCTTTTCAGTATCATGGTCATGCATTGACTTCTTGTTTCTTTATATGACATTGGACTTTTTATTATAAATTTTAGTACAGCACAAAATTGGATTTAGAACTACACAAATTGATTTAGAGCTGCACAAGTAGGGGTCTACTGTACGTTAAAATAAACCCTGGTCTGTGTGTGGGCCTGTCTTTAAGTAGAACTGAATAAGTGTTTTTGGATCATTGTCAATACTTGCATATTCACGTTAAGTCTTGCTTTGCGTCTTCATTTATTGTAAATAAAACATGTTAGAAATGTTCCCAGATCGTTTCTTTCGCTTCTTGCATTGGTCCAGCATGATTCGGATCTGAGTTTAGCTGGGTTTTTATACCCGATCATCCGTTCATTCCAGCAGGCACGGCTTTGGCAGTTTCCGCTCAGCTGCACCCGAACCGAAGTTGGTAGTCAGTAGTTGGAACTCTACCACAGTTAGTAGAGTGACCTGGTTCGAGCAAGACGTGCCGAGGGCGTGGTTTCCCCAGTAGTCGAAATTGCATAGTTAATTAGGTGAATTGGTTATAGACAAATAGACCCTATGCTACGCGGTTGAGATATTGGCGGCCACGGTCAGTTAATCGAATCGGATATATATATATATATATATATATATATATATATATATATATATATATATATATATATATATATATATATATATATATATATATATATATATATATATATATATATATATATATATATATACACACACACACATACACACATATATTAGTTGCGGACCTGGGGTTGAGGGGTGAGAAGACCACGAGGGGGGAAGCTACCACGCGTTCCCACAAGACTCTCCGGAATCACAGGCCATCGCACACAAATAACTTTGTGATGCGGCGGATCGCTAATCGACCGTGAACACCAATAACTCGATCACGTGATTTAGGGTCCTCCATCTAATGAATACCGTTTACCTAATGGTCACGTGATCTAATTACCAGGGGACATGCACTTGGTACGCCTTGTTCAAACTAGATCACCTTATCGGATCAGATGCAGCCAAGCCTAACTGCCAAGAATGTACCAGCTGGAAAAACAGATCATTGGGGGATAATGTCCCGGCTAAACTGGAAGACGAACCATGCTTGACCAATGAAGGAAAAGACAAAAATGAGCTGGGAGCATTTCTATACAAAGCATCTATTTACAATCAAGTGAGGAAAGGTATGTGGCACAGTAAATTGGGTTTATTGGTATAGCAAGGAATTTGTGGGGTGCGACAAAAGGCAAGCAATTTACAAAAGCAGACACAGAGCAGACTTATCCCGTTAGAACTTCCACAAACTTAACTTATGCTATGACAGGCGCCATCACATACACATACACATAAACCCAAGGAACATTAGATAGCCAGAAAGAAAGAGAGGAGATGAGGACAAATGGCCTTGCAATACCTGGCACGGTCGGCCGACCAACGCAACCCAGGATGCTTAGGGGGAGGTAGGATGGAGAAATACTGGTGTTTGAGGTGTAGGAATGGGAGGTGTGGTGTCGTGCAATGTGGGGGGTGGGGTATCATGCCAGAAGAAAATGGGATTGCGAGCCAGTAATGATGCTCTTTTGTGCGTCCAAAGGGGATAAAATGGAGGGGATGGAAAGAAAGAGAGGAGAGAAGATGCGTGAGGTGACAGATCCCTAACCTCGTCATGCAAAGGTCTGCTAGTGTAGAGTGTACATACGTGGGATGCTCCGCTTGAGTGTTCCCACCTCATTTTGGCGCATTATTTCCGGCTTAGTCACTTTGCCAAGGCTCGTAGAAACGTGTGCTCCGCATTGGTCCTCCGGAATAAGCACAACTCAGTTACACACCAACCGTGAGTGAAGAGCTAACGAAGGGCAGAGTCAACAAGGAGCCGACACAAGCAGAGAAGAAGGTGGCAAAGAAGAGAGAGCAGCTCCACGATCCGCCTTTTATAAGCCCCGGACAAAGGGTGGGGTGACCACCCCAAGGTGATGCGCTGTGACCCGAATCCCACTTCTCTATTGGGCCACAGCGGCCCTAGCCACGCCCTGCCAGGTTCCTGGGGCCAGAAGCGATCTCATTCACATATCAGGTGCGGCATGGCCTGGAGCTCCTGACTTAACATAGTGTATAAGCCAGCAACCTGGCACCGAACGTACTCCGAGTGCAGTCTGAGTGCCGAATAGCAATGCGCACCTGCCACCTACGCCCCCCCCTCATGAGCCAAAATGCACACCTGGGCCCCGTACCAAATTCCCGGATCGCTCTTCCCACAACCACTCCTCACCACCCGTCTTACGGTGTTCTGGCGACTGGACAAGGGTCGTATCAATCCCACGTGCTCACCCGGGACATTCCCGGCGAATTGCGGATTGTGCTATTCATGTCCGTTGCTCGTCCCCGCATCAAGCAGTCTGATTACAGCCTGAGTTATGAAGCACGCCTCTGTTTAATGGCAAATTGTAGCGATGCAGAGGTACGAGGGGGTGCGGGAATATTTTTCCCATGTGTGGGAGGTGTTGGTGGTCGAAGTTGTGAAGTTCGGTGAGCGAGGGGTAAAGCAAGGTGAGTTGCTATTGGAAATTGGCTCGCAGATTTGAAAGTATCAATGGCGCGCAATGCGCGTGCGGCACAGTGTGTAGTGTGTGCTTCGTCAGTTCCAAGCCACAGAAGGCATCGTAGTGTGCTTATTACTCATCGCATTTTGCATGGCGTGTGTGCTTGCTTGCTTGACTTGTACCATGGCTAAAAGGAAAGGGTTCAGAATGGAAGAGAGATATAGTTATTAGACCTAGCTATGCACTTCGTCCTGTTAACCCACCAGACATGAGTGGAAGGTCTAAATGCACGAAGATTAATGAAATAACTGCCTGGGGATCACTATGTTGGGTGCCATTGCCTTAGAGGCATGCAGTTTTGCAGAACTGCAACACTACCCCCCCCCCCTCCCTTTTGCTAGACTCGACTCGAGTCGTTAAACAAACGTGTGGCATGTACAGTAGGTGTAGTTTCCCCTAGTACGCTTTACCTACAGATCCCTGAGTGCAACATTTCAAAAACATGTCCCAAAAATAATAAATCTAGTGTGTTGCGTATCTTAGCTAGCAGACTCATACAGACATCCTTATGCTACATTTCCGGAATTGAACTAAACAAACAGGTGGGTTCTAACTATATACATTTCCAATATTTACATTACCCATGGCCAGGACCTGTGACTCAAGGGAAGAAAGCACAGCAAATGAAAAACTCGTGATTGAGTGCAGCAGCAGGTGATCACGCAGCCTGGCATCTTCAGGGCCCGAAATGGTCCTTTGTTTTGGGTTTTTTTTTAATTTTTTTCCTGGCTGCTGGAGGCAACTCACCCAAACACGGCAGGCCACACGCTGTCTCACAGTCCATTTGAACTGGCCTTTATCAATGCAGATGTCTGGGCTGTCCAAATACAGTCCGCGGTAATGCGGCTGCCTGCATGGCAGCTCCTGCAAACACTTCCACAAACAGATGGTCCTGGGGCACATGGCAAGGTTCAGCGATGATATGGCGATGCATGGAAAGTGAAGTCAAGGCAAATAACGGTATGGGCAAGGCATGGCAAATTGAGTCAAAGCAAAGACATGGCAAAGGCGCAGCAAGTGTAGCAAGGTAAGGTGGAGCAAGTCGGCATTTGAAGCTGGCTGGCATAGTCGTGGTCTCGTATAGTTGTGGAGGGAGTGTAGTGGCATTGGCCGGTCCGAAGACAAGTTCGGTCCTACCCTACGGTCTTCCCCCCCATCCTATTGCCTATGCCTGTCCCCCCCCCCCCCCCCCCCCGTTAGGTCGAAACAAAGTGGATTTTATTATTAAAAATTTAATAGATGTGTGTCCCTAATGCTCTTATCGTCTTTTTCGGCTAACCTGTCCTAACTCTCCATTCTCAATCCCTAAAGTCCCTTCAAAGAGGATCGAGGAAGAGACAAGTAAACCGGTCCAGAGGTCCAATGCAGCCTCAGGATAACTCTCACAGGCCTCAGCATTTCCAAGATGAGTCCAGCGGCCGACGAACAGTGAAGGGATGGATGGTGTGAGGGGGAACACATATTCTGATCTATACTATCATTTATTAATCTTTAAACTATCACCGGGGCTTTTCAACACGCCTGTCTCTTTAAACGATTGGTTCTAGCAACCACGATTCCCGTCGCCTGTGTTGGTGTTCATTACTAATTTGGGCTTGGCCTGCAAATTTTCCTCTGTGCTCTCGCACAATTTTGTGGCTGGGCAGCGTGGCTCCACTGGCAGGTCTGCCCACCTGCCGAACTCATTCTTCAGCACCCCCGGGTCGCTGTGGCTGTCTCCGAGCCTATCTACTCCTCACTAACGTGGAGAATGCCCTCACTGGTATTTCCCCCTCTATATCCCATGGCATTTTAGTGCTCTGGGTCCCTTTTCCCCAGGTACCGGTGCCCATTACTACTCTAACACCTCAGTCCCCAGGACCCACAGCTTTCCCTGGCTGACTATTCCGGTGCCCGGGTGCCCTATACTCGATACCCACCTTTCACAAGCCACGCTCCCAGCCGGGTAATTGTCTCCTGCACCCTGCAACACGTTTTGTGCCTTCGTTCAACACCAACCACAAAACGACATCCCCTCGTTAATTTGACTATCCCACGAACTAACATTACTCGAACCCCAGGTTCCCTTGGGTGGAATTCACTCCTCCCCCCAATCATTAGTTCACACCGTGCATTCCACATTCATTCATCGGACCCGCTGACCTGCATTCACGCATCAATTTTCCACTCGCACCGACACTCTAATAGCTCCGTTCCCCTAACTAACTTGTGCTCCCCGTCATCCCTAACTCTAGTGCACGTTCCATTTAAATCTATGTAGCTAAACTAGGTCCCCACTGCACGTTGCATGTCTGTCCTTGTTCACAATGATCTCTAATTGCTATCCTAACTCCCCCTAATTCGTGTTTCCAGGCCCACATTGAGGACTGCTTTTCCCCATGGGGCCGGTCTATCGAATGCTATACCCTTCCCCTAACTCATGCTCCTTTGCCCGAGCGAGGATGTTCACTACATCCTCGCTGGGCTTTGTCTTCCCATGAATAGTCTAGCCTCCACTGGGGTGGTCGGCAGCGCACCCGTCGCCTGCTAATTGATTTAAATGTTTGCACTAGCTTTCTGGCGATCTCCCATGGGAAACGCCAACATGTCCGACACACCAAACGTTTGGGCTGTAGGATCCCCACAGACGTCACTCACATGCAGGCCACCCCATAAGCTTTGCCATGCCCACTCTTACTCCGACGGCGTCGAGCTGTCCGACGGCGGTCACACAGCCGTTTCCACTCATGCTGGGTGTCCAGCGAGTACCACTCGCGTCTCACAGCATGCCGGGCCTTGGACTTGGGAGAAATATTTTTTCCATGAAAATCATGACAACACAGCAAATCTGTGACATCAATGATGTCAATCTCTACAATGACTTGTGGAGAGGCGAGCGTAGTGAGCCGATCCACGCCAGTGTGTAATACAAGCTAAGATTGTATAAGTTTTATATCGGTTTAGCTCTGCTCTGTGTCTCTTTTTTGTAAATGATTGCATTCATTTTGCTGCACCACACAAATCCTTGCTTTCCCTGCTATACACAGTTTGTGAATAAAACCTTTTATTGTGCCACATGACCTTTCCTCATCCTTGCTTATAAATGTACCGATCGGTCCATGTTCGTCTTTTCCCCAATGGTCCAGCATGGTCCGCACATTAGTTTAGCTGGGAAGTTATACCCCTTTAATTTGCTCTTGTTAGCCAGCACACACTCACTGTATCGCTCGGCAATAATCTGGGTGTGCGCTGAGGGCACAAGACCCCAATTGGTCTGAACGTCCACAGCTGAGGTATCATGCGAGGTAGTGTAACCCTGCCCAGATTGGCAGTGCCAGTCGGCATTCTTGGTTGCTTAGCAACCTGCCGGTGTGTGGAGTTAGCTGTGTCCGGTGTCCTCAGGACTGGACGTTCGGGAGGGACCCGAGTGCTTCCCCTTGTGGCGAGCCTCGAACCCTGAGTCCGCAACAATATATTGTTCCTTGATGAAGACTGACTCAAACCGCCCACCCAGAATGTCAGCTTTCAGCTCCTGACTCACAGAATGGAGCGAGCCTCCTCCTATGAATATATACCGACTGAGTCTCATTTTCATTTATTTACATATGTGTAGTTGTAAAAGACCTTATAGATTTTTCTGTCAGACTTGGACCAACTTACACTATTAGTGGTTAAGCCAACTCGGATTGTTACGGACATTTTATTTAACCTGATTATTGTAAAGTTATTTCTTTTCTCCGTAGAATGCAGGAAAAGTGAGAGTGTGAACTTGTGTTCGGAAGGGCTGCACGATCAGGGACGCGATGACAGTGACAGATGCGCAGGAAACGACCGCAGGCTGCACGTGGCAAGCTCGGGTGGTCCCACCTCATTCTGCGCGGATCTTCAAAACCACCTCCCTGACATTCTTTCCATGAAACCTTCGCCTTTCGACACCGTATCCTCCACGGGAAAGGCCAATAATGGCTTGAACACGTGGTCGTCGTACCGTTGGTTTTACATTCAAAACCAATTTCCTTTTCAAAAACAGCTGTTTGGAGAGTTGATCGGTTAAGACCGTGTTTGTACACTGCATTGTCCTCTCGGTCCATAGGAGATAATCTATTTATAACGTACGTTACGTTAACATGGCGGTATTTTTCGCACGTCCCGTCGCGGCCGCATACCCCAAACAAGCTCTTTCCCTCCATCCCTCTTTTCTCATCTCCTGCCAATCTTCTTATCCTCCTCCGTTGCCTTATTTCCTCTTCTACAATCAAAATACCCCCCCCCCCCAGGCCCACTTTTTGTTGTTACCCATCCGGTACATACGTCATAAGTAGATGCTCCCGAAACAGCATCCAATCCTGCAGTACAATACATGAATTAATTATCAAATGTACCAGGTGTGCTCAGTGGTTGCTCGGTCACCTCGGGTCAATGTCACATGTCACATCCTAGATTGTTCATCGCTCGAGGATGTGACTGCTCAGGGTGGTGAATGGCCCAGAGTTTGTGCCCACACTGTATGATGATGCACGTCGGATTTGAGAAAATAAATGTTTAATTTGAGCTGTTTTCCGTGCACAAATCCACAATGTGCATGGCGATGGAATGTTAATGAATTGAAATGAGGACGAGAGAAGAACCTTCAGAGTTTAGGCTTTATTCCATTTGATTGAAGCCGCTTCTACGGGCACACCAGGAAATACAGACGAGCATGGAGTACATAAGCAGTAAGGTACACACGCGCAACTAATCACCGCAAAATAAATCAGTATTATATATCAATCAGTATTCTCACCATTCAATGAGCACCAAGTGAGCCGGCGACATAAAACGACAATGCCCCAGGGACAATCCCCGCGGCCGAGCTGAACCTCAGCTTTATCGCTTCTGTGCTCGAGCCGGGCAACATGTGATCACACGTCACGACCTTCAATTCACCACATTCTCCCCGTCTTTAAATGTAACTAGAGGCCCAGCTAACGCACCATGATTACTTCAGCGCTACAGGAGTATACATTTCAAGCAATGCGAACTATCTAAACTACAGAAGCATACATGCCAAGCAGTGAGGATTATTTTGAGGTGTAGGGGCATGGTAATGAGCATCGATATATTATGTAACGAGCATATAGGAGCATGAGCATCGAGGATGCCGATAATCCCCTTTACAGATTGAGTCGGCGAGGGGGTATTATTCGTCGGCCTCTCCGGGAGTAGATGGCGGTTTCACTTGAGGGAGGCTTCCGATCCTCTTGGTGAGCCTCGACTCGTGCCGGAGATGACTCCCCGATCGCTCCCGGGTGGAACGCGGTAGCCCCGTCGTCACCCGTCTCGGGTGGAGTCCCTGGGGGGGGAACACCTGGGGAGGGGATGTCAGAGGGAGGTGTGCCAGATGGTGGTGTACCTGCGGGAGGAGTGCCTGAGGGAGCCAAATGACGAACCGACACAGTGGTCTCCCTGCCATCCGGGAGCCTGACATGAGCGTATTCTGGATTAGTATCGATGAGTTCGACCCCTTCCACCATGGGTTCATACTTGCTTTGTCGTACCGGGCGTTTCATGAACACTGTTCCGGGATGGGTTAGCCAGTTGGGCACCGATTGGCCGTCAACATAACGTCGCTGGTGAGTAAACATTCGTTCATGAGGAGTTGCATTGGTGGACGTGCAGAGCAAAGAGCGTATGGAATTCAGAGCGTCGGGAAGGGTAACCTCCCACCGCTCGGGGCCCAGTCCTCTTGATTTCAACGCAAGAGTTACGGCTTTCCAAATGACCCCGTTATACCGTTCCACCTGACCATTACCCTGTGGGTTGTAACCCGTCGTTCGACTAGTTGCGATGCCGTGCTCTAATAGGAATTGTTTTAGCCCGGCCGACATGAAACACGGCCCTCTGTCTGAATGTATGTACGAAGGTTTCCCAAACATAGCGAAGAGGTCAGACAGACATTTCACGACAGTGCCCGAGGTCATATCCGAGCACGGAAACGCGAAAGGGAACCTTGAATACTCATCAACAACAGTGAATATGTATCTGTTGTCTGTCTCGGTCGGCAGGGGCCCTTTGAAGTCAATGTTTAGTCTCTCGAAGGGAGAAGTGGCCTTGATCAGTCTGCCAGAAGCCGCACCATAGAATCTGGGTTTTAGTTCAGCACAAACAGGGCATGAAGCATTCATTTGTTTAATATCTTCAATAGAATAGGGCAGGTTCTGTCTGCGTACGAAATGTGCCATTCTGGTTACCCACGGGTGGCACAGAGACACATGGAGGTCTTGCAAAGCCCGACTGATTGCCGCCGAGCAGTAGACCCGCGAGAAGGTGTCTGCAGCAGGGTTTTCCCTCCCGGGCCGGTAAACAATGTCGTAACTATAGCAGGCTAGGTCTATCCGCCATCTCATAATTTTTTCATTCTTAATTTTCCCGTTATTTTTCCCATCAAACATGAATAACACGGATCGTTGGTCCGTAACGAGCGTGAAGTGGTTTCCCAGTAAATAATGTCTCCATTTACGCAGCGCTTCGACGATGGCGTACGCCTCCTTCTCTATTGCCGAGTGTCTCTGCTCGCTTCCAGAGAGAGTTCTCGAGAAGAACGCGACGGGTCGCCCAGACTGATTAAGCATAGCAGCTATCGCGTGATCAGAGGCATCTGTTTCCACCACGAAGGGCACCGAGCTATCGATCGATAATACCACGGAATTACTGATATCGTCTTTGAGGTTGTGGAAAGCTGTTACAACAGCGGCATCTGGTGGAAAGTTTTTGCAATGCACTAGGGGATGTATTTTCTCAGAGTATTGGGAAATCCATCTCGCATAGTAAGCGAACATGCCGATCACCCGGCGCATTGTCTGCAGGTCCTGAGGTGGGGGTAGCTCACGAAGTGGGCGCAATCGCTCAGGATCAGGCTTAATCGTGCCGTCGGCTATCGTGTAGCCGAGTAGGTCAATTGACCTTGCCGAGAATACGCATTTCTCGTAGTTGAGAGTCAGATTATATTTTCTAGCAATGCTCAAGAATCTGTCCAGATTCATGTCATGTTCCCCCTGATCCCTACCGCACACTGTGACATTGTCCACGTAAACAAAAGTGTCTTTGAGGTTTTCATCTGAAATGATGTCGTCCATAACCCGTTGGAAGCAAGCTACTCCATTCGTGACACCGAATGGAATTCTCCTGAATTGGAAGAGGCGCCTACCTGCCTGGAATGCGGTGTAAGGTTTGTCTTCCTCTCGGATGGGAATTTGGTGATAGGCGCTTCGCAAGTCGATGGTGCTGAATATCTTATAATTGGCCACGCGTTCAACCATCTCGTCTATGCGCGGCAGGGGGTAGGCGTCGAGTTGGGTGAAGCGATTGACCGTTTGGGAATAATTGACAACCATTCGTTTCTTATGGTTCTGACTGCTGGTCACCAACACCTGTGCGCGCCATGGCGAATCGCTCGGTTCTATAATTCCTTCTTCCAGTAATCGCTTGGTTTCTGAAGTGATGAAATTCATGTCAGCAGTGGTATATCGCCGCGATTTGATCGCTTTTGGTTTGCAGACCGGCGACAGGTTAGCGAACAGCTGGGGGGACGTTACTCTGCGGTAGTCAAGGCATTTAAAATTAGACGAGGTTTGCTTCCTCCAAAGGGTATTTCGACGCTCGTGTGCTGTTTGAGGACATTATGACCCAGAATTACGTCTGCGCACAAATCACGAAGCACCAGTACCCTTACATCCCGATACGTGTACCCTTTTACGTCCAATTCAACATTGCAGTACCCTCGTAGGCGGGACTGTAGTGATGTGGCGGCCATGCATACCGTATTGTCTGTCGGGTGGATTTTCCATTTCCTGCCCTTCACTAGCGAGCTGTTGACGAAACTTTCAGAGCTACCGGTATCAATCAGTGCCTCAGCCATATGCCCGTTAATTCGTACGTTGATGATAGCCTTGGATAGATTCTCCGGGGAGGCTGCAGTTAGTTTATTTTGCGAGTAGAGAGCCGCAGAAGTGGGTTTATTTCTCCTTAGAGTAGATTTACATACCCTGGCATAATGCCCTTTCTTGTCACAATTCATGCATGTGGCATCTCTGGCGGGGAATTTTTGGCGGATGTGTCTTTTGTACCCACAAAAGAAGCATTTACCAACCGGAGCAGTTGCTGAGGAGTTTGACGTGGCCTGTGTATCCGGCTCCTCGGGTGTTTCTCCATCCCCTGTGTCTGGCTGTGTCTGTGCCAGTGGGGTTCCTTGAGTTCCCACCGTAGCAGCGTTCATTAGCAGCATCGGTGTCCCAAATGACTCAGATTGCTGCTGTGCCGTATCCATCGCTCGAGCCTGATCGACTACCTTTTCAAGAGTGGGTTGCGCTTTCTCTAGTAAGCGTTGCCGTATGTGGGCTGATCTAAGTCCTTGGATGAATGCCTCCCGGGTCGCTTCCTTTCGGTGTTCCTCGGCGCTTACGGCCCGAAAGCTGCAGTCTTTTCCCAGCTGATTCAGAGCTTGCAGGAACTGATCGATTGTCTCCCCGACTGCTTGCTTGCGTGTGTTGAGAAGATGTCGTATGTATACCTCGTTCTTGCGCTTCACGTAGAGCGCCTGCAGCACGTCGATCGCTGCTTCGTAAGTGTCGCACTCCGAGAAGAGCCTGTATACGCCGGGCGAGACATGATTCACGAGGGCGGCCAATTTGTCAGCTCCCTCTTCGATGATGGTCAGATAGTGTGAGAAGGAACGGAACCAATGCGACCATTTCATTTCTGAGTCAGTCGCGTTTGGGTCTGCGTCGAACCTCTCTGGTTTGTAGATCTTGTCCATCGTTGGTTGAGAGAGCCGAGAAAACCAAATGGAATAAATTGAAATGAGGACGAGAGAAGAACCTTCAGAGTATAGGCTTTATTCCATTTGATTGAAGCCGCTTCTACGGGCACACCAGGAAATACAGACGCAGCATGGAGTACATAAGCAGGAAGGTACACACGCGCAACTAATCACCGCAAAATAAATCAGTATTATATATCAATCAGTATTCTCACCATTCAATGAGCACCAAGTGAGCCGCCGACATAAAACGACAATGCCCCAGGGACAATCAGCGCGGCCGAGCCGAACCTCAGCTTTATCTCTTCTGTGCTCGAGCCGGGCAACATGTGATCACACGTCACGACCTTCAATTCACCACAATCAAGAGTCAGCTTTTGAGCTCGGTATCCCTGGACAGTATCCCGAAAGTATGGGTCAGGCCCAGAAGATTCACCAACATCAAAGACCACTTGTGGTCCTTTTATCAGTAACTTGAGATGAAACGAAACGAGAACGGCACTCGGGAGGGAACATGTACCTCCGCCAGGATGAACACTGAAGAGTTCGCGTGTTGTATCCGGCTGATAGGCCGAGGGACAGGGGTGTGTTCACTTAACAAGGTGCTCGTCAGCGCTTGCCGAAACCCCAGCCGTTCCTTATCAACGGTTTCGAATGCAGTGCTTGCGTTAGTGCTTAAGCCACTTAGCAAACGCTCCACAAGAAACAACTTGGAAACTGAACAACATCCCAGACCTGCATCCTGACTAAGGACGTACGTACGAGGAGGGGGTTAAAACGGAGGAAGTGCAAATGCCCTTCCTCAAATGCCAAAGAAGCTTTTATAATTCGGGCATAAAAATAATCATGATGACGAAATATCGCGAGATGATGAAATATTGTGAGATGATGCAATATCGCGAGATGACAGAATGATGACAGCACTGATCTACCACTGGATTGGTCATGACGGCTCGTGCGTTAAGCCACCAGAAGTGCACTTTCCGCCATCTTGTCTCCCCAAAAAGAGGCGAACTGTCAGAACACGCAACGTTGAACCGGGCCCGGCCGATTTTGAAAAATGTGTTTCTTCAAATTTATTTCAACTTCTGTCGAATATTTTAATGGATTTTGAAGTAAATTACTGTTCCTATTACTCAATCGAATTCCGGAAAATTCCCTTGGAGCTCCTTGGCAATTGCAAGTAGGCGATCAATGCATATTATGAGGCCGGACACAGGGTTGGATCAGAAAACAAACATAGGCCTAACATCCAAGTTACATTAGGCTCCAGATCACTTCATCAATAACAAAACAAGCAGTCATAGACTGGTACTTACGAAATCGTCAACGTGACCTCTGACCTTGTCTAATAAAAGCTGTCTCTCGAGAAGGTGGCGATGCAAACCAGAAGTTTCTATGATGATTCTGTACAAAACCATCTAGAATCGAATGTTTTGGATGTTTGACCTCACTGTGACCTTGACCTTTGACCGATTTTGACCAAAATCTAATCAGCGCTAGCCACCACCCTCCTGAATCACGTGGTGTAATTTGACATTGGTGGCTTCTTCCGTTCGAGTTATCATTTTTTGGATGTTTGACCTCACTGTGACCTTGACCTTTGACCGATTTTGACCAAAACCTAATCAAGACTAGCCATCGCCCTCCTGAATCACGTGGTGTAATTTGACATTGGTAGCTTCTTCCGTTCTCGAGTTATCGTGCCTACAAACAAACAAGCAGTCATAGACTGGTACTTATGAAATCGTCAACTTGACCTCTGACCTTGTCCAATAAAAGCTGTCTCTCGAGAAGGTAGCGACGCAAACCAGAAGTTTCTATGATGATTCTGTATGAAACCATCAAAAATCGTAACGTTGACCGAAGCAAAAATCTCCATTTCTCCACGCAATTATATTATACCTTAACGTAACTCAACGACGCGTCTGCTCGAGCGCACTGCATCATGGGACGACCCGTGACGCGTCGAGTGAAATATTTTTTTTATACAATCTTAAAACGTCTCCAAAACATCCGATTTTTACCAGAATTTCTACAACCGAGTTTAAAGTGTCCTAAGCAATCGCAAACCCCGAAGACAAAATTAAAATCGAAGTTAAAACGAACTCGTAACGTTGAGCGAAGCAAAAATACTCCATTTCTCCACGTGAATTTACGGAATTATGTTTGACCTCACTGTGACCTTGACCTTTGACCAATTTTGACCAAAATCTAATCAGCACTAGCCATCACCCTCCTGAATCACGTGGTGCAATTTGACATTGGTAGCTTCTTCCATTCTCGAGTTATCGTGCCTACAAACAAACAAACAAACAAGCAGTCATAGCCTGGTAATTTCGAAATCGTAAACTTGACCTCTGACCTTGTCTAATAAAAGCTGTCTCTCGAGAAGGTAGCAACGCAAACCAGAAGTTTCTACGATGATTCTGTTCCAAACCATCAAAAATCGAATGTTTTGGATGTTTGACCTCACTGTGGCCTTGACCTTTGACCGATTTTGACCCAAACCTTATCAGCGCTAGCCACCACCCTCCTGCATCACGTGGTGTAATTTGACATTGGTAGCTTCTTCCGTTCTCGAGTTATCATGCCTACAAACAAACAAACAAACATACAAACAAAAACGGAAGTCATCAATATACTTACGAAATCTTTAGATTTCGTAAGTAACAAACAAACATACAAACAAGCAGTCATAGATTGGTACTTACGAAATCGTCAACTTGACCTCTGACCTTGTCTTATAAAAGCTGTCTCTCGAGAAGGTAGCGAGGCAAACTCGAAGTTTCTACGATGATTCTGTACCAAACCATCAAAAATCGAATGTTTTGGATGTTTGACCTCACTGTGACATTGACCTTTGACCGATTTTGACCAAAATCTAATCACCGCGAGCCACCACCCTCCTGAATCACGTGGTGTAATTTGACATTGGTAGCTTCTTCCGTTCTCGAGTTATCATTTTTTTGGATGTTTGACCTCACTGTGACCTTGACTTTTGACCGATTTTGACCAAAATCTAATCAGCACTTGCCATCACCCTCCTGAATCACGTGGTGTAATTTGACATTTGTAGCTTCTTCCGTTCTCGAGTTATCTGAACCAAACCATCAAAAATCGAATATTTGACCTCACTGTGACCTTGACCTTTGACCGATTTCGACCAAAATCTAATCAGCACTAGCCATCACCCTCCTGATTCACGTGGTATAATTTGACATTGGTAGCTTCTTCCGTTCTCGAGTTATCGTGCCTACAAACAAACAAACAAACAAACAAGCAGTCATAGACTGTTACTTACGAAATCGTCAACTTGACCTCTGACCTTGTCTAATAAAAGCTGTCTCTTAAGAAGGTAGCGACGCAATCTAGAAGTTTCTACGATGATTCTGTACCAAATCATCAAAAATCGAATGTTTTGGATGTTTGACCTCACTGTGACCTTGACCTTTGACAGACTTTGACCAAAATATAATCAGCACTAGCCATCACCCTCCTGAATGACGTGGTGTAATTTGACATTGGTAGCTTCTTTCGTTCTCGAGTTATCTGTACCAAACCATCAAAAATCGGATATTTGACCTCACTGTGACCTTGATCTTTGACCGATTTCGACCAAAATCTAAGCAGCATTTGCCATCACCCTCCTGAATCACGTGGTGTAATTTGACATTGGTAGCTTTTTCCGTTCTCGAGTTATCGTGCCTACAAACAAACAAACAAACAGAAACGGAAGTCATCAATATACTTACGAAATCTTTAGATTTCGTAAGTAACAAAACTAAAGACATGTTTTTTATGTTATTTAAAATATGTTTTGTTATTTTAGGCAATTTTTTGTTATTCTACGTTTCTTCATGTTTTCGGGGCAAGGGTGTAAGCTACGAGATGCTTGATTGAAGGCCGTTTTGAGACCAAAGTTCGCAGGCAAAAGTTAACCATGACGAGGCCAATAACTCCATACAAAGCCTTTCAATTTCCAACACATCCTGAAACCCTATAAATATAATATCCTTCTCGTAAATAATATCATGTAGCTGTGGACTTTTCTCACAAGCAGCGTGGGGTACCCCCCCCCCCCCAATCTCAACACTCCTTGTGTGTTATACAATGTAAAGTTCAAAACATATTCAGGAGTTACGTGTTAAAAACTGAAAAATTACATCAATAAATGAAGAAGATGATTAGACTGCTTTCATTTTGCACACAATAATTTTTTAGAATGTATAAACTTCAGGTTAAATCAACATTCCCCTACCATTTGGAGGAGTGGGGGAAGGAACCCCCCCCCATCCCCATCAGACTCTCCCCCTCAGTCACTTCCCTCCCTTGCACCATGGATCCCTTCCATCCCACCTCTCTTTCTTCTCTTAATGTTGTCAACTTTATATGTACTCAGGGATCAGGACTCGGATCATTACTTTTAATTATTTACATCAATGATTTGGAGAGAGGGGTGAAGAGGTTTTCCAAATTTGCAGATGACACAAAGCTTGGAGGGAAGGTGGGTAGCAGAGGTGGTGGTGATCAGATTCAGGAAAGTGTTGATACTCTCATAGATTGGGCAAAAGATTTTAGCTCTCATACAGCCTCGACAATGTATACAAAAAAAAAAAAAAAAGATTGGAGAATGTAATTTAACCTGTGTAAGTGTAAGGTGTTGGGGATGGGGAAGAAGTTCTTCCGAAGAACAATATAAATAGAGATTACAGAATACAAGGTGTAATGTTGGAGTGTGTCACATGGGGGAAGGATCTCAGGGTGGTAAGAGATATGGGAGGTAAGCAGGCAGCACAGTGTCAGGCAGCAAAATGTGAAGCAAATCTGGTTTTCAGTTATATTTGGAGGGGGATCAATTATATATCAAAAGAGTTGTTAACATAGCCTAGGAATTTAGTGAGGGCCACATCTAGAATATTGTGTGCAGTTTTGGTCACCACAACTCAGGAAGGACATCGCTGCCATGTCGAAGGGTTCAACGCAGGGCGAACAGATTGATTCCGGGCCTCACTCGACTCAGCTGAGGAGCAGTTGAAGGAGACAGGGCTTTATGCAATAGAAAGAAAGAGGTTACGAGGCGATATGATTGAGATGTTTAAGGTATTGAAGGGCATCGACAAAATAAGTGCAGAATAATTTTTCAGCAGAGTAGACACAGTGATCGCACCAGGGGCATTGCTTGAGAGTAAAGAAGATTCGAGTTAAGAAGGTAGTGAGGTACGGGTCTTTCACTCAAAGAGTAGTTAATGCATGGAACGGTCTCCCTGGAAAGGAATTGGTGACAGAAACAGTAGATGGGTTTAAATTGGAATTAGATAGGAACCTGGAAGTTATGGAGATTGAGGGGTAGAGGAAAAAGCCTGGTGTTGGCTTCGTGGTTCAGGTGGCAGCTTGGGATCCCAGGGTCCTGAGTTCAAGTCCCGTTGGCCGCTGAATTAATATACATCAGGAGGTTGACTCAGCCTGTCATCCTTCTGATGTCGGCAAAATGAGTACCAGTATACTGGTAAGGGGGACACTGCATCAGCGGCACAGCCGCGTCCCAACCAGTGATGCAACCAGCAGCCACAGGCTGCACTCGATAGAGAGAGAGAAGGGTAGAGGGATGTTGGCAGGTCTTTTTGCAAGTTTGAGCATTGATGGATGATTATGTGCATGTCTGCAGAGTGTTGTTGATGGGGGTGGGTCTTGTCAAGGGGTGTTGTGTGGTTGATGTTTTTTTTTTTTTTTTTTACCCAAGACATGCCACCTCCTCTGGAAGTTGGAAAAAAAGTCCGGAATTTTCTTGTGTTGATGTGGTGCAGGTATGAAGGGCCGAAACCTGCGTTTAATCACCGTGTGTATGACATCACAAAATACACTTAACACACGAAAATGTGAAATATCAACGTTCCCTGTCAGCGCACAGACGGAAAAGGTGATTAAACCGTGCAAAGTGACATTCTCTCACGGTCACATGAGGTCTGTGATTTTCACAAGTTCATGACACCAACTAATAAAAACTTTGCATGAGTTGCATGCAAAGTTTATTGCTTGCATTTGGAGATTTCTTACTGCCAGTCTGCTGTTTTCATATTCGCTGCAGTGATGTTTTGGGGGAGACAAGATGGTGGAAAGTGAACTTCCGGTGACTTCACTCCTCCGTATACAATCGCAGTGGACGTGACCAATCCAGTAGTGGAGATCAGTGGATGACAGCCTGTGATGTAAAAACTCACGTGACTTGTTATATATTCCACCATTTTTGCAATTATCAATTGTAATCCTTTTTGGGTTAAAATAATAGTAAAAATATGATAAATATCGAATTTATTATACATCTGAAAAGTGGGAGATTTGCCCGACTCCCGAGGTTTCACCGCCCTCATGCACTTTCAAAATGACGTATTTCCGTCTTCGAGTGCGTGTTACGCAATCACGCACATGTAGAAACACAAATGGCTGATGGTAGGGGAACACCAGCATGTTGTGGAAGGCCAAAGAAGAGGTCCAGGACCCTGGGATCTCTGTCGATCTCATCAGAAGGATTCTCAACGACTTTCTGATCGGCTGTTCGTGTTGCCGGATTATGTCTAAGGAAGATCAGGAATGGTTGGGAGGGGGGTGATGAGGGGAGGTGGGATGGTTGGGAAGGGGTAGGTGAGGGAGGGTGGGATGGTTGAGAGGGGATGATGAGAAGGGGTGGGTTGGTCGGGAAGAGGATGGTGAGGTGGGATGGTTGGGAGGAGGATGGTGAGGGGTGGTGGGATGGTTGGAAGGAGAATGGTGAGGGGTGGTGGGATGGTTGGGAGGAGGATTGTGAGGGGTGGTGGGATGGTTGGAAGGAGGATGGTGAGGGGTGGTGGGATGGTTGGAAGGAGGATGGTGAGGGGTGGTGGGATGGTTGGAAGGAGGATTGTGAGGGGTGGTGGGATGGTTGGGAGGAGGATTGTGAGGGGTGGTGGGATGGTTGGGAGGAGGATTGTGAGGGGTGGTGGGATGGTTGGGAGGAGGATTGTGAGGGGTGGTGGGATGGTTGGGAGGAGGATTGTGAGGGGTGGTGGGATGGTTGGGAGGAGGATTGTGAGGGGTGGTGGGATGGTTGGGAGGAGGATTGTGAGGGGTGGTGGGATGGTTGGGAGGAGGATTGTGAGGGGATGGTGGGATGGTTGGGAGGAGGATTGTGAGGGGTGGTGGGATGGTTGGGAGGAGGATTGGGAGGGTGAGTTCGGATAGTTGGGAGGGGATGGTTAGGAGGAGGATGGTGGAGTGGCCGCTTTGTGACCTGACTCCACAGGAGGTTTGCACTCCAATCGAGTGGAATGGCCATTCTTGTTTGCACCATGTTTTGTTTCCTGTTGATGTCAATGTCTTTATACACCTCTCACATGTTTATTCATTTTCCATTGTTTCAGATCGTTCATCGCTATGTGCGCTGAGGTTTCAATTAAAAAAGACAAAATGTTCCACATGAAATCGTGCAAGTGACCCTGTCGTTATCTCATGAAATGTGATCATTGCCAAAGGTAAATGGACTCTGACAACCAATAAACGCATACCAAAAACGTGCACAACAGCTTGAAGTGTATGTTCTGGCAACATAGCCACCATCATTCAGGCAAATCTGTGGCCTCCCCCCCAAAAAAAATTGGCTTCTCTGCTCCTGATCCAGACTATTCGTCCCACACATCAAAATCTGATTGTCTTGTTCTCGTCACTGAGCCAACTCATCCAACAAGTATTGTCATTAGTTTTAGATATCGTGATATATGTATATGTATATGTATATATATATATATATGTATATATATATATATATATATATATATATATATATATATATATATATATATATATCTTCTTCTTCTTTCGGCTGCTCCCGTTAGGGGTCGCCACAGCGGATCTTCCATATGATCCGCATAGTGATTTGGCACATGTTTTACGCCGGATGCCCTTCCTGACGCAACCCTGGTCGCCTCTTACGACACAGGGATATGGTACACCTATTTTAACCGGGGTATACACCGGCCCAGTATACTGGTACTCATTTCACCGACCTCGGAAGGATGACAGGCTGAGTCAACCCCCTGGTGTATTAATTCAGTGGCCCAACGGGGCTTGAACTCAGGACCTTTTGGATCCCAAGCTACTGCCCGAACCACTGCGCCAACACACCAGGCTATATATATATACATATATATATATATATATATATATATATATATATATATATATATATATATATATATATATATATATATATATATATATATATATATATATATATATATATATATATATATATATATATATATATATATATATATATATATATATATATATATGTGTATATATATATATATATATGTGTATATATATATATATATATATATATATATATATATATATATATATATATATGTGTATATATATATATATATATGTGTATATATATATATATATATATATATATGTGTATATATATGTATATATATATATATATATATATATGTATATATATATATATATATATATATATATATATATATATATATATATACACATACATATACATATACATATACATATACGAAATCCTCTTATCCAGATCTTCCCCAAAGTCGAATCGATTCGTCCTTGGCAGACACCCAACCTGTCCACCAAGTTTCATCTGAATGCATCCATAACTTTTTCAGATGCTGTGCTTGATCTCGTTTTTTGCGTGATCTCTCAATGGTGATCGTGCTTTTCAACAGCAGAGTGGTGGATGACTGGAACAGTCTTCCACAGGAAGTAGTTGAAGCCAAGACTACAGATGAATTTGTCTAAATTGGGCAAGTGCTGGTGGAATGAGTCTGTATGAGGCACGCAACCCTTCCCAAAGTCTGAACTCCTCAAGAATGTGCAAGCACTAAAGTTAAATATTACAATGACGAACAGATCAGGGTGTAACAGGATCACCTTATCCCCAAATCCGATGATGATGATGATGATGATGATGATGATGATGATGACTGAAGCTCAAACCAGCCGTCTTGCACTTGCAGACGGGCTGATGAGGCTTCGGGGAGAGGGGGGGTAAGTTTAGCCACCCCCTACGGATTCTCTTCGCTGCATGTTTCTCCTTTGTCTAAAACTGCTTTTTCCTAATACTACAAGTAAACTTTGTGACTTGTTATGCATAGATGGCACCACCGTTCAGGTCTCTCCACCCTGGCACTTCTAAGAGGGGGTGGGGGTTACTCTGTTACGAATCTGGCAGCCATGAGCACTCAACTTTCAGGTCCCCGTAGCTCAGTTATTTCATTAAGTAAATGTGGATATATTGCTCCCTTTCCCCTATGTCCAATGGGAATTAAGTGTACATATGCTACGGGTTATTTTATAGTTAGGATTTTTACATCATCAACTATAACAACAACATCGCTCCTTCGCTCCTACCACCATCGGCCTTTCTGACGCGCATAAGTGCCGAGTGCCTGTGAGCACATCGGTTCCATTGGCAACCGACATATTGGCTCTGCTCCAGGGTCGAGCAAGACGTGTTGCCTTCAGCCAATGGGCAAAGTGCGAGCAACATATGCCACGTTCCAACCAATGCGGAGGCATGTCACCCGAAGAAGGAGGAATGCCTCTCAGGGGGGACGGGCTGCGAGGATGCTCGCCACGCCCCCCCCCGCCCCCCAAGACGAATCACGAACGGCAAGTGGATCGCCTGAGTCGAACCGCCCAATCCGGAGCAGAGTTGCGTCAGGGGAGTGAAGAGTAGCGCGGGTGTGCGCGAGGTGGTCCTGTCTTTTTTCCCTTGAGCCTGTCCCGCGGAGGATCACCTGCCTGCGAGTTTGTCCTGCCGAGAATCGCTTGCCGGTCTTGTCTGCTGGCACTCGGTCTCGTCGCTTGCCGGAGGAGCGTGCTGGACCCCGACACTACCCTCCGTACCCGGTGCTTGCAGCGGCATCGAGTTGCGGGTTCAAGTCCCGCCAAGCCGGATCGTCAAGGGCCGCACAAGGCAGGAAGGTCCAAGCTAGCTCTGGTCTCCAGCTCACCTTTCGTCGAGCTGGAAGCCTTCAATAAAGACCTGACGGGGTCCATTTCTTTAGGTTTGGTCTGTGTGTGGGCCCGTCTGTTAAGTAGAATCGTTAAGTACTTGCGTTATTGTACATTGGAATATATTCGGTTGTAATCTGCTCTTTGTGTCCCTCCCCCGGTTTTTGCCCATTATTGCAAAAATAAATTCCCCTCTTGTTGAATGTCCCAGCTTGTTCCCTGTCATTTATTTTATTGGCTTAGCATGGTGCGTGTTGGGAAATAGCGAGACAGTAAATTGTGCATTTGGACCCACAGGCCTCGGTAACCATCCGCTCAGGTTACACGGTAACGGCTCGTCCCGCTCGAGGCCTATCAAGGGTGCGAATTCCCTGGTAAGCTTTGCCATGTGGGTACTTAGGTATTTTGAAGTTTGGCAATTAACCCATCCCACGCAGTCAAATTATTGGTGATTCATGGTCCTGTAAGGGCCCGTGCCTTTCGGACTTATCTGAGGGTGACGACCTAAATTCTGGTGTGTTCGGTGGAGCCGACTCTACTGCTCCCCCTCACGGTCGTGCTCGCCACCGATACCCGGCCCAACAACTCAACTTACTTCCCTCTCCCCTATTTCGACTCATTGTTGTGCTGTATCACGTGATTGGGTTTTCGTATATCATGACTCTGCCGCGAGGGGTGGCGGTGATGTACATCCAGTAGGGCAATAAAGTGGAGTTACTGCTACGCTCTCGCTCTCCATGTTCCGCTGCACCGTGGATACCACAATTGGCTGACGAGGATGGTTGATCGACGAGTCACGGCGCACGGACGTGTGCCTGTTTTCATCGGAGACTACTTTGAATTGTTTTCAGAACAGTTGGGATGCTATTTCCACGCGAACGATGTGGTCGAGGAAAGCAAACAGAAGTCGATCTTGCTCGCCTCGCTATCGGTGGAACATTATCGACTGCTGAGTGATTTGGTGGTGCCGGACAAGCCCAGTGGGGACACGCTGTCATTTCAGGACATTGTGCAGAAGTTAAAAGCACACTTGGCGCCGGAGAAGTCATTACAGCTAGCTCGATACCAGTTCGATCGCCTCGCGAAAGGTACAGGGGAGCGAGTCGCTGATTTTGTGGCGCGAGTGAAGCCTTCTTCCGTGGCCTGCAAGTTCACGGCAGAGGAGCGTCCGGCTCGGCTCAGAGATAGTTTTATTTCTGGTTTGCAAGATGCGAAAATGGTTTCGGCGGTTCTACGGCTGAAGGGTGAAGCCATTACATTTACCTCGGCGGTCGACACTGCTACAGCTGTCGAGCAGACTCTCGGAGTTGTTTGGGCCATCACCGGCCGCGGCATGCCGGATGGCCTGGGGGCCCACGCGGTGTCGCGAGTGCCCCGGGACGCACGCACGACCTTCGGTGCGGGTCGGGGCCAGACATCGCCGCGCGGCCGCACGAACGGTGAGGTGACCCCGCGGACGTGTTTGGGATGCGGAGGTCAACACCTGTGCCGTGTGTGCCCGTTTAAAAGCACCGTGTTTACGTTGTCACAAGGTGGGTCATCTGAAGCGTGTGTGCCGAGGGGCGTTGGCCACCGTTAAGGTCATGGACGGCGATGTGCGAGGCGACCTCAGCGACCCGGGGCGGAACCGGCAGCCGTTGATGGGCCTGTTTTCAATTGGCCCTGCGGCGGCGTGCCCGATGACGGTGGAAGTCGAAGTGAACAACACGCCGATCACGTTTCAGGTTGATACGGGAGCGGCGGTGTCGATCATCGGCGAACAGACCGCGTAGACTCAACGACCTGAAGCTTATCAGGTCCGACCTCACACTGTTCACGTACACCCACGAGAAGATAACGCCAGTCGGGATGGCAGACGTGTCTGTGCGGTATCAAGGCCAGGTCACCGCGCTTCCATTGTACCTCGTGCGGGGGAGGGGTCCATTTCTCCTAGGCCGAGACTGGCTGACCCGCATCAGGCTAGACTGGGCCACCGTTCACCTTGTGCAACCCGTGCCGAACCGATGGGAGGATCAGTTGGAGAAGATTCTTCAAAGACATCAAGGTTTGTTTTGCGACGACCTTGAGAAACTCAAGGGGGTGGAGGCAAAACTCTTCCTGAAGGAGGGGGTGGTTCCTCGTTTTTGTAAACCACGACCGGTGCCGTATGCTCTGCGGGACAAGGTCAAGGGTGAACTGGATAGGCTGGAGGCCTGTGGAGTGATCGAACGGGTGTCGTACTCAGATTGGGCCATCCCGGTCGTCACGGTGCTGAAACGGAATGGAGACGTCCGATTGTGCAGGGACTTCAAGTCCACGGTTAACCCGGGGCTCAGCGTGGAGCAATATCCACTGCCGTCAATTGATGAAATATATTCACGATTGGCGGGGAGTCAATACTTCACGAAGCTTGATCTGCGTGATGCATATTTTCACCTGCCGATGGATCCCGGGAGTAGCGACCTTTTGACAATCAACACGTGTCAAGGGCTCTATCCGATATACCCGGCTCTGTTTTGGGATTGCTTCGGCCCTCGCCTTGTGGCAGAAAGCCATGGATCAGGTTTGCATTGGCCTGCCTGCTCAAACCTACTTGGACGATGTGCTCATTGCGGGGAAAACGGCGGACGAGCATCTTGCGAATATTGCCCAAGTGCTGACGAAGCTAGAAGCGTGCGGCCTGCGCTTGAACAGGGACAAGTGCGCGTTCTTCAAGCAGCGCTTGGAATACCTCGGGCACATCATCATGCTGGAGGGACTGTTGAAAGGCCCTCGGAAGGTGGAGGCGATTCAGCACATGCCACCGCCTCGCGACAAGACGCAGCTGCGCTCGTTCATTGGTATGGCCCAGTATTACCAAAGGTTCGTGCGCGGGCTCAGCTCACAGCTTGTGCCGTTAACGCGGTTGCTCAGGAAGGACGAGCGCTGGGCCTGGGGGCCTGCACACCAGGCGGCGTTCGACCGAGTCAAGCGGCTGCTCACAGAGGATACGGTCCTCGTGCACTACGAGCCTGCGCGTCCGCTCTTATTGGCATGAGACAGCTCTGCATATGGCATCGGAGCAGTGCTCTCCCACAGGATAGACGATGGTTCCGAGCGGCCTGTTTGTTTTTCATCCCTGACCCTGTCCGCAGCAGAGCGGGAATATGCCCAGATCGAGCACGAGGCTCTCAGCCTCGTCTGGGGTGTGCGGAGGTTTCATCAATACCTGCTAGGGCGGCATTTCACTTTGCAGACGGATCACAAACCACTTCAATTCATCCTGAAGCCCGAACGCGGGGTACCGGTGGTAGCGGCCGCGTGGATACAGCGGTGGTATCTGTTTCTTGCTACTTACGATTACGATATTCAGTTCTGGAGCACCGAAAAGCATGCTAACTGCGACGGGCTCTCGCGCTTGCCTTGCGCGGAGGGTCCAGCTGCGTCTGAGTCGGCCGACCGGGTTGATGTGTTCGCGCTGGGCCAGGTCCAAAGCGGGCCGATCATGGCCAAACAGGTCACGGTGGAATCGGCTCATGATCCAGTACTCGCCCGTGTCGTCCAGGTGATTTCTACGGGGAATTAGAGTGATCTACCTTCAACACCGGCATTTCAGCCTTTCGCGTCGCGCGCATCGGAGCTGTCGTTGGTCCAACGGTGAGTTATGTGGGGAATGAGGGCGGTGATTCCACCGAAGTTCAGGCAGTGGTGTTTGGAAGAACTGCATGTCAGTCACCTTGGCTGAAATCTAAAGATTTCGAAAGTATATTGATGACTTCTGTTTGTTTATTTGTTTGTAGGCACGATAACTCGAGAACGGAAGAAGCTACCAATGTCAAATTACACCACGTGATTCAGGAGGGTGGTGGCTAATGCTGATTAGAGTTTGGTCAAAATCGGTCAAAGGTCAAGGTCACGGTGAGGTCAAATATTCGATTTTTGATGGTTTGGTACAGATAACTCGAGAACGGAAGAAGCTACCAATGTCAAATTACACCACGTGATTCAGGAGGCTGATGGCTAGTGCTGATTAGATTTTGGTCAAAATCGGTCAAAGGTCAACGTCACAGTGAGGTCAAACATCCAAAACATTCGATTTTTGATGGTTTGGTACAGAATCATCGTAGAAACTTCTGGTTTGCGTCGCTGCCTTCTCAAGATACAGCTTTTATTGGACAAGGTCAGAGGTCAAGTTGACGATTTCATAAGTGCCAGTCCATGACTGCTTGTTTGTTTGTTTGTTTGTAGGCATGATAACTCGAGAACGAAAGAGACTACCAATGTCAAATTAGACCACGTGATTCAGGAGGGTGATGGCTAGTGCTGATTAGATTTTGGTCAAAATCGGTCAAAGGTCAAGGTCACAGTGAGGTCAAACATCCAAAACATTCGATTTTTGATGGTTTGGTGCAGAATCATCGCAGAAACGTCTGGTTTGTGTCGCCACCTTCTTGAGAGACAGCTTTTATTAGACAATGTCAGAGGTCAAGTTGACGATTTCGTAAGTACCAGTCTATGACTGCTTGTTTAATCATTTTTTTTTTCGTTGCCCGATTTGAACGAAACGTGATACTGCACACTACAGGCGAATGGTGAGTTATGTGGCCCTAAAATATTTGCGCTATCATGTACCGTTTTGGCTGTATTTTGGGACCATACATACAAGATGAGAGTTTTAGTAATATAGAGATAGATAATGTTTATCAACATCTCCCTGAAACGTCCATATAAATCAAACGTTGTTTTGTTTTTCAGTGAAAGCTACTCGTGGTTTCTGGGTTGTATACAGTATGTACTGTAGTCGATAATCACACTGACTCCAACCTGCTGATTCATGTTTGCGCGTGTGTCTGTGTCTGTGTTGTTCATAAAGCATTACATTTTCTTTTGCTAACTCCCCTAACTCTCTTTTTTTTTTCTCTCCATCTCTCTCCCTCTCTTACTGTCCCATCCTTGCTCTACCCCCTCCCAATATAGTGCAGTACCCTCCTCCCTCATCTTCTCTCTCATTCTCCCCTCTCTGTCTCTGGACATATCCGGACGGTGGTTAGGTATGAACGGTGTTTGTCTCTGGACGTGTCCTGGCAGTGTTTATATCCGGACGGGAGTTTGTCTCCAGACGTGTCTGAGCAGTGTTTGTCTCTGGCCAGCTTGGCTCCAGATGCGTCTGCCGGGCGGTGTTTCTCTCCGGACAGCTTGGCTGCAGACGTGTCCAAGCAGTATTTCTGTCTGGACGGGAGTTTGTCTTCAGACGTGTTTGAGCAGTGTTTCTCTCCGGACAGCTTGGCTGCAGACGTGTCCAAGCGGTATTTATGTCTGGATGGGAGTTTGTCTCCAGACGTGTCTGAGCAGCGTTTGTTTCTGGCCAGCTTGGCTCCGGATGCGTCTGCCGGGCGGTGTTCGTCTCCGGACGCGTCCGGGCAGTGTTTGTCTCTGGACAGCCTGGCTCCGGACGCGTCTGGGCGGTATTTATGCTTGGACGGGAGTTTGTCTCTGGACTTGTCCGGAGAGGAGTTTATCTCTGGGCCATGTTTATGGTATGACTGGTAGATAATGGATTTCAGACATTTTTTTCCATCTTCACTATTCGATGCAGAATCATTTTGATGAAACAATATAAATCGTAATTAATGCTCCATCGCACATCTGCCTTCCCTTCCTCTCTCCTCACACTGTCTTTCCTTCCCCCACTCCTCCTCGTGCCCCTCCCTCCTATCTCCACCTCTTCAGTGAAGCAACACATGGTATTTGCTCATCTATATATTAATACTGAAGGACCAATTTTGTGCTCCTTCTCGCGGTCGCGTCATGTTTTTCTTGGTACTGTGACCTGGACTGAAAGAAACTTCGTACCTGTAAGAGTGCATCGCACATAGTGGCAATAGTCAACCTTCAACGCTGAAGCAGAATAAACACTTTTCGTTTTACATTCGTTTACATGGCGACGTGTGACGTCATCGCTGAGAGGCGTCAGGACGTCATGACATCGGCCATTCGCTGACGTCATTACGTCTGTCGTCGACAGACCGTTACCGCTGAGAGGTGTAATTCCACTCCTCGAAAATAGCGTCTGCAATGTAAAACCCTCTTCTGCACATGCTGACTACCTCAGAATGTGAATTTGACACAAAAAATGTAACAAGAAACATTGTATCTTCTATATATTAATACTGAAGGACCAATTTTGTGCTCCTCCTCGCGGTCGCGTCACGTTTTTCTCGGTACTATGACCTGGACTGAAAGAAACTTCGTACCTGTGAGAGTGCATCGCACATAGTGGCAATAGTCAACCTTCAACTCTGAAGCAGAATAAACACTTTTCGTTGAGACGGGGGCGAGGAGTGAAGAGGTGGGGCGGGGGATGAAGAGACGGGGGCAGGGAGTGAAGAGGCGGGGGGCAAGGTTAGCAAATGTTTGGGCGGGAGTAAGCAAATTGAAAGCGGGAGACGGGGGGAGGGAATTGGGCGGGGGATGAGTGGGCAGGGGCTGGGGTGAATTAGGCGGGATTGAGTGTGAGGGGTGGACAGAGGGGCGGGGGCCCGTGGGCGAGTGGTGCGCGGAATCAAGAGACGGGGGAGGGGAGTGGAGGCGGGGGCGGGGCCGGGGTAATTAAATTTTTGGGCAGGGGTAAGCAAATTGAAGGCGGGGGTGGGAGGTGGGGGGAATGGGGCAGAGGCGGGGGAAATGGGGGCAGGGGCGGGGGGAAATGGGGGCAGGGGCGGGGGATGAGTAGGCGGGGGCAAGCACACCCTGTCCAGTCCATGTCCCTCGAGTTCGTGCGATCTGGTGAGGGTGGTTGAATGAACGGAATCCTTCTGTGACGGGGTTTCGACTAGTTGTAAATACCAGTGCATGCCTGTAGGTGCGTGCCCGTACGTGCGTGGCTGTACGTGCAAACAAAAACAAAAACTTTCAAACCGCTTGCCAGAAACAACAACCACACAGGCCGTTCCTTCGCTCTTGTTAATGACACACACACACACACACACACACACACACACACACACACACACACACACACACACACACACACACACACACACACACACACACACACACACACACACACACACACACACACACACACACACACACACACACACACACACACACATTGCTGGAATTATAGATAGATGAAATGAGGTCAATGAGATGACAAATGAAGGGGTTGAATACAGACTGCAGAGCAATGAGTAAGGAAACTCGTCGTTGTGAATCGTTTTTACCACCAAATTGAGATCTATTTCGTTGGCAAGCAGGTTGAGTAAAGCTGAATTCCTTAACACTTCCAAAGGCCACAGCGTTTTGACAATTGGAAACCAAAAAAAGTTATGCACTTTTTTTGATAAATTCTTTTCGGAAAAATTTTCTTCAATAAATAATAATAAAAGTTGTCTCCATGTACATTGTACACACCTTTATCTCGTTAGCGCCTCTTCATAAACAACATTGCTGAGGTAATGGCGCTTATAAACAATAATAAAAATTGTCTCTATGTACACACCTTTATCTCGTTAGCACCTCTTCATACACAACATTGCTGAGGAAACGGCGCTTCTTCTTTGTTTCCTTGTCCAGGGCAAGAATGCGGAGGCTGTTGGACCTGCCAACGTTTTGATAAATTATTAGTTTTAATGACCAATTATTCAATTTGCGCTAACGTATTTTGCCTTTTCGCAATGTCGTCGCAAGGAAAAACAAAGAGAAGAGAAGAGAGAGAAAAAAAAAACGTTCGTGCAAAAAAAAAAAAAATTTTACTTCCTGGTTCGGAACATACCAGCTCACTCTGATGTTACCGAAATTTATGCACCGTCTAATATGAAAACGATCATAACTTGGGGCATTGTGTTTATGTATAAATGCGCATAAGAAATCGAGAAATTATTAGAATACCCGAAGTCATCATTATCCGGAAGTCCGTACGTTGTAACCCGTAATGGCAAACGCGGCTGAGGTTCCTTTCCTCCATCGACCACGCCCACGCAACAACGTGTCTTGTCATTGGTTGGCAAATAAATGGCCATAACTTGGGAAGCACTTGTCCGATTAATATCAAACCTTTAAAAGCCACATCCTCAGGTCCCCAGCAATATACCTGGCAAGTTTCAATTAGATCGGACGAGTGGTTGTCGACAAACAGTGGTCACACACACACACACACACACACACACACACACACACACACACACACACACACACACACACACACACACACACACACACACACACACACACACACACTGCTGGAATTATAGATAGATAAACAATGTCCTTTATTAAGGGTCAATGAGTTTGTATGAGAACCAGCATTTTCTTTGCACAGGATGATTCGGCACCATGTCCTGTGAGAAATGCTCAACATTGTCAGGTCCACTTGTGCCAATTAATGAGAAAAGGACAAAATATTATGGGTCACAAGACATCTGGACCACCCTGGAGGGTCACAAGACATCTCGAACACCCTGTTTGGAGTTATATTCCAGTGGTACGTATTTTACAGTACTCTCTGGACATGTGCAGTTCTACAAGTACGTCCTTTATAGATGCACTCATTGCGACACATACCTTGCAGACGTACTCACATTCTCAATAGTATAGTACACGTATCCTTCGCCAACCCACAGGGGTTATGCTCCTGAATCCCCCCCCCCCCCCCCCCGTGGTTGGTAAATTAGAAGACCGATGGAAAAAAAAGGGAATTGGGTTCGGTGGTCACGGTCACAGTGGGTGGATAAACGACACATCTTGTGCTTTCAATAAACATTAAAAAGCTTCGTGTTGGCTTTCTGGTTAAGGTGGCTGGCTTAAGATCTTCGGGTCTTGTGTCGAGCACTACCGTTGAATTAACACCAGGTGGGTTGACTCGGCCAGTCATCCTTCCGAGGTCGGAAAGATGAGTAGAAGGCCTATAATATACATTAAAAAAGTACCCTGCATGAACAAGAATACTTTTAATTACCTTTAATATTTGATGGTGAAGTTGAAATAATGATGACTATGATGGTGATGTTGGGGGTGGTTGGAGAGATGTGGGGCTGTCCCCTCTTCCTCAGGCACAGACTCAGGATCCTCAATGGAAAACCCAGATAATGAGCGAGGAGAACTGGCAACTGTGATGGGATGAAAGCTGGTGATGCCATAAGGATTGAGGACTTTCATTTTATTTTTTGGAGATCTTTATGGACCTCTTTGTATGGCATCATGAGGTCCTCCAGCCCTACAAACAATCAAACAGACAACAGAATCCTAAATGCAACATCCTCTGGTGGTGGTGAGGGTAAAAATAACGGAATTAACTCAATTGTGCAAAGTATTGTTAATGAATGCTGATTTGAGGCTCATGGACAAGCTTGTACATATTGTATAAACAGGACAAGGACAACAGAAGAGTTTGGTGCACTGTATTTTGTTTTCTTTTTACATGAATTATACAGGGATCATCAGAGACGGACAAATCAATACCACATATTGAATTTGTACCTGTGACTATGCGATTCCATGAACATCGAGGCCCTTTCGCTCAGATGGGAACATCAAATGGATCAATGCCGAGAATAACGTTCCCAGGAAGTCGCAGTCGCGTGGAGTGGACGAACAGCACACACAGGTAGACCGAATCAACCAGCGAAGGGAGACTATGGGGATCTGCATTCACCTAGGGGTCTGGCGCACTTAACCTTGTACACAGACACAGTGGACCTCGTGGAGACGGATGGACCACGCAGGCCATTGTCAGCTCATCATGCTTAGGTTGCCGTTCAGACTAAACAGTGTGCGGGAGCCGCGCTAAGTGCACCAGACGGGTGTTTTGACAGGGCCAAGCCTCGGCCTTTTGTGGACATGTACTTGGGGATGCTCTGATGCCACCTTTTTGGAATCTCAAAAAGGCGAGTGCACGGGTCATGGCAGAGGAAAAAACACCTTGAACACCCCAATAATCCGCACACGTTGTGCATGGATCACATTGGAGGTGGGAGGGGGAATGCATGCGGTTTAGTAATAATGGAGAGGACCATGGATGTCACACGAGCTGGTGGGAAACATCAAGCAGGACACCTGGGGTGAGAATCCACCGCTGGCAGAGGAATAAGTACCATGATAATCCAGAGCTGTACTCTTTCTTTTTAAAAACCGAGTCTGAGTATCTATCATAGGACTGGCAGGATAGCCTGGAGGTACACACACTCACCTCTGGGCTGTCTAACCAAACTAGAGGAATGACAGCTAGAAACTGTCATCCCGGTGTTTCACGTGCATGGTGTGCCGTCTATCAGGATGAACGTGAAACTGGGCGTCCCTTCTACCTCCATTAGATGGTGGTGTGAAAGACCCCACGGTGTCCTTTGCAAAGTGTCGGCAAGCTATCACCGGCATTCTGAACAAATTACAAATTCTTGCCCTAAGAGGGAAACTGCATCAGCGTCACAGCTGCAAACACAGCCAATGATGCCACTCTTAGCCTTGTGTTACAGCTTGGTGTTGGCTTCGTGGTTCGGGCAGGGGCTTGGGATCCTCGGGTCCTGAGTTCAAGCCCCATTGGCCGCTGAATTTAAAATACACCAGGAGGTTGACTCAGCCTGTCATCCTTCCGAGGTCAGCAAAATGAGTACCAGTGCACTGGTAAGGGGGACACTGCATCAGCTGCATAGCCACGTCCCAACCAATGATGCAACCAGTAGCCACAGGCTGCACTCGATAGAGAGAGAGCCTTGTGTTGCATGAAGATGAAGGTGTCATAGGATGGTGTAAAGGTACGACAATTACAAATTATTGTCTTGACAACTCCTGGAAAAGGAAAGACAAGCCAAGCCCCCCCCCCCCCCCACCCCACAGTGTGATTCTTGGAACGAGACTTCAGTTGCATTGAACCTGCCTTCAAGCAGATCATCAAGGCCAGAGAAACTCCTGCAAAATACAACAATATTCGAACGTTCTTGTGAGGTCAGCTTTTAGGTCTGTCTTTCAGGAGCCAGCTGGCATGGCATGACATTTGATTGTGATTTGGGAAATAATTTGTAATTCAAGGTGCTGGCAATAACTCTCCTGCTGTTCATGAGCCCGTGTGGGATCTTCAACACCAAACGAATGCTATCAGATGGGACACCAGGCATAACGTCCCTGCATGCGAAACACTAATCTGACAGTTTATAGTCGGGTCGGGAATCAAACCAAGACATGACAGCTCAGTTCAAAGGTAAGTGCACCTCTGCACCATCCCATCCGATTTGGAACACCATGTTGCTCTCACCTTTGGGATGGAACCCTTGCCTTAGCCCTTTCATGTCTTGAAGTCGTGGAAACAGATCTTGGAAATCAATGAAACGTCCCACGATGAACCCAAGGCTTTAGGCCAGTTACTTCCCCAATACAGAGGTTAGTGGCATGCGTCGTGTATTGCTTTCACCCTCTGCCCTGTGCTCGCTGTCCAAGGTTTCTACAGGGTGCACATGGCATGACAGCAACCCACTTGTGATGAACCTCCCAAAATCCATGCTCGCTACTCACCGACACTCGTTTTTGCCTCTTCTCTCTCACCTGTGGAAACAACTTCCTCAAGCCGTTCAATTCCATTACTCCCCCTTGGGCTTCACGTTGGCCGTTCATGTCCTCTTCAGGTCACTTCCATAACCAACTCATATTTTCCATTTTGAGTTCATGACAGACAGCAACACCTTTCAGGATAAGGACAAGGTCTATCAAAAAATAAGAGCCAGGGTGAGAAACGGGGGAATATGGGACATCCTATGAGAGCAACATTTCTGTTAAACATACTATCTCCAGAGCTGCAGCAGTAACTTTCAGATAAATCAGTGACATGAGAAGAAATGGTGGTCCTCACAAGTCAGGAGGGAGGTATTAGTAGTTACCGGGGTGGTAGGAGGGCAAGGAGGAGGAGTGTGGGTGGCTAGGGTTATGGGTCTGATCTGGTACAGGAAACTTAACTTTGAGATCTCACAAAACTGAGAAAACAATGGTGTGCACTCACAAAGAATAAATAAAATAAAAAAAGATTTTTTATTGCAATACAGTTTATGACAAATCCATGAACTGGAAAACCAATCTTTCAAAAAGATCTTTGATGCAACATTTGAAAAATGAATAAATACAGAATTCCCATGCAACAGTAAAATAGGTGATCAGATTACTCTCCAGGAGAACTGTTGGCATTTTATCTGTATTACGAAAGTTTACGATTGCTGGTGACAAAAGGAGCAAAACATTACAATGCAGAGACAATACAACGAGGGAAACGAAAAAACAATTGACGCGGTGGCAAAACGGCCAACAGGCTCAATGGAAGAACGACAACTTTAAGAGAAATTTCACAAACGAAGCACACTCAAATGAGTAATACGATGTTGTCGGACACCATGATTTGGTTCGCGTCTTGCATCATGGCAAGCGCCGAGCTGACTTCTGTTCTGGAGAAGGCCTCCGGAGTGGTGCTGTTGATCGCTTCCCGTAGTGCGGGTACGGGCATCGACTGTGTATGCGAGGCACGGAAAGCCTGCACCACGGCCGCCTTGAATACTTTCAACCTGTGCATAAAGAAATCGATCAATTTCAGTTTACATCAGATAAATCAAGACAATACATTTACGAATTACCATAGTCAGTTTTTGTTTTTTAAGTCTCAATAAAATAACTGTCTTGTTGCCATGCAACTGTCTTAATCACATAGGAAGAGGATGTTTTCAAAGGGTCTTTTGGCAGATAATTTGCTCAACGAGATTGGCTCGTCTTGACCTTCCTTGCAATGTACTATGACAAACATTTACATGTGCATACATGAGTTAGGAGGGATGGGGTTTTTTGACAGCATGACAAAATGTCTGAAGGAGAAAGCAGGAGCAGGGTAAGCTGCATGAAAACTGGGTTTTTTTATATATGCGCAACTGTCAATTCTAATTTTAAATCCATTTTCTCACATGATTGCATCTCATGACCATGTCATGTCATTTTAGTCATGTGTTGTTCGAATGATCAATTTTGATGGCTGCTCAATTTTCCTCGTTTTGATTCAGTGGACTCTGTTCTCTCATTGAACATACTAACGCGTGGCCATAAGTGCAAAAAAAATAAAAATAATAATAATAAAACTTTCAAACTGTGTGCCAGAAACAACAATCACACAGGCCGTTCCTTCGCTTTCGCGTGCCCGTACGTGCGTGGCCGTAAGTGCAAAAAATAAAAATAAAAAAAACTTTCAAACAACCACACAGGCCGTTCCTTCGCTCTCATAAACGACAACTAGATTGGGGCATTGTGTTTATCTATAAATGCGCATAAGAAATCGAGAAATTATTAGAACACATGAAGTCATCATTATCCGGAAGTCCGTACGTTGTAACCTGTAATGAGGAATGCGGCTGAGGATCTCTTCCCCAATGGCCACGACGACGCAGCAACGTGTCCTGTCATTGGTTTGGTAAATAAATGGCCACAACTTGGGAACTACTTGTCTGATTAATATCAAACATTAAAAGGCACATACTCAGGTCCCCAGTACTCAATATACCTGACAAGTTTCAATTAGATTGGACCAGTGGTTGTCGAGAAACAGCGGCGTCTCTGTGTCTCTCTCTCTGTGTCTCTCTCTGTCTGTCTCTGTGTCTGTCTCTGTCTCTCTCTGTCTGTCTCTGTGTCTGTCTCTGTCTCTCTCTGTCTGTCTCTCTCTGTCTGTCTGTCTCTGTCTGTCTGTCTCTGTCTGTCTCTCTGTCTGTCTCTGTCTGTCTCTCTGTCTCACACACACACACACACACACACACACACACACACACACACACACACACACACACACACACACACACACACACACACACACACACACACACACGAAATATAGATAGATGAAGGAAGGAAATACTTATCCAAACTGTGAGACACTGTTGCTAGCGATTATTGCCTTATGAAATTATTTCCCTGAAAGTATACCTAAGGGGATAGTTATCCTGCCTGATAGGACAATTCCAAAATTCCTGCACTGACGAGTTATACAATGGTGGTGAGAGTGCTGAGTCCAGAGCCATTGAAAGAAAGGAAAAAGTTTTGGGGATTTCATTTACTGACAAGAGATGCCAATGACTCCCTTTTTATTTTTTATTTGGATTTTTTTTTTTCCGGCAAGGCCGAGTGAAGAAACGCCCTGCAACCCGTGCCGACAGAAAACAGGCTTTGTGGAACACCAGCCACATTTTCCATCCAATCATCATGTAATTTTGCTAAAAAATAATCTCCATGTGTAGGCGCTCTGATGTTTAGAGTTCCATGTCAATCGCTCAAGCAGTTGCAGAGAAAACAAATTTAAAAGAGAATAAAGGTGAAAAGGTGAGGGCGGAAGAAAAAAGTGAGATCCTCTGCCGACATTCCACAACATGGTCATGGATGGTTGTGGACACCAATTACAAGTTAAATACAGGATCTAGGTTTATGGAAGTGTGAGGTGACAGCAGGTCAAAAAGAGGTTAATTGTAGACACTGGGCCTGGGGTCACAGTTGCACAAAACCAATCGTGTGAAGGGATGGGGATTGCCATGACATGAAGTTGCACCGCTTATTGAAGCCCTGGAGGGAAGATGTGATGGAATGATCTGCAGAAGGCAGTTCCACAAACAAGAGAAAAAGAGGAACGAGAGCGTGGAGGTGTACACTCAGCCTGAACTTTGGGAGTTTAACAAGGAGGGATTTACTAGAAGAACATGTATCCTGGAAGAGCTGGGAAGGGTCAGAGGACTGAGACACAGCAAATGAAGGAAGACCAAAGCAAACGTGGTTAAAAAAATAATTGTCTGTTTCGTTCAGCCATTATACAGTGAATCAGAAGTCACAAAAATAGTTTGTTGAGACATTGGGATTTCCTAAATCTGCAGAAAACAAACATCAAAGTGTTAACAAATATGTGATTGCAGTATGTGTGCTTCTCAAGTTATGGGCAGACACTGAGTTTCAAGAAACACAAAATGAAGAAATTGAGCATTAAAGATAAGGTACGAATTCACTCACCTGAGGAATGGGCATTTACAATGCAGATATCTCCTCAAAATTTTCCATACTTACATATTATGGTACAATGACTCATTTCTCTCTAATTTCATGACAATAAGTTACGTCAACTCCCCTCCTAATTAGTTACCTCCACCACCAAAAGTGGGTGGAGGTTATGTTTTCATCCCTGTTTGTTTGTCTGTGAGCAGGACATCTCAAAAGGTTATGGACAAATTCGGACAAAACTTGGTGGACAGGTTGGGTGTGTAACAACGACGAACCAATTCAATTTTGGTGAAGATCTGAATCAGGGTCCAGATACAAGGATTTATTATTTTTATTTTTTTTTGAAAGCGATTTCTTCACCATTGAGAGACGGGGCCAAAAATAATATATGGCACGACATTTCAAAAAGTTGTGTACGGGTTATGACAATTTGATGGACGAGTTGGTTCGGTGATAAGAACAAGGTGATTAGATTTTGGTTCAGGTCCGAATCCAGATCCAGCCTATCAGTAGGATACAAAATGTAACCAGTTAAACTTGGTGGAGGTATGTGCTCTCCCAAGTGCCGTTCTAGTACAACTAAGTGTCGACACAATGAGTATGAATGATGCAGATTATTTGACTCAGTTCTTTGCATTTTTCCTCTTTTAAAAATTTTTTATTTTTATTTTAATGACTAGCTCATTCAGGTCTGTGAGGACTGTAAATGGCATCTGCAACGATAAAGTGAAGCAAAGTGTGATGAGTGTTAATGCTAGAAGTGAGATGATAAAACCGATGGAGAGATCGTTCATGTTCGGGTATGTAATAGCTGTTCTCCAAAGTTTATGGAGTGAGAATATAAAAAGATAGCAAAGGAGGGTAAGGGGTGCAGAAAGAGGGAGAACATGCCAGTCACCTTTTGCATAGTGTATTGAGTGCTGCAGTTATATTTTCTGTTTATAAAAATCAAGTTTGGACAACACTCAGCTAGCTCTCGGCTGGAAAGTGATCGATTGAACAACCTTGGTTGCACCACATTAACTTCAAGGTGCAAATAGTATTGAAAAACCAGTGGGTTGTGGGATGAATCGGAGGTTTGTGTTGAGGAAAGAAAAAAAAAAAAAGATTGAAACAATACAAACCACATGGGATGAACGAAGCGTCAACAACAACAATAACAACAACAACTTGCACATTGAAATCATTAGGTTATTAGTATGATGGTGCAGTTTAAGTTTCCACTGGAATGAAAGATGATAATTTCAAATGAACATCAAGCTTAAGTAAGCTTCTTGTCTCCACTGATGTTTATTCAAGTGAAGGCGTTGTGTGTGAGGTAAGACGATGGCAGAGGGAACCAGCTGTATGTCCAACAATGAGCATGCCATCATATAGGGATCGGTGGTTGACACCACAAACTAAAGTTGCCATGTATGGCAAACAATGCAGTCAGAAATGAATCACAGCTTAATCTTCAAAAAAAAACAACAACACATTATACAGTATGCTGGAAATTAGCCATGTTGTTGGAACCTCATACAAGTTGAGATGAGGACCTCACACCTCACCTTTCTTCACTAAGAGTCACAGTGCTGGCAGGCGCCGAGTCGACATCCATGCTGTCCCCTTCTGTTTGTTGACTTGTCAGAGAAAATCGAACTGTAAATGTACACAGTTAGATAGATAGCTGTTCAGATTTACAAACGGAAGAAGTTGTTAGAGTTCCTTTAGAAGGTCACCAACTCTCAAATTGCCTCATGCACAAACATTCCAAATGTTAACCATATTGCCCATTCATCCTCTTTGGAAAATTCCATTTATCTGCAAAAATAACCATTATTTTTGTATTGAAGTGATACAAGGCTCAAGGAGGAGTTTCGACATACATCACAATGTATGACAACAACTTTATGAGACATCAGTGTAATCTAATATGAACTAGAGGGAAAAATGGGGAAACTAGAACGGGCACTCAGTAGAGCGCATACCTTCGCCAACGCTACATTTTGCCCCCCCCCCCGCCCCCCAGAAACCGTTGATTGTGAGGGTATTTAATCCCATTCCACATCTGCCATCTCATATGTGTTATGATGGCTAAAAAACATTAAATTTCCTGTGTCATATCGTATATCACAAGATTGGGCATTGAATTCACAACATTTTGGCATTGGTTGCATGCAAATTGGTTAAAAATCAACCGCACTATGGCAAAATGACGATTTTGACCTTTTCATGACCTCGACCTTGACCTTTGTACTCTTAATTTTGTAATTGGTATTAGAGTATGGGGAACAGAACAGTCAACATTTTGGTGTTGCTTTCATGCAAATCCAATAATAATTGACCGTGTTATGACTAAAACCGCACATTTTGCAATGTCGTGACCCCCCCCCCCCCACTAACCTTTGACTCCAAACCGCTAATAAGGGATATTACGTCATTGTGTCATGTCACATATGACAAGATGGGGCATTGAATTCTGAACATTTTGGCATTAGTTGCATGCAAATTGGATACAAATTGACCACGCTATGGTAAAAAGACGATTTTGACCTTTTCATGACCTTGACCTTTGACCCGATCGCTCCCAAAATCTAATCAAATGGTCCTCGGATAATAACCAATCATCCCACCAAATTTGCTGCGATTCAGTTCAATACTTTTGGAGTTATGCGAATAACAAACAAACACACATATTCACAAATAAATAAATACACAGCGATCAAAACATAATCTTCGCAACAAAGTTTGCGAAGGTAATTAAGACAGACAAAATGATAGTACACGAGATCTGAAACTGGGACACCAACATTATGAGCCACACGCTCAGCTGGAACCACCAAACAGGCCTCTGTGTATGACTTTAAAAATAATTCACGTCTTGGAATGGGCAGAGATGAAATTACCATCTGGAACTTTATCACCAGAACCAAAATCGTAGGGATCTCCACTTGTGCTTGTCTGGCTCTTGTCAGCAGCTGAAGATAGTTTTCTGCAAACGTGGGGCAATACATCAGGTTCGGGACAATGTGAAATGGCCACAGAGGCCATAATCACTCATAATGTCGAATCATTGCATATCAGTGAGATTTGTTTGCATCAGCGGAAAATGATTTGCAGATTTGACACATACTCCCATTGCAAGGGCTTTAAAATAAATAATTTGATTTTTTTTTTTTAAAACATCAAGCTGTGACATATTTGTTCATATACATCTTAGGTTCGTCCACAGAACACAGGAGAAGTCTTCAGTTGCTAAACATTATTTATCAAAATGCATTTTCCCCAATCCATGGAAAATCCTTTTACAAAACAGATCATTTCACTTCACTACAAGAAAATCAAGAGAGGTTTTGGCACTATCGGAATGGTGAAAAAAACAAAAACGAAAACCTTTCAAATCATGACTTATTACCTTTGCTTCCGCTTCTTCTGTTCCTGTGACGTCTCCTCTTCCTCATCGGTATACTCATCCGTATCATCTTCATTGACATTTCTTTGCCGTTTCTTCTCCTTCTCCAAGACCTTCAAAAAACAAAATATATAAATATATAAATAAACATATACACACACACACATACATAGTGGACAAAAAAAACCCCAAAAACTGGAAACACCTGGGTAAATGAGGGAAACCACAGAATTATATTGAAAGCAACAGCTTCCTATCACATGTTCAGCAAAGAACATTCCAGTATGCTTAGGGTCATGTATAAAAATGCTGCACAGGCCTGGTTGCCTATAATTATGGCTAGCATGGCGGCAAGCGAAGACCTCAGTAACTTTGAAAGAGGGGTGATTGTTGGGACATGTTTGGCAGGAGCTTCAGTGACAGAGACAGCTCAACTTGCTGATGTTTTACAAGCAATGGTCTAAGTTGATGTTGGCCTGGAACTCTGAGGGAAAGACATCAGCAAAGGGTAACAGTGGGCAGAAGCAAATACTCCAGGAGCATGACTGCATTCATTTGAAGTGCAAGGCAAAGCAGGTGAGCAACTGCAGATCAATTGACTGTAAATTTCAAACTGGTGTGCAAGCAGTCAGTTTCATTAAAAAAAAACGGTTCACCAAGATCTCTATAGAGCGGGATATCATAGTCAGGTTGCAGTGCACAAGCCAATCATCACACCTACAATGCATGTTTGCAGGTCCAGTGGTGCAAAGAGCACAGGCAATAGAATACCGAGCAGTGGATTAATGCGATATGGTCAGATGAATCATCCATCACCATGTTCTCAACAAACAGATGAGTGCATGTGACACCAACCTAAAGAACTCTACAACCCTGAATGCTTGGTTCCAAAAATGAAGGGTTGGGTGGTTCTGTAATGCAGCGAGGTGCATTTTCCTGGCATGGTTTGGGTGCAGTCTTTCACTTTGAAGGCAAGGTCATTGCCAATCGCTACTTAATGGTACCGAGTGATCATCTTCACCCCATGTCGCAGCATTTATTTCATGACAGAAGGGGTGTCTTCCAGGCTTACAATGTCCCCATCCCCAGGACATGTGTGGCTACCCAATAGTTTGATGAGCATGCAAATTATGTTATCCATATGTCATGGCGTTCTCAGTCAAGATCTGAACCCAAATGAGAATTTATGGCATATTCTGAAACAACGCCTGAGACAGCATTTTCCACCTCCATCAGTTGTGCGTTGACTGACTGTATTAAACCCCTTTCAATATGTCTGTTCTTCATTGTTAAGTTAACTGTCATCCCGGTGTTTCGCAGGCAGGACAATTCATCAATGTGTGTGTCATTCCTCGAATGGATGTTAAATGGACCATCTCATATGCCGACATTGGTTGGTAGATGTTAAAGAACTGACAGTGTCATTCGTGAAGAGTAGGTGAACTATCGCCGGAACCATGAACAAATATGCCTGGTGTTGGCTTAATAGTTAGGGTGGTGGCCTTGGGATCTGAGGGTCCTGAGTGCAAATCCTAATTGGCTCTTGAAATAATACCAGGTGGGGTTGACTCAGCCTGCCATCCTTCCGAGGTCAGAAAAATGAGTACCAGCATGCTGGTATCCTGTGTCGGAATGGCGACCCATCCATGATTGTGCTCAATAGCGCAGGAGACTGCTGAGGCAGCACCAACGCTCTGCACAGAGTATGGTCCCAATATCCGCCTCCTCATTTATCAGGTGCTCATAGTAACTCCTTCAAGTATTTCTAATCTCCCCATGGTCAACCAGTACATTTCCCAGATCATCCTTCACACATTGTTCCATGAGATCCATATTTTGACCGATCATTTGCTTTGCTATCCCAAATATCTCGACTTTACTATCTGCATTATTAATCACATCTGAAAGTGAATCCTGTACTAATTTTTCAGCCTTGCAAACTTTCCTTCTTGCCCTATGGTCAGGTCAGGCATGGGAGCATGCGCCAGAGCAGCGCGTCGCTGCGTCCACTTTCCGCCGGTACTCCAGGAGCCTCCGTCTGGCCATCCCCCAGGCCGATGACTGGTCCATCCCCATCTCCTTGAGATGCCGATCAACCTGCTGTAACCACGAAGCAAGTGGTCGGCCCATTGGCATCCTCCACTCACGAGACTCACTCGCTGAGAGAATCTGGTGAGCAGGATCAGCGTCAGGAAAACGAGCCACATGTCCATACAGCCGCAGCTGACGCTCACGGACTATGCAGGTAACAAATCTCATTTGAGTCTCTTTCAGCAACCGCTCGTTGGACATAAAGTCCGACCAGTGATAGCCAAGGATTCTCGGAAGAGACCTGGTACCAAAGGAATTAAGTCTGCATCTCAGATCCTTGGTCAGAGTCCAAGTCTCGCATTCATAGAGCAAGACTGGAAGCACCAATGACCTGAAGATTCAGACTTTCATCCTCCCGCACAGGTACCGACAGCGCCACACCCCATTATACAGTGAATCCATGACTCCCCAGGCCCGACGCAGATGTCTGTTGACCTCTGACTCAGCCAGCAGAGACATGAATATCACTGCCAGGAAAGTGAATCTCGCCACGACCTCAACATCTTCACCACAAACAGGCACAGACAGGACAGCAGCATCCAAGATGTCATTGAAAGCCTGGATCTTAGTTTTGACCCAGGAAACCCGTAATCCCAGCGGCTCAGACTCCTCATTCAGCACCTCGAGGGCCCCCAAAAGGATATCTAAAGTCTCCGCACAGATGACTGCATCAACTGTGAAATCAGGGTCAGAGATCTTGACATTCCCAAACGACGCACCGCAGCTTGATCTCTCCGACATCCTCCCTAGAATCCAGTCCATACAAGCACTGAAAAGTGTGCGGGCCAGTACACACCCCTAATGAACTCCAGTAACAACTGGAAATAAATCAGAGATGGTACCACCACATCTCACAGCACTCTCAGTACCAGAGTAGAGTTCAGACATCAGATCGATCAGTTTTGGTGGCACCCCACGAAGACCAAGAATCCTACAGAGGGCATCCCGATTCACTGAATCGAATGCTTTACAGAGATCAACATCGGCTGCAAGCAGGCCCTGCCGAAACACTTGTATGCATTCGGTGAGGACACGAAGAGCAAGGATACGGTCAATCGTTGACCTCTTTGGTGTAAAGCCTGACTGCTCTGGACGCTGGTGCTCAAGCAGATGGTGGTGAACCCTATAAAAGGATTATCCGAGCAAAGACCTTGCCCGGCACTGACAGCAGCGTCACCCCTCGGTAGTTGTTGCCGTCTTGGCGATCACCCTTCCCTTTCCAGAGAGAAACAACAAGGCCCCTCTTCCAGTCAGTTGGGATGATGCCTGTGTTCCAGGCAGAGCACAGAACTGCATGCAACAACACAAGTGCAGCATTTTCCACCAGCCTTGAGAAGTTCAGCATGGATGCCACAGATTCCAGGAGCTTTACCCCATTTCAACCAGTTCACCGCAGCCAGTGTTTCCACAAGCCAAGGTGGACCACAGTTGATTGGAGGGTCAGCAACAGGGATTGTAACACTCCTGACATCCAACTTGACAGCTGGTGGATCAGCCTGGTACAACCGCTCAAAGTAACCGGCACAGCGGGCCTTCACTTCGGACTCCTCTGTCAAGAGCCCACCACCCTCTGCTCTAACTGCAGGACACCAAGGGATGGGCTTGGATGAACGCAATGCACGAATTCCCCTGTAAGCAGGATGAGAATCACTTGACCACAGGTGATGCTCTACACCCTCACAGATTCCTCGCACATAGGCCTCCTTGTCCACCCTTATCGCACGTACAGTTTTACGCCTCAGCTCCCTGAACAGCTCAGCTCTGCCATTCAGCCTGGCCCTGCGACTGGTCAATGATATCCAGTGTACCTTGAGACAAAATTCTTCTTTGCCCTACGGTGAGTTCCAAGAAATCCACCAGCAACATCAAGGACGGTGGTCTGAAGGCACTCCACAACTCTTAGGACCTCCCAAAGCACCCAGACCTCCCAAATCTCCAATCAGCTTGTTCGCAAACTCCTCAGCTACCCTCTCATCCTGGAGCTTGCCAACATCCAGCCTAGGCTAGGACAGTACCATTCTCCTGGATTTAAGGTGCAACTTCAGAGTTGCTACAAGTCGGTGGTCAGTATTGAGGAACTGAGCACTCCAGTTGACCCTGCAGTTCTGGATCATCCTCCAGCGACCATAAACGAGCACATGGTCAATCTCCTTTGCCACACTGCCAGCGTTGGAATACCAAGTCCAGCGATGAGCTTGTGGGCGCTAAAACTATGAATCAGCCACCCGAAGTCCATGACTTCTTGCTAAGTCAAGGAACTTCGTGCTATTCTGGTTCATAGTTCCTGACCCATGGGGACCAACACACGTCTCCTAACCATCCCTATCAGTTCCAGTCGATGCATTGAAATTCCCCAAGACTATAAGTGTATCGCGTCTGGCACACTGATCAACCACAGACTCGAGTGTGGCATAGAATGTGTCCTTCACGGTGAGATCACTCGCCTCAGTCGGAGCATAAACAGAGACCAGGGAAATTACACCTAAGGAGTGACGAATCCTTCGTCTCATAATACGCTCGTTGACCGGTGTTACCTCAAGTATCATTGGGTCAGCTTATTGGACACAGCTACAGCAACTCCTTGGGAATGGTAACAATCAGAGCGACCAGACCAATAGTAGGTGTAACCACCCACCATGATCTCGCCGCAATCTGGTCTCCGAACCTCAGAGAGTGCTGCAATACCGATATCATCTGAGCTGAAGCGTTTGGACAACAGAGACAGGTGATCATCCTCTCTTTGGGATAGGACATTCCAGGCACCCACCCGAAGGGACCGCCTCAGGTTAACCTAAGGAGACGCCGTCTGGTGGACGACACCTCAGCACCACTCTGACACACTCTCCCGCAACCTGACCGGGAATGTTACCCCATGGTTTCCCTCCAATCATCAAAGATTGGGGGTCCCGAAGGCTTTGCCCCAATTCCATCATCCGGTATGCTGCCCTGTGAAGGGAAGCTGCACAGGAGGTACTCCCACCGAGTGGGTTTTCAGATTTTTCTTTGCGTTTTTGTGTTTTGCGGAATGAAGAGTTTTTACGGTGGCCGGAGTGCAAATCCTGCGAACCTCCTCATAAGAAGTAACCCAACTGCAGGAGGACATCCGCAGTCACAGTTGGACACTAGATATGGATGGACGTTGGCTCACAAGGGGCTCCTCCGCCCTTTGACAGGTTTTGTTTTTAATCCTGCTGGGTGTCCATATCCAAACACCCTCCTCACCAAAACATCTGGTGGGGGAGACGGTTTAGTCGCCGACAACCCGACCATGGAACAGGTTAGTACAGGTTTACATGATACCTGTAGCAAGTCACAGATCTAATCTGGCCTGACCTGACTGGGATTAAGTATTCCGATGTATTCCTCCTATGTTTAGCCCTGTTTATATTCCATATTGCCCTCTGTTTCGCCACTAAGTAATCCTCTTTATCCTCTCTCTTTTACCAAATCCTAAACATTCTTCTTTTATCTTGAATTGCCCTATCCACCTCATTATTATACCACCATGTAGCCTCATGTCCAGCTGGGCCCTTCAACCAGCCACATGTCTTTTCAGTTGCACACAGCAGCCCATCTTTTAAAGTCCCAACAACTCTCTCCATCCTCTCCTACCATAGAGAGTACAAGATTCATTTCCAAAAGTTCCCTATTGAAATGTTCCTTTACATTCTCATCTCTTAGTTTCCATATTCTTCTCCTTGGGACGTAAGGTTTCCTCTTTGCACAACTCCAACTTAACTTTTCATCACACACTAGCAGCCGATGTTGAAAGGCAAATTCTGCTATTCCTATTGTTGTCACATCCTCAACCAACTTCCTATCTAATCTCCTTACTAGAAAGTAGTCTATCTGGCTCTTTATACCTCCCGACTCATGAGTGATCAGTCTGCTCGGCCTCTTCTTAAACATTGCATTGCAGACGACTAGACAGGCAGACAGACGAAAAAAAATTTACCGTACTCCGATGTGCGCACGCACGATCGTGATGAGATTCCATAAAATTAGCCAAATGCAGAGCCAAAGTACTGCTAAACTGCAGGCTTGTGTTCCGATTTAGTGTTTAAAATGCAACATTCAATTGAAATCAAATTGTTTCTCGATCATAAACTGACATTGTAGACAGACAGAGGAAAGAAATTGCTCAACCTTCTTTTTTTTCGCTTCAGGCATGCGGGGTAAAAACTGAAGAAGCTAAAATCAACCTTGGATGGCCAAAAATTACACAAATAAAACCTCTCCATTGTTCCATAAGGGTACTACAACCCATTAGTCCAAACAGATAATGTACAAACCTTCTTGAAGTATGCATACTGCACCAGCTCCACCGCCGACTCGGCGTCCTGCCGCTCAACCACCTTGCTCATGCGTGCTTTAGCATGCGCGGTCGACAAGCGAATCATCGTCTCAAGCGCACGAGCCGTCACCGGCATAGTCTGTTCAAGGGAGAAGTGGTGAGTTTTAAACAAATTTTCCAATCTTCTGTGATTGTACTCATTTAAATGTCCATCCCAAGCTGCCCAAATGCTATCAAATCCACCACAAGGTATGGATCGTCCATGGTATGGAAATTGACCATGCCAGGTGGAAGAGGCCACATTAACCCCTTCTTGAAGGTCAGTGAGCTGGCTGGGTTTCTGTGAAGAACCTAGCCGAGATATGGTAATTCTTCCGAGGTAATTCTGACATGGTAAGTATTCAAATCAATACTGTACTTCAGCTGGGATTACAGAAGCTCAGAACCCAAATCAACACCACTTCCTGAAGCTGGGTGAACATCCACAACCTTTGGGATATATTCCCCTCATCTTGACTGTGAATAATTTACCTTCCCAAACAAATCCACACTTAAACTGCAAATCTGCCATATGCTCACAACCAAAAATTTAATGTTTTTCACATATATAACACATTAGTTTCACAAATTTCCATTGAAATACTCGGGTATTTCCGTCAATTGTCGCCATTTCCATCGAGGTTACGCACTGCATCTACCGGACGGCCGTCATTGGCTGTCTTGAGGCACGTGGGGGGAGGGGGGACGGGACGGGACGGGGGGGGGACACCGGAGACATGGTAGACGCCGGGGATATTTCAAACTGGGTGCAATTGTATACAGTGCACGCGCTGTAATAAATGGGGATAGAAAGGTACCCTTTCCTTTGTGAAAGCAAGTACTGTACATTGGAATTTTATTTTTCTTCCAGAAATTGCATTCCAAATACTCAATAATGCACTCCACTTTGCATGGATTTTATTAACAAGGTAAGAAGGACCAACTTAGGTCAAGAGCACACAGACTCACCGTTATTGAAATACCGAACATCATAAGTTACATCCTGTACCAGAAAAGCCAATGAAAATTCACAGCAGCCACCAAAGTTGACAAACAGAAAGATAGAAATAAGTAAAATAAATAAATGATTTAACTATCTGCAATGTCGAGGTCATTCATGAGGAGACAATGATTAAATAGCCAGTTGGATAGTCCTGCAAGGACTGAATGGATGGCACATTTGTGTGAATATTTGGAAAAACATGAAAATATCAATCTCTTGTAAGATAGAAAGCCAGACTCCATTACTCGACTACGTAGTGGTATTGAGTAAATCAATGCGTTTGGAATTTTGGTGCATTGTCTAGGACTCTCAGAGGTGGTGTAACTACACTCAGTGGTGTAATGGTTAGAACGTTTGCTGCGATTCTGGGAAGTCAGTAGTTCGAACCCGACCCTGGCTGAGTCGTACATTTAAAAATGGTGTGTGCAGATTCCTTGTTTCACGCTCACCATTTAAAGCAGGGGTCGGGAACCTTTTTGACTCAGAGAGCCATTAAAGTAAAATATTTGGAAATCTATTTCAGTGAGAGCCATATAATATATTTTAAGACTGAATTCAACTAAATGTGAGTATAATAAGCCTCTGAATTTATTATTTTAAATAATGTTGTTATAATACTCACCATTAATGGGACTTCTGGTGCTGCATGGATTTGCTGATGGCTTTGTAGTCTGGTTGGTACTTGGTGAGGTTAAGCTTCATGCTAGCGTTGAGGCTTTCATCCGTTAGACGTAATAGTAGGTTGGACTTGATTTTTTTAAGATGCGAGAATGACTGCTCACATGCATACGTAGATCCAAACAAGGTCAAGACAGCAATACTCACACGCTGCAGTGTGTGGTATGTGACAGGAAGCGCGTTCCAAGTTTTGATAATCAGCTCGTCTTCGGGTTGAAGTTTTTTCATTTCTGTCCACATGCGCTTGCTCGCCAACTCCGCTTTCTGTCGTGCGATTCTTTCCAAATCTTCATTCAGTGACTTGAACTTATTCACCCACATGTCTGAGGCCTTCAGGTCAGCCACTTCTGCTTCAAAATCTGACGGAGACACCAGGAATGTAACTCAGGTCGGCTGTGTTCAGTGAACACTCGTTTGGATGGGTGATGAACTTAAAAAGACGAGTGTGCTCACGAAATTCTCCAAAGCGTGCTTTGAATGACTGTAGGAGACTGGATGTGAAGCCAGCTAACTGGTGGAGATCAAAGTTTTGAGTGGGCTCACTTGCTGTGCATGCATCTTTAAATTGTCTCAGTTTTTCAAAATGTAGTAAATGACCTGTTTCAAGATCCATGATAAAGAGCTCCAGCTTGTTTTCAAAAGCAAACACGGCTTGTTGAAGCGATAACACTGTATTTCCAATGCCTTGCATTTTCACGTTGAGCTGGTTCAGATGTTCAGTCATATCCACGAGATAGTAAAACTTGAGGAGCCACTCAGTTTGGCTAGCTCAGGATGCTCAATCCCTTTCATTTCAAGGAAAGTCCGGTTTCGTTCAGGCAAGCCGCAAAACGGCTAAGCACCTTCCCTCTTGACAACCAACGCACATTGCTGTGCAAAAGCAGACCGTGATAGTTATTTCCAACTTCATCCAGCAGTGTTTTAAACTGGCGACCATTTAAGGCTCGGGCAACAATAAAGTTGATCACACGAATGACCAGCGACATCACTTCGCCAAGCTGCCCATCACACATCTGAGCACAAAGTGCCTCCTGGTGTAGAATGCAATGGAAACTTAGGATGGGTCTATTTTCATGTTCACGGAGAAGCGCCACAAATCCTTTGTTTTTCCCCACCATACACGGAGCACCATCAGTACACACTGAGATAAGTTTATCCAGAGGTAGATTTTTTTTCTTGAGCGAACTCCATGAAAGACTTGAATAAATACTCACCTCTTGTGGACCCTTTTATTGGCAGAACAGCAAGACTTTCTTCGCGCAGTGTATCACCAGCAGCATATCTTGCAATCACACAACTGCGACAAATGGCTTACGTCTGTTGACTCATCCAAAGCCAGGGAAAAGAACGGCGCTGTATTTATGTCCTTCACTTGCGTTTCCTCCACTTGGTTTGCCATCATGATGGTACGATCATGAACAGCTCTTGCCGACCGAGGCATGTCTTGTATCCGTTTGATTATCTTGTCTTTGTTCGGAAGATCATCAAAAAGTTCATTGGCGACATCCAGCATGAACGTTTTAGCATCCTCGCCATCTGTGAATGGTTTTCCGTTCCTCACTATTGCTAAAGATCCAGCAAAGCGAGCGGAATTATAGTCACCTTGCCGGGTCCATACGCGGAGTTGCTGCTGGCTGACTTGCACCCTGCTCAGTAGCTCTTGGCACGCTTTCTTTCTGCTGTCTCCCACAGGGTATTTTGATGCAAAGGTAGCATGGCGTGTGTCGAAGTGCCGCTTTATATTCGACCGTTTCATCGATGCAATTTTGTCATTGCAAATTAGACACACCACAGAACCTGCTCTCTCCACAAAGGCGAATTCTTCAGCCCATTCGTCCTGAAATGTACGATACTCCTCATCTTTTTTTCTTTTCGCCATCTTCTTCATCGAAGGGTGAGCTTTGAGCAAGTGAGAGAGAGAGAGAGAGAGGGAGATGTTGACCCAACTGAGGCTTGGCAAATAGTGAGTCTGGCTGGCCTGCGCACGGGCTTATATACTCGAGAGGTGCGGCGCGGCCGGCCGACTCTGGGATGCTGTCACCTCAGCGGTGGCGCGTGATTGGTCGAGATGAATTCCGCTACGCGTGTCGGCGGCGGCACGTCATCGGAGGAACCGAAATCACGAGTCACCTCGGCCGCATGACTGACGAGAAACAAAACCGCTTCAGCCAATTCGGAGGCGTTTTTTCTTCTCTCCTTCTGGCAAGTTCAGCCCTGCACGTGAATGAAGCACGACACCATTCAAACTATTGGTAAAGCTTCCGCGAGAAATATTGGGCTTTCAAAGTTTCAAACTCCAATTTTATCTGCGAGCCAGATGCAATCATCAAAAGAGCCACACCTGGCTCGCGAGCCACACGTTCCCGACCCCTGATTTAAAGGATGGAGCACAGACAAAGAACCACATGTTGGCATACATGGGGAGGAGGAAATTCCTCCTTAATTGCCCAGCTGAGTCCGGAGAAAAAACACAAGCAATGCCAAACTGATGTCGCTGGTACCCAAAGTGCTCCGGGAATTGATCCAACGTCGTCCAATATCAGCAGCTGTGTTTGTGTGAGAGTCAAGTCTGGTGTTGTCTCATGCATCTGTCTGTGTGTGCAATTTGTGTCACCGCTCTTACATGAGCCTGAGAACCTGTTAATCAAAAAAGACAAAGTTAATTTCTTCTGCACACCGTTGCAGCAGCTGAGTAAATCTGAACAAAAATGGAACAAACAAGAGCGAGAATTGCTTTGCAATACAAGTCCCCAACCGATGTGATATTTCAAATAACCCGATGTACATACATGAATCAAAAACGTGCGTGGGACTGTTCATAGCTGGACCGGGATTCAAATCCGGCTAGACAGAGGCGAGTGTGCATAACTGTTGAACATCCACTGGCACCCTTTAATTATGCTATTCACACAAAAGTGAAATAAATGAAGGTTATTGTATGTAATTTAGGTTTTCGTCAGACTTTTTGCACCAGTAAACACATCCCTTTATTTGGGCAGTGTATAATGGCACATTTGGTGGCAACAATACGAAAAATAACCAGATGTAGATAAATTAAGCATAAACACTTGTACTTATGTGCAGATATAATAATACATCGTGGTTATATTGTTACGAATCTGGAAGCCATTTGCACACAGTCAGCAGTCCCCGCAGTTCAGTTATGTCGATAAGTATGTGTTATAGTCAGGGTCCCATCCCCTATGTCTAATGGGAATTACATGTGTGCTCTGTGGTTTCTTTATAGTTAGTTTTTTTTTTGCAACAAACCCCCTTCACCTCTCCCCACCAGCGACTCCATTTCCCACGTGTTTTTGGCTGAAGGCGTGGGCGGAGCCTCCATTCGCTTCAGATCAAGGCTCCGCTCCGAGGTAGGGCATGGAGCGTTTCCTCCAGCCAATGGCGAAAGGCGAGCAGGGCAGAGGCGCCCCGACCAATGAGGGGAGGCCACTGATCGCCCGACAAACCCTCGTCCAATCAGGAGGCGAGTGGGAGGGGAAGAAATCCATTGGACCTGGCAAGAAGAGGAGGATGGTTGTCAAGACTAGGGTATGGGAGTCATTGTGGCGATTGGCTTGGTCTTAGTCGTGGTGGCTTTTTGTCTGCGGTCCTTCGCAGTGGTTCATCGTGGTGGTGGAGGCCGAGCAGCCAGGGTCGTGGGTTGGAGTCCCACCGTGGTGGTTGAAGTACGGTGCACCGCACGAGGCAGAGAGGTATCCGACAAGGCCCTGGTCCCCAGCTTGCCTTTCCCTCCTGGGCTGAGGGACCGAATAAAGACCCCACGGGGTCCATTTATTTTGGGTGTGTGTGTGTCCGTGGGCCGCGTCTGGAAGTAGAAATTGTTGTGCTTTTGTTCATTGTACATTGCTTTTATTCGGATAACTCTGCTCTTTGTGCTCCCCTGCCCCCCTGATAAATAAACCTCCAATTGTTCAATGTACCAGCTCGTTGTCTGTCACTTTCTTTCATTGACCCAGCACGGTGCGTAATGAGAATTCGAGGCCGTGTGCGATAAGTTGTCATTGGGACTGGCACGGCTCTGGTAACTCCCGCTCGGTACGCCGGACCCGGGTCGGTACATGCGACTCGGTTCGGACAGAGTCGGCCGAGGGTGTGGTTTCCCCGGTAGCTGGACGGCGTGAGCGAGACGGCTGGAGGATTGCTTGGATACGGTTGAAACTGTGGCATAAGCTTTGACGATGGAATTAATGGGTGTGGTTGCGTTGACTCAGTGGGATTGAGTGATTTATTACCTGCATAATCTGCACAAGGATACTGAGAACAAGTTGATTTAGACCATGGTCTGAATGGAGAGCATGAGAAAGAAAGACCTTTATATCTTTCTAGAGGCACGTGCCAGCGGGATGACTTGGAGGGTAGCCCACGGAAAATCTAACTTCTTGATCATTTGGTGCTTCCATGGTAAGTGAAGCAATTAAAAGTCCTTCAGCTAGATTCCATCTGCAAAGATACTTGAACACTGTGGCGATGTCAAAGTGCAGACTGCTGATGAGTCCAAAGAGCTTCATTGCAGAAGAGCGATCCATGGTGGCTTGCAGGATGAGTTTGGTATATGAAAGCAGTGCACTAATTTCCCAACAGTTATATTATAAACGACCTGATTGATCCCTCTTTGCTGCGAGGTGTCTGACACTCAAAACCCTGCTGCTTGTCCTAACCAAGTATATTTTCCTCATGGTCTTTTGTGCCGTGCTGAAGGACCATGTGAAAAACAGGCCAAAGAATGGAGGTGATCGAACGCAGCCGTGTCGTATGGCATACAAGATTGCAAAACGTTTTCATACCCTGACACTTAAAGATTCTTCATGCTCATTTAGAAATCCATCTTGCAGAACTTGGTGGAACAGACAAACAAGTTTCGCAAATTTTGAAATGCATTCCGAATACCATTTCTGATGGCTATTTCAAAAGCTTTGGTGAAATTGATAAAAGCTGCAAATAAGGGAACCTTGAGGTCCCTTGCCAAGAATCATCAAGATACTTTTTGGTAAACTCCATATGAGCTTTCAGATGAGTCTCTCTCAGTGAGTGAGTGAGTCTTCCTTCTTGCCATCTGTCCCTAGAATCCAGCTATGTGAAGGGAAATTGTTGATTGATGAACACTGATCCCCCCCCCCCCATCTCAGACAAAGAGCCTTGCAGATCTTTCAAAGTTATTGTTAGATTTACAGTGACATCCCGAACCAGTTTCGTGCTTGCCCGGCCACTGAGTTTGGATGAGTGACCTGATCTGGGTGGAGTCTGGGTGGTATGATACGTCTTGCACTTCTTAAATATGGATTTCACCGTACTCAAAGGGATAATGAGTGATTTTTAAATCTTCTTATAACCCTCTCCTGAATGGTGCTTCTCCACCACTATGTCTGACTTCTTTGAAAAGATCCTTGGTGTTCACGTTTGCCTTGTTGGTTGACCAAGTGAGTTGCACCTTAAAACTCCTTCGATAATTGGGGGAGCTTAATTTTTAAGTTAAACCACTGATTACAGACAGGTGAAACCTATTACACTCATTTTGTAACCTTTCAAACAAAATTTGCTCCTGAAGTGATTTTGGGCAAATTAAGCAAAGGGTTTTTGAATACTTATGCAACTGAGAATCATCTGATTTTCTCTGTTAATATAACTTATTCACATTTTATCTGCATTTTTTAGCTTTATCATTTTGGAGTAGTTTGTGAAGACTCTCTATATCAAGCTTGATTTGAAAGCATCACGATAAGCTCAGGGGGCATCAAAATATGAAAATTTTGGAGGGGCAGTCCTCTCATCGTGTTTATGTTTAACAAGGCTGTGGCACGTATCCGGTATTGAGAATCAGCCCGAGACTGGTATCAAGAGCAAGCATGGCCGCAAGAGGAGACCTCGCTGGCTTTGAATGGGGTGCAATTGTTGGTGCGCATTTGGCAAGTACTTCAGTGACAACAAAGGCTGCAGAAATTGCAAATGTGTCACGAGGAACCGTCTCAAAGGTGATGTTAGCCTGAGATAAAGAAGGAAAGACGTCAACATCGAAAGGCAACAGTGGGCAGAAGCACATAATCAACAAGCGTGATGCAAGGGCATTAGTCTGGACTGCAGGGTGAAACCGGAGAACAATGGCAGACAAGCTGTGTGCTGTGTTCAACGTGGAGCGTGAGCATCCTGTGTCGTCAAAAACTGTTAGAAGGGTACTCCACAGGGTGGGATACTCTAACCGGGTCGTTATGCATAAACCACTCATAACACCTGTCAACAACCGTTTTCGGGTCCAGTGGTGCAAAGATCATAGGTAATGGACTACCAAGCAATGGAGGAATGTGATATGGTCTGATGGGTCGTCCTTCACAATGTTCTCGAAGGACGTGTGCATGTGGGTCATCTGATAGGTCGTCCTTGCATGGCCTGGGTCCTTTAAACCGACATGAATTGGAGGATTTATTTGTGCAATAATGTTATCACATTCCTGCAGAACAGATCCAGACCCTTGTTGACTCCATTCCATGTTGTATCCCTGCAGTCCTCGATGCACGTGGTGGCCCAACACCCTACTCAATGACATTCTGTTGGTGTTTCCAATTTATTTTTTTCCACTACCTGCAGGTCGTGTTTGTTTGGACACCTCAGGAAGCATAGTAACTTGGCCCAAAGATCCACAACTCTATCCAATAGAAAGCTATCATTATCTCATCAGTTTATTCCTAGTTTTTTTTTTTTGAGACATTTGCCGTGTTGATGACAACTTGAGTGATGATGAATTTCCCATTGACGAGAATATCAAAATGTTCAACCAGTTTTTATAAAGGTATATGATCTTTGTTTGAGTTGGCTATTTCTATCTGAAAACCTCAATGGTGATATGCCCTGTGTGGATGGACTGCATGTTATTTTGAGAAAAATCATGAAAAATAATTTGCATCATGGTTATCTGCATGGAAGACCACAACGCACACACAAACACCCACATAAGCACTCACAAACTGAAAACTGAGTTACTACAGTTGATGAGATGGTGAGTAGGGTGGTATTGGGAGATGAAAATGAGGTCAAAAGACACGTTATCAAATGTATGTGTGCAGGCATTTAGCGATTACAATCAAATATGAAACGGAATTTGGGCAATCCATGTTGCCCGACACAATGGGGACTGTAGCTGCTAAAGTTCACAGCAGGATATAGTGTTGCCATTTAATGCAAATCAGATCCTGGCATATAATTACACTTTCCTGTAAAGGGTTGAATTGATTCAAATAACGAGAGAATTCGAGCCGGCGTATCAAAACAGCAGGAATGAGCACATACCCGTGCTATGTCTGCACCCATCTCCTCCTGGTTACGGAGCTTTGCATACTCCTCTGCAATGTATTCAGCAGCTTGGGATGACAATGCAGGCTTCAGGGCCTTAGCCACATGAATGTATTTTCGCATGAACTCCAAACTCACCATCTTCCCTCTGCTCTCATCACAAACATGAGCATTTTAGTTATCGATCAAGGAGTTATGGACTTTCTATACATTACATACATACATACATACATACATACATACATGAGAGGGTCCTTCTACAGTTGTTTCCCCCACCTACAGAAAATATATATCCCATTATTCCAGAAAATCTCCGTCTAGCGGTCAATGGATATTTTCCTCCCCATACCACAACCTTGCTGCTCAAGCATCCTTAACAAAACAGACATGGTTGTGTTGGGCCACCTCAAGAGGCAATTTGCATTTTTTCAAAACTGCAGCGGACTTTCAGCAAATTTTCCGGGATTTAAAAAAAAAACAAAAAAAAAAAACTGCTTGTCAGAACTTGATTTATTCGTAAAAAGAACAAGTCTGGAGACGGCAATGGTTCACGAGCGGTATTTGATGATGTAGATTGTTTCAGAAGTCAAGGATGAGACAATGTGATAATTTTTGACCAAGTTATAAAAATGATCAACATGATGTGGTACGAGTGACAGGATATAAGCTGCAAAATGTCAAAAACCCGGTTTCGTTCAACAACTTTCAAAATTTGACCTTTGCATAACCTTTAAAGGTCACAAAACAATGTTGTGTACATTAAAATAAGGAAACAGGATACGTGCTATAGCTTAATGGAGTTAGTTCGTCGAAGAAGGTCGAAAACCCGGTTCGATTCCCACAACTTTGAAAATTTGACCTTTGTGAACTTTAAAGGTCAAGGATTTCAAAATTTGACCTTTGCATAACCTTTAAAGGTCACAAAACAATGTTGTGGACATTAAAATAAGGAAACAGGATACGTACTATAGCTTATTGGAGTTAGTTCGTCGAAGAAGATCGAAAACCCGGTTCGATTCCCACAACTTTGAAAATTTGACCTTTGTGAACTTTAAAGGTCAAAGGTCAAGGATTATGACCTTTGGTGCAAAACTTCCTCTGGAACATTCCAGGAACAATATAACGTCATATAGGCTATATGGCATTTCACACTCATCGGATTATCCATACTTTGATGAAATCAGCGTAAAAACAAACTTGAAGGGTGTGCCACAGGCAAGGTGTTCGAGATAGAGCAAAATGGTTTCAGACTTTAGGTGGGGAATGACCTCAAGATTATACATAAAAAAATATTGTCATCCAAGCTCTCAAAGTTTGGGCGGTCGTATGATTTTTGTCAAAATTCGCAATTTTCTAAGTTCGTGACCTTGACTTTGGGACGAAAATGAAAAATCGAGCTCCGTGGGGCTATGTAGGTGCCATTGGGCTAACCAAATACCGAAACCCCTGCCAGATTCGACAAACCCCTCGGAGAAGATGCAAATTGAAATCGGCTACCCCCTAAAAAAAACAAAACATGTTTTTTGGGCGTGGCTCCGCCCATAATGGGCGCACCACGCCCATTCTCAGGAAAACAACTAGATCATGATATAAACGTCCGACCAAAATTTTATCAGGATCGGATCAAAACCCACGGAGCTATGCTCGGGACAGACAGACAGACAGACAGACAGACACACAACAATAACGAATATAGTGGTCACTCACTGACTCGTGAACCAATAAGTCAGAACCTCAATCCAAAATCGCATTACTGTGAAGCAGTCAGTCATTACTTCAATGTTTATATTACATAACAAACGTAAAGTTTTAAAACTTTTCTTAGGCATAAGGGTTACATGACTTTTCATAATAAACACAGCATTGATTACTCAGGCTCCCAAGATCATTGTGTACTCTATTTTGTACCATCTTGTCTGGTTTTCATTCGTGACATTTACCACAAGCAGTCCGACTGATCCTTCACACACAGAATGTTGCTTCAATGAGCGAGTGTGTTGTCCATAAAATGGACGATGAGCATCTGCTCTAAATCTGGGCAGTTTGTTTGTTAAAGATTTCAAAATGGTTTGTATGGTTCCTTGCTTGACGCTCAGCATTTCAAGCAAAGAGCACGGACAAACCGGATAGGGAGGAAGAAATTTCGTCAATTGTCCCGCTGAGTGCGGAGACAAAAGCGACATCATAAAGATGGCATTGCCAGTACTCTGGGAAGTGACGTCCCATCCCACAATCTTGGCAGCTATGTTTGTCTGATCTTTGAACCTTGTTAAAAAAAATAATAATAATAATAACTAGAGTAATTCGACTGCGCGCAGTCGACGGGTATGCCTCCGCTCTTCCGCATAAACACTTGAGTATTGACATATTTGACCCTTGACCTTTATCATATCTGGCCTAAAATCTAATCAGTTAATTGCCCTGTCTAACTTTACCTTTGTACCAAGTTTGATGAAATTCTGTCCAATATTTCTTGAGTTAGGGCGGAAAGAGTAAAATTTTGGACGGACGGACAGACAACCCGGAATCATAATGCCTCCGGCACCCTTGGTGCGGAGGCATAAAAACCACAACTTGCTCGAGGAAGTTTAAAATCTCAATGTACCCTTCAAAAAAAAATCTGTTTTTGGTGCTGGTACCAGACAAAAATTCAAAATTCTTGCAGCATGGGATACATGGAACAGATTGAGCCCACCTCAAGTTGTCCTCAAGAATGTTGAGAATCAAATACAAAGTAAGGATCGACATCACCCATAAGCATAGTTGCATCAAAACTACAGTTTGTAGTTGTGATAAAACTGCACACTACTTACTCAATGACAACATTTGCTTTCCCAGACCAATTTCACAGCATCACGAAAGTTAGTACTTGTTCAGTTACAACCTGTTCAGGATCAGTTCTAAGCCATGGAAACATTCATGACTTTTCAACACTGTAATGCCCTATCAGGTATGGATTTCCACCTTCACAGCAAAGTATTGAGGAAAACATGGAGGAAATGTTCACACTTTAAATGGCAAGAAAGGAGATATAATCGGGTAAAAACTTGAGCAATTGTACTCGAAACTGTGATCCCAAACCCACCTGCGACGGCGCGCTCCGTGAAGCAAGTTGTCATGCTTGTCATAAATCCGAGTTTCTTGTTCTGTCTGATCAGATGCATTTGGGTCATCAGTTGCAAAGATGTCTACAAAGCTTCCCAGGGGCAACGCTGCACAAAAAAGAGAAGCAAACAAAGGAGTCTTCTTGGTCCTTATGAGTATGACTTCTTGTTCCTTCTTTCTATTACTTTGGAGAAAAACCTTCACCGACTCGTATATATCTAAAAAAAAAAGCTTTATGTACCTGCTGAACATTGTACACAATGACAATCCCACCGAAACTCACCATCTCCATCCTGCTCTCCTGGTGCACGGTATCGATGCATTCTCAGGACATGGTCGGAGATGTTGCGGTCATGTTCAGGATCCATTTGGTCCAGCACGATGAAAAGCAAGTCGAATCGGGAAAGCAAAGAGTCCTGAAGTCCAATGTTGTCCATGGGCGACTTGTACTGGTCATACTGCAGTTTTGAGGATTTGGTGTGTGAAAGGAGAAAATCGTTTTTCTATTATAAATATGAAAGTTTGGCTTTGAATTAGTTTTTAAACACAATTAAACAAACCATTCCTAATGAATCAGCTGCTCATCCAACAGCATGACTGGATTTAGACAAGCAAGACAAATAAGATCTAAAAATGAGGGGGAAAAAAATCATATAATGTAATAATAATAATAATAAAACTGACATTCATTCATCAAAATCTAGAACAACCATTATCATGAGATAATGGCACAGCATCAGCAGACATGATGAGCAGGCCTCTCCGTGCAATCTCACCCTGCCGTAGACAGGGTTGGCCGCAGCGAGAACGCTGCAGCGTGCGTTGAGGCGAGCGTGGATGCCAGCTTTGGCGATTGTGACCCGACCTTGCTCCATGACCTCGTGAATGGCTGTGCGGTCAATATCTGACATCTTGTCAAACTCGTCAATGCACACAATGCCACGGTCTGCCAGCACCATGGCTCCGGCCTCCAATCGCCGCTCACCTTAAAGATGCATTGGTGGCAGCAGATAGCAAGGAAAGAAGAGCTCCGTATTAGATAAGTCAGTCAAGTCACCATAAGGCCGAGAAAAAAAATGGTCAAAAATGTCAGTCATTCCAAGCTCCATGAACCTTGGTCATGTCCCCGATACACTGAATTCTGACTGTGGTACACAGGGAAACCAAATCAAATGTGAGCACCAAGCAGTCCACAATCGCATTCCCCACACATACTTTTCTTGGTGACATCCAACTCACACCATCCATTTCAATAGCAATAGAGACGCTCGGCGAGCAGATGCTTTGCTCAAAGATCCGAGTGCACGTCTATTACCTTCACGATCATTTTCTCACCAAGCGACCTACAATCGTTGGCCCTGTCACTGATTGGTACAATGCGGTCTCGAAACTTCATGGCTAACAACAGACACAAAACACATACAGCAAACAAAAAACACATGCACAGCAATGCACACATGAACAAACAAACAAACAAACAAAAAATGCCCAAATGGACTCATTTGATCAAAGGAGTCATTTCAATAACTTTCTTGAAAATTTTGTCGGTTTGTATTTGCATATTAATATTGGTCATCACCTTGTTCAGAAATAACCTTCATCGACAATGCCTTCAGAAAGTATTCACACCCCTTCACTTTTTCACATTTCGTTGTGTTAGAACCTGAATTTAAAATGGATAAAATATAATTTTTTTTTGTCACACGTCTTCACAAAATACCACAATGACAAAATGAAAATGTTTTTGGAAATTTTTACAGATTTATTAAAAATGAAAAGTTGAAATGTTTTGCATCAATGACATTTGCTTTCCCATCAAATCATCAAATCATTTCCCATCATCAATTTCCCATCATCAAAGTGTTTGTAGAAGAGAATTGTCAATGCTTGAGAATGCTTTGTCGAAGAGAATTTGGCAGCAATTACAGCTTCGAAACTTCTTGGGTACGTTTGTATCAGCTTTGCACATTTGGATTTGGGGATTTTCTCCCATTCTTCCTTGAAGATTTGATCAAGCTCCGTCAAGTTGGATGGGGAGCATCAGTGAACAGCAATCTTCAAGTCTTTTGCAGATTCTCAATGGGATTCAAGTCTTGGCTTTGGTTGGGCCACTCAAGGATTTTCACGTTCTTGTTCCAAAGCCATTGCAGTGTTGCTTTGGCTGTATGCTTGGGGTCATTGTCCTGTTTGACTAAATCTTCGCCACAGTTTCAGGTCTTTTGCACTCTGAAGCAGGTTCTCCTCAAGGATTTGGCTGTATTTAGTTCTATTAATTGTTCCCTCTATCCTTACAAGTCTCCCAGTCCTTGGCACTGAAAAGCATCCCCATAGCATGATGCTGTCACCAACATGCTTCACGGTAGGAATTGTGCGAGATGGGTGATGAGCTGTGCTCGGTTTCTGCCAGACGCAGCGCTTTGCATTCAGCGCAAGTAGTTCAATTTTCGTCACATCAGACCACAGAATCTTTTGGCGCATGCTCAAAGAGTCTTCCACGTGCCTTTTTGCAAACTCCAGGTGTGCTGTCATGTGCCTTTTTCTCAGGAGTGGCTTCTGTCTGGCCACTCTCTCCTATCAAGCCTACATTTGTGAAGTGCTGCAGAGACTGTTGTCTTTCTGGCATGTTCTCCCATCTCAGCCAAGGAACTCTAGTTCTGTCAGAGTGGTCAATGGGTGGGTTCTTGGTCACCTCCCTGACCAAGGTCCTTCTTACCCAGTTGCTTAGTTCGGTCGGACAGCCAGCTCTTGGAAGAGTCTGGGTAGTTTCATATTCTTTCCATTTCCTAATGATGGAGCTCATTGTGATCTTGGGAAGTTTCAACACTATAAATTGTTTCATACCCTTCCTCAGATCGATGCCTCCTCACAATTATATCACGGAGTTATACGGACAGTTCCTTGGACTTCATGGTAGTTTTTGCTCTGACATGCACTGTGGGACCTTGTAGAGAAAGGTGTGTTTCTTTCTAAATCATGTCCAATCAATTGAAATGGGGGTAGACTCCAATCGAGTTGTCGAGACATCTCAAGGATGATCAAAGGAAATTGGATGCACCTGAGCTCAACTTGGAGTGTCAAAGCAAAGGGGTTGAATACTTATTGACCCAAGACTTTTCAGCTTTTCATTTTTAATTAATTTATAAAAAATTCTAAAAACATGTTTTCACTTTGTATTGTGGAGTATTTTGTGTAGATCAGTGACAATTTTAAATTCAGGCTGAAACAACAAAATGTGAAAAAGTCGAGGGGTGTGAATACTTACTGAAGGCACTGTACGATCATTTTGGAAAATGATGGTGGGTGAGTGCATGACCTTTGATTG